>NW_027211699.1:10355000-10815000 GCF_022749685.1 Semicossyphus pulcher | reverse complement strand
GCATGACAATGATCCCAAACACACCGCCCGGGCAACGAAGGAGTGGCTTCGTAAGAAGCATTTCAAGGTCCTGGAGTGGCCTAGCCAGTCTCCAGATCTCAACCCCATAGAAAATCTGTGGAGGGAGTTGAAAGTCTGTGTTGCCCAGCGACAGGCCCAAAACATCACTGCTCTAGAGGAGATCTGCATGGACGAATGGGCCAAAATACCAGCAACAGTGTGTGAAAACCTTGTGAAGACTTACAGAAAACGTTTGACCTCTGTCATTGCCAACAAAGGGTATATAACAAAGTATTGAGATGAACTTTTGTTATTGACCAAATACTTATTTTCCACCATAATTTGCTAATAAATTCTTTAAAAATCAGACAATGTGATTTTCTGGATTTTTTTTTCTCATTTTGTCTCTCATAGTTGAGGTATACCTATGATGAAAATTACAGGCCTCTCTCATCTTTTTAAGTGGGAGAACTTGCACAATTGGTGGCTGATAAATTCTTTTTTGCCCCACTGTACCTGTAACCACCTGTCTCCCTCCTCATCAGTCTCTCTCTTTTCTCACCTGTCTCCCACTTACCTGTCTCTCTCCTCACCTGTCTGTCTCTCATATAACACTATAAGGAGTTGACAATGGCTGCATGTTTCGATTGACAGGTGCTGGTTTGGAAAGAGGGCGGGGGTTTATACCGACTACATCTACCAAGGTCCCATGATCCTGGTCCTGCTTGTAAGCACACACTCAGTCCACCTTAAATATATCTCTACGGCTTTATAAAGACAGTCAGCTGCAGAAACAGAGCTGCTGAACGAGTTGGAGAGACACAGAGAACCAGAGAAATAGAGTTGGAGAGATAAAAACTTAATATACAGCTGCAGAGATATAGATATATAGGTTAAAGAGACGTGGAGCCACAGACACGTAAAGCAACAGAGATATAGAGCGATAGAGATATAAAGCTCTGGAAAGATAAAGTTATAGAGATGTAGAGCTGTAGAATTTCTGGAGACTAGTCTCTAGAAGAATCGTGTCCACGTGGAGCACACTCAGAAATCTGCTTCATTTTGCCGACTTTTCTGCTTTGATAAAACTTTATTGACAGTTTGAACAACCTGCTCTGAGTCTCATGAACATCTTCTTCTCCTCAGATTAACTTTGTCTTCCTGTTTAACATCGTTCGGATCCTTATGACCAAACTGAGGGCGTCCACCACCTCAGAGACCATCCAGTACAGGTACGTGCCAAAAACAGGTGAAAACACACTGTTCTTAAAAAAGATCAAAAGCCGACAGTTAAAGTGTCAGACAGCAGGTTCAGGTTAAGGACTCTTCTTTTATAGAAACTTGTATAATGTTTCATTTTATGATAAGGTGCTTTGCTCTGTGCTGGCGTCCACACTGAATCCTGTGGTGGTTTTCTACCTGCAGGAAGGCGGTGAAGGCGACTCTGGTGCTGCTGCCTCTGCTGGGAATCACCTACATGCTGTTCTTTGTGAATCCTGGAGGAGAAGACGAAGTCGCTCAGATCGTCTTTATTTACTTTAACTCCATCCTGGAGTCTTTCCAGGTTCACCTCGTCTCTGTTGACCTTTACACATAAACTGGCCTCTGAACTTAGGCTAAGTTAAGCTAATGAGTAACAGCTGCATGACATCAGATGCAGCCTATTAGCACTGTTAGCAGTCTAACAACACTATTAGCAGCATTTTATCTCTATTGGCAGCATATTAGCACAGTTAGCAGCTAACACTCTCTCCCTCTGTCTGTCACTGCAGGGCTTTTTTGTTTCTGTTTTCTACTGTTTTCTCAACAGTGAGGTAATTACGACTTCTATTCTATTCTTTGAGGTGTGCCTCAGGGTTCTCTACTTAGAACCCTTATAATTAAGTGTAAATACATACAAACTATTTATCTCTCTCCGACCTGTCCGACCTGTCCGTCTGTCTGTCTGTCTGTGTGCAGGTGCGGTCTGCGGTCAGGAAGCGTTGGATTCGTTGGCAGGACCGGCACTCCTTCCGGAGCCGGGCGGTCCGCGCCACATCACTTCCCACCTCCCCGAGCAGAGTCTCCTTCCACAGCATCAAACAGTCCTCTAACCTCTGACCTCTGACAGACTTGAACTTAACCAACTACAATCTGTGATGTCACTCCAGTCAGCCAATCAAAGGCGTTAATTAACCTGCCAATGGATCAGGTCAAACCAGCCACTCACAGTGCACGACACTTGTGGAGCCAATCAGACGGACCCCATAAGTCGGGACTCCGTGTGGACCCGCCTCTCTTCATGTGCTGACCAATCACTGGACTCGACCGATCAGCTGCTTCCACAGGGTGACAGGCAGACAGGTGTCCAATAAGGCAGCTGGACTGTGTTCATATAATCAATTTATTTATTGACTGATCAGTGTTATTGACGAGCTAACTGTTTAGCTAATGTTGTATTGATCACCAGCTTTCTCCTGTTTAACAGAGCTAACAACCCACACACACACACACACACACACACACAGTGTTTCTGGTCTATATCAGCCTCGTTTTCTCTATCAGGCTGAAACAAGACAAAAACAAACATTCGATTGAAGTTGAGAGTTTGGCAGATAAACACACGTGCTAAAAAATCCAAATGTTTGATTCACTTAAAGGTTCTTTGTTAAATAAAATGGAGTCCTGAAGTCCAAAATAGAAAAACCGAAATCATGCTACATTGTTAGCTCCATCATTTATTTCTAGCTAAAACAAACATCCTTGGTCAAATACACGTTAGGATAATGGATCAAGTTAGCTGGTGAAGTCATTTGGCAGGCTAGCCAACTAGCATTTCCACTCAGATAGAATTTTGCTAGCCATAATATTAGCAAGCAGGCAAGCTAAGGTAAGCTAAGCTAGCTGTAACTTAGCTACACTGCAGAGATCTTATGTTGGTTAGTTTTTAATGTTAGTTGAAGTTATTTGAAAACAACAAGCTAGCCAATTTAGAGTTAAGAGTTAGCTTAAGTTAACCACTCGAGACATCATCATCATTTGAATTTAGCTTGTGAATAATATGTCCGTCTTACTTAGCAAGCTAATGTAAGCTAGCGAAACCAAACAAAGGTCCTCCCAAGAATCAAATGTCCTGCTGTTTGTCCATTCAGGCTTCACTACACAAACCTTTTCGTGCTCTGTGTACAAAAGATAATGAAGGTCTCACGCTACGTTGCAATGCTAAATGCTAAACGGACTGCACTTATACAGCACCTTTCTAGTCTTCAGACCCCTTAAAACTACACACACACTCAGAGTAATTTGGGGGTTGAATGTCTTGTCCATGGACACCTAACATGAAAGCAGGAGTCGAGGATCAAACCACCGATCTTCCGAGAAGTGGGCGCTGTAAATCATCCACTTACGCATCAGCTAAACAAAGTTGCGTTTAAACTGCACAACATGGTACCTTAAAGAGAAGTCCCAATCTCCTGAAGCTCCTGAATGCATCACAAACACACTTCAGAGAGCAGAGTTGCCACCGGGGGGTGCGCTCTATCAAACTGTCGCTGTTGAAGTATTTCAAGATAAACTCCTTCGTTTTGTTTTGGTGCATAACAGCAGGACGCAGCCGGACACCAGGGGGCGCTATAACAAAGAGAATAACACAAATTCACAGATTAACAGACAACAAATGAAAGTGGTATAGTAGTATAAGTAAGTATAAAGTATAAATAAAACAAATACAGAGAAATGCCTTTGACCTAAGTTTAAATAAAGTTTCTGAGCACCACGACAGGCTGCAGGAGTTTATCTTTAAAATGTTGCTGATGTGTTTTTGTACTTTGAATATTTGCACTTTCCTTGTGATGAGCGCTGTACACAACCGTTTAAATATATTAAATAGAGATTTATCTTTAATTGTAAAGTTGTGCACATTTGCACCGTGCAGAGTTAACTGTATCTTAGCTTAAATAAAAAGGGAAATGTTAGCGCCCTAAAGAGGGTCGAACCTCATAGATAGAGACCCGTAGTACTACCAGTAACCAAGTAGCATAGATAGTAGCTGTAGGTGTGTGTAGACGGAAACACTCAGGATGAAACATAAACTGCTCCTTAAACCTCCTCCTTTATTTATTATGTGTGTGTGTGTGTGTGAGTGTGAGAGAGAGTGAGTGTGCATAAGTGTGTGTGTATAAATTATTATTAAAGTTAATATCAGTGGCATTATTCGCTGGAAAAGCTTGATAAACATCTGATTTAAACGTGTTTTGTAAATACAGATTTATAATGATTTAATTAAATGTAATTTAAACCGGACACTGAGTGGACTTTAAAGTGACGTCATCTGGATACTGTACGTGTCTGACCCTCCTGTATCATTTGATGTCTTATATTTAATCAATAAACTGATCGACAGGGTACGAGTCGTTTCTCTTTTGTTTGCTGTAAAACTGATCAGAACTAAAGCTTCACTCAGAAACATCAGAAACAACATCATGTTGTGTCTCTTCTCTTGCAGCTTCACTGTCAGTCCTCTCTATAAACACATGTATGAATATGAGAGCAGCTAACACTCCGCTCGTCTGAGGCTTCAGTCAGACTGTAAACAATGAGCAGGCGAAGGCGGATCTACACCTGGCTGAAACCCTGAAATATTGTCCGGTTTCCGTGATAACAAAGGTCAGTAGGGATTGGTCCGAACATAAATTACACGATAAATATCTCAATCTCTATAACGTTACCGAATCTGAGTTTGTTAAAAGGGTATTGGCCAATCACTTATCAGCAGGCTACAGTTAGTCTGTGGTTAACTATGAACTACAGTACCCATAATCCTCTGCTCTGTCATCATGTTTGTGGAGAACTTTGATAAAGACTACATAAACACTCACCTAAATACAAGTGAACATGAAATAATCTGTCTCTGCTCTACACAAAAACAAAAGCTGAATTTCAAAATAAAAGAATATGAAATTATTAGTTATATTATTGACATGTCAAAACACACATCTTAGGTTTGTTTTGAAAAGATATATTTGTACTACATTTGAAATCCAACGTTCTTCCGTGAAAGGCGTCATCATAAAAACAAACTACACTTTACTGCAGTGAATAAGTATGCATACATCAGTAGTGCACAAGTATAATTAAAGTAAAAGTACTCGTTCTGCAGCATGATGGATCTAATCAGTGTAGTAAGACTGCATCATGAGTGCTGCAGTGTGTCAGCACTATTTTACTGTTAGTAATGTTACTACTGTCTACTTTGATAAATCCCTTGTTCCTGTATGCAAAAAGAACTGACATAAACATATAAGCAAACTGTAGCCTATTATTATTTTTACTTTTATTATTATAATTATTATTATGTGAAATTATATCATAAAAAGCCAAAATTATAGTTTGTATGAAATTAAAGTTTGAATGTGCAGCAGTCCTTAAACAGAGTACTTAAGAACGTGAACTTGTTGATTACTTCAGGTGTTTAATTTTATAACGACACACATGAGGAATAATTCCATCATGACTGTATCAGCGGATTTCAAGGATTTTTTCAGTGCGCATGTGCATCAGATTACCATGGCAACAGCCGCCTCCTCTCCCGGCATGCAGCAGCAGCAGAGCGCCCCCATCCTCTGAGAGCGGCAGCAGGTGGAAGTGCATCAGGGTGGAGCAGCAGACAGACGGACATCAGCAAGGAGGTAAGACACTGAAACATCCTCCACCTGCGGGACCATCCCTCTGTGTCTGTCTGTCTCTCTCTTTCTGTCTGCCTATAACTCTCTTTCTCTGTCTGTCTCTGTTTCTCTGTCTCTGACCCTCTGCGTCTCTGTTTCTGCTCCATGTGTCTCTGCCGCTTCACTGTCTGAAGGTTGGGGGGCGGCGGCTGCGTCGGCAGACGCGTGCAGCAGTATTTTTCGCTCTCTGACCGCCTGTCACCCTTACATTGGATGTTCCGGCGCCGCTGCGGTGCCGCTTGATAGCCTTTGGGCTAGTGTAGCTACAGATTTGACACAAAGAGGAGATTTTGAGAGGGTCACGTGAACGCGCTTGCTCGTGTGTCCAGGGATGATTGACAGGTGGAGAAGAGACAGAATTTAATAGAAAAGAATGTATTGGGTTTGTTGCTGCATCATCATCATGGAGGATTTACTGTGTTACTGAGCATGCGCACTGACTCCTCCTTTACTTCTGTTCAACTCCTCTCCCTCTCCTCCTCCTCCCTGTTCTCTCCTCTCATCCACTCCTTCTCCTCTCTTCCACTCCTCCTCCTCCTCCCTTTCCTTTCCTCTGTTCCTCTTCCTCCTCCTTCTCCTCCTCTACCTCTCATCATCTGCCTCTACTCCTCTTCTTTCTCTCCTCCTCACTTCCATTCCTTTTACTCTCCTCCTCCACTTACCATCCACTCCTCCTCCTCACCTCCTCCTCTCTTTTCTCCTACTCTTCTACTCTGTAGGAGTGATGATGGATGGATACTCCGCCCCCCTTGGAGGTGGCCCAGCCCCTGCAGAGCAGAGCATGACGGGAGGTTAGTGCAGGCATGTCTGTGTGCATTTTTTTGTTTCTGACATATTAAATACTTCATACTCCTGATGCATACTATCATTAACACGCTTGGTGAAACAGCAGCAGTGTATATAACTAACAATTCTGTAGCAAACAAACGTGTGTCTACATAAGTGATATTGTAGTATCTGACCGACCAAACAATAAAGTAATTAATATAACACATAATCCATCAGCTAACATCTCTTCATCAGCTAACAACTATCTGTGAGCCTTCATCTCTTCATAAGCTAACAAGTTTCATAAGCTAACAACTATCTGCTTGCTAATTACACTCCATAAGCTAACAACTTTCATAAGCTAACAACTATCTGTAAGCTAACAACTATCCATAAGCTAACAACTTTCCGTAAGCTAACAACTATCCATAGGCTAACAACTTTCCGTAAGCTAACAACCATCCACTAGCTAATTACACTCCACAGGCTAACAACTTTCATAAGCTAACAACTATCTGTAAGCTAACAACTATCCATAAGCTAACAACTTTCCGTAAGCTAACAACTATCCATAAGCTAACAACTTTCCGTAAGCTAACAACTATCCGCTAGCTAATTACACTCCATAAGCTAACAACTTTCCGTAAGCTAACAACTTTCCGTAAGCTAACAACCATCCGCTAGCTAATTACACTCCACAGGCTAACAACTTTCCGTAAGCTAACAACTATTTGCTAGCTAATTACACTCCATAAGCTAACAACTATTTGTAAGCTAGCAACTATCCATAAGCTAACAACTTTCCGTAAGCTAACAACTATCCATAAGCTAACAACTTTCCGTAAGCTAACAACTATCCGCTAGCTAATTACACTCCATAAGCTAACAACTTTCCGTAAGCTAACAACTATCCATAAGCTAACAAGTTTCATAAGCTAACAACTATCTGCTAGCTAATTACACTCCATAAGCTAACAACTTTCATAAGCTAACAACTATCTGTAAGCTAACAACTATCCATAAGCTAACAACTTTCCGTAAGCTAACAACTATCTATAAGCTAACAACTTTCCGTAAGCTAACAACTATCCGCTAGCTAATTACACTCCATAAGCTAACAACTTTCCGTAAGCTAACAACCACCATAAGCGAACAACTATCCGTAAGCTAACAACTGTCACTAGCTAATTACACTCCATAAGCTAACAACTTCACGTAAACTAACAACCACCATAAGCGAACAACTATCCGTAAGCTAACAACTGTCACTGGCTAATTACACTCCAAAAGCTAACAACTTTTGTGAGTGAACAACTACCCCCTAGCTAATTACACTCCATAAACTAACAACTTACCGTAAGCTAACAACTTTCCATAAGCTAACAACTATCTGCTAGCTAATTACACTCCATAAGCAAACTACTATCCGTTAGCCAACAACTATCCGCCAACTAACTCTCCATGAGCTAACATCTAGCCATAATTTAACATCTATTGTACGATACTTTCTGTAAACTAACAACTCTCCTTAAGTCAATAACTCTCCATAGGTTATAAGCTAACAGCTAACCATTAACCAACAGCTAGTCATAAGCTTACAATTCTCACCAGGCTAACAGCTATCGATTAGCCTGATTATTATAAACGTTTGTTGAACTGACTGATGATCGTCTTCATCTTCCTGTTTGATGATGCATCAGCTTGTTGATGGAAACAGGAAGTCTCTGGCTCCTGTTACCATTAGCAACCACAAATACATTCTGCCATGGTGATGTGTTCAAATACATCGTGTCAATTTGTTTGTTCTCAGTGTTTGTCTTCGTCTCCTCCTTCTTCTCCTCCTATTGTCTTCTCCTCTCCTCTTTCCTTCTCGTTTCCTCTTTCTTCTCTCCTCTTGTCTCCTCCTCCTTCAGACCTCGACACCCTCAGTTCTCTTGATAAGCTTCCAAATGGAAGCATAGCAAAGCAGGAGGAGGAGGTGAAGGAGAAGCAAGAAGATGAAGTTGAAATGATAAGGAGCAGCTCTGAGGAGCAGCCAGAAAGGAAGGATGAGGAGGAGAAAAAGGAGAAATCAGAGATGAAGACAGAGAAGGAGGAGGAACACCATGAGGACAAAGAGAAAGAGAAGGAGGCGGAGAAGAAAGACGAGGAGCAGCTAAAGCTTCCCTGCTCACCCACTAGACCTCCTTCTGCTGAAAGAAGAGAAAAGGAAGAAGAAGAAGGAGAGGAAGGGAAAGAGGAGGAGGAGGAGCAAAGGGGACAAGATAACAAAGGGGCAGAGGAGAAGAAAGAGGAGCATCTCACAGAAGGAGGAGAAGAACAGAAGGAGGAGGAGGAGGAGAAGGAGGAAGTTGGAGGAGAAAAACATGAAGAGGAGAAAGGTGGAGGACAAGAGCAGGAAGTGGAGCAGGAGAACGTAAGAGGGGAAAAACAGGAAGAGGAGGAAGTCAGAGAAAAAGAACAGGAAGTAGAGAAGAAGGAGGAATTCGGAAGACAAGGACAGGAAGAGGAGGAAGTCAGAGAAAAAGAAGAACAGGAGGAGGAGGAATTCGGAAGAAAAGAACAGGAAGGGGACGAGGAGGAAGTCAGAGGAGAAAAACAGGAAGAGGAGGAGGAGGAAGTCGGAAAAGAAAAACAGGAAGAGGAGGAGGAGGAAGACAGAGAAGAAAAGCAGGAAGAGGAGGAGGAGGAAGTTGGAGAAGTAAAACAGGAAGAGGAGGAGGAAGTTGGAGTAGAAATACAAGAAAAGGAGAAGAAGAAAATTATGGACAAAGAAATAGAGGAGGTGACGGAGGACAAAGGAGTTGTGTTAAAGAAAAAGCAGGAGCAGGAGTCCTCTGAGGTCCACCCTCCTGAAGAGATAACAAAAACAAGCGCTCCCAGCAGCTCTGCACCTCCTCCTGAGGAGCAGCACGACCTCCAGGAGGTGAAAACAAACACACTGATCCACCAAGCACCTCCCACCCCTCCATCCTCCGACCAGGAGATGCCCACTGGTAAAACAAGCACTCCTCTAGCTAATGAAGTCGCTAGCAAAGAGAAGAAACGCTTGATTTCTACTGCTGCCTCTCCCGCCACAACCAAAGATCCTCCCACAGGAGCTGCATCAGTGAGGAAAACAAGCACCCCCTCCTCGCCAAAACAGGTTGCTCCACCCAAGAAAACAAGCGCTCCTCCAGCTAAAAAGGCTGTCCAAGTTAGGAAAGCAAGTGCTCCTCCTCCTCTAAACAAAGGTCTGTCATTCCCAACCTCTCCTCTCTCACTTTACTTCTTTACCTCACCTCCTTTACCCTCCACCTCCTCTTCCCTCTTCCTCCCACTTCTTCTTTTTTCTCCTCCCACCCACCTACTCCCCCTCCTCCTCCTTTTTGTTTCTCCTTCTCTGTGTCATATTTCAGAATTTTTTTGAAAGTGACACAGACTGGACACTTCCTGTTGACCTCTTTGTGACCTTGTAGTAGTCATGGAAACACGGGCTGTGTCCGAAACCGCATACTAACGCACTGCCTACTACAGACTCAAACAGTATGTACTGCATACTGCCTACTAACCTGACTATTAGGATACCGTTGGCATCATACTCAGAGCCGTCTTCTCCGTATCACGTAACTTAATCGTTTACGTGTGTCCAGCCTGATCTCCGGTCCATCTCCGCCATAGTAGAAGCTGAATAGCCGCAATGCTCCTGTCTCATACTCAAACATCCGGGCCGATCTAGTATACACAAAATTGCATACTATGAGATGGGAACGCATGATGACAATTTGACGTCACGGTTAGTATGATGAGTATGATAGTATGCGGTTTTGGACATACCCATGACCTTTCACCTCTGGTAGTACTTCCTGTTTGCTGCCCTTCTTCTGTTTTCTGATGTAGTTTTTTCTCTGCAGTAAAAGTTCCCATGATGCATCAGAGTGAGGACTGATACTGTAGATATTAATCGAATCGAATAATCACACTACAAGAGTTTACTAGCTTGGTATGCTAACTTGTTAGCTGCACTGGTCACTAACAGGCAGAACATTTCTTATCTTTTGGTCTCTTGTTTTTAATATTACACGGCCTGGACACTTCCTGTTGACCTCTTTGCAACCTTAAGGTTTTCATGGAAACATGAGTATAATGACGCATTTCCATTAAAAACACGGCGGAAGTGAGGGCTGGTTGCAGATATTGATAAACTGAATAAACTAGTTAGCATCCGTAGCCCGGAATGCTAACACATGATCAATGTGTGATGAAAAAACTTCAATTTTGGATCATGGGAACATTACTGACCAATCAGAATACAGCTTGTATTTTGGTTTAATGTCCTTATTAGTCTTTGATTTATTTTAAAACACAAGGAACCAAAAACACAACTTGAAAATGTATGATGTCATGTTTTCAAACCTCTTCCTCCTCCGACTCTTCTTCTGTTCAGAAAAATCAGCTGAGAAGGGAACTGCTGAAGAAACTGCGAAGGTAAAGTACACTTAATTTAGAGTTTCTGTGAGACTGAAGTATCATAATAATAATA
Source organism: Semicossyphus pulcher (assembly GCF_022749685.1). NCBI lineage: Eukaryota > Metazoa > Chordata > Actinopteri > Labriformes > Labridae > Semicossyphus > Semicossyphus pulcher. The sequence continues at coordinate 10,804,008 of NW_027211699.1, read as the reverse complement.
ATAGTAATAAAAATATAAATAAATAAATAAATAATAATACAAATTCTAATAATAATAATTGTGTTTCAGGCCTCCATGACAGCAGGGGGCACCAGAGCAGCCAAGATGATCACAGCTAAGAGTACAGGTACAACACTGCAACAGTTTAACCTGAAACATAAGTTCAACCAGTCTGACCGAGTTAAACTGTCTGTCTCTCCTCTTGTCTGTCTGTCTGTCTCTCTATCAGAGTCAGTAGATGGAGTCAACAGTCCAGGAAGTCGTTCTCCTGCCAGCAGATCCTCAACTCCAAACAGAGACCTGAAGAAGGTCTGAACACCTGTCTAACTACCGATTTACCTGTCTGTCTGATTGTCTGAGGACACTGGTTTGTTGATCAAAGCTGACTCGATTCTTGATTCTTGATTCTGACTCCCAACATTTCAAGCTGCATTATCATAACTTCAGGTTCACATCTTGAAAGCTGTGTTAAGACAATTATGGTGAATCATCAGAATGTCACTGAGCAAAACTACCAAGCAAACTACCAAGCAGCAAACTCCTGGGCTTTACAATTAAGTCAACATGGAAGTACATAAGCTGCAGTTCCTCTGGTGTCCACTTGAGGCTGTCTCCAGCAGTGAGTCAGTCCCCATAGAGCCCCATGTTAAACTTTACAGCAGAAATAAACATGTTTACAGCCTGGTACAAAAACAGTTTGGGTCTCTATAGCTCATTTCTCTCTTCATGACAACTGTACGGGGAGAATCTTTATACAGCTCACCTGTTTACATTATATTAAGGCTTAGAGTGATGCAGCATTAGGGGCGTGGCCTCTTTGAGTGACAGGTGGTAGCTGCTAGCACTTTGCGCTGGATTAACTGGTACTGATAACATGCTCCTACAGGTGGCGGTAGTCCGGACCCCTCCCAGGTCTCCCAACTCTGCTCGTGGACGGACACCCCCCCTTCCCTCCCACCCCATGCCCGACCTCAGCAACGTGAGGTCAAAGATTGGATCCACGGAGAACCTGAAACACTCACCTGGAGGGGGCAAGGTAACACACCTGTCTTTGTCTCCCTGTTCTTGTGAAGACCCTCATTGCTAGAAAGTTGAGCCCTGGACCAGCTGAAAATGTCCCCACTTTGAACAGTGTCCTCACAATTGTTTAAAAGAACATGATCCTCACAAAGATAGATAAACCTGTCTGTGTGTGTGCAGGTGCATATTGTTCATAAGAAGTTGGATCTCAGTAACGTGACATCAAAGTGTGGCTCCAAAGCAAACATCCACCACAAACCAGGTAAAACACACAAGTACGGTACTCTGTGTTTTATATATTTATACTGTACTGTAGTGTTTTACTGTACTGTTATCATAGTAACATGTACTGTGATCAAAGTATGATGTACTGTTATCTTGTTATAATGTACTGTGTGTTTGTGTGTCAGGTGGAGGGAGGCTGGAGATTAAGTCAGAGAAGGTGGATTTTAAGAGTGTTCAATCTAAAATTGGTTCTCTGGAGAATGTCACTCATGTTCCAGGGGGAGGAAAAAAGAAGGTAAATGCAAAAGACACGCTACCAACATGCTAACATCACACCACACTATCAACAGGCTAACAAAAGAACTGATTTGTCACATATAACTATGTTACATATTCTATACATTGTAGTTTTGTTTTGTTTATAAATGTCTTCATATGAAATATAACTATTTGTTGTACATTACTATGATTTTATATAAATATGCTTACATCACATGTGCATATATCATACACAGTATATAACTATATTTATGTTATGTGTAACAGTGTTTGGGTTGTTGTGTGTCAACAGATTGAGAGTCAGAAACTGACCTTCAGAGAGAGCGCCAAAGCTCGCACTGACCATGGTGCTGACATCGTCGTCCAGCCTGACTCCTCCCCTCCTCACCTTAGCAACACTTCCTCCCCTGGAAGCCTTAATACTGCTGAAGCTCCGCCTCTCAACAATCTGGCCGACCAGGTGAGAGAGAGACTTACTGGTTCAGATCAAAATCAGTCACAACATTTAAGCACAAGTTCACAAACAACTTCCTTTTTCCTGTCAGGTGTCCGCCTCCCTCGCCAAACAAGGCCTGTGATTGGATAATCCTATGCCTACAGTTCCCCACCCCTAATGTTACCAAGGAAACTACCTGATGGAAAAAAGAAAAAAAAAAAAAGTCATCATTCTGCCTTTTTCCTCATGACCTTCACCTGACATCACACAAACAGAATGGGGAGATTTTATGAAGTTTAAGTGAAGCTTTTTGAACGCATCGAGATCAAAAACCAAATTAGCACCAAGATAAACAGCTAATCACAGCTCAGCCAGCCACCTGAGACAAACCAGGTGTTTAGCTAACAATTGAAGCATTGCTCGTTTATACAGGTGAACTTATTTTCTCAAGCGTCTGAGTAGTCCTGTATAGATTAATCGGGACGGCGTTAAAGAAAGGACTGACCTGCCGCCAGTGTTTATGCTAAACTAGGCTAGTAGTGCCTCCTGCTGTTAGACTTTTTGCTAGGCTAGGTTAGTTGTTTCCCCCTGCTTCCAGTCTTCATGCTACGCTAGTAACTTTGCCTTGCTATGAGTCTTTGTGCTACCTTAGGCTAGTTATTTCCCCCTGCTTCTGTCTTTGCTAAGATAAGCTAGTAGCTTCTAGTATGTATGCTAAGCTAGGTTAAACATGGTGCTCTCTTTATGGACACAGAGATAAAATAAGCCATTTTAAGGGCCTTGAGATTAATCTACTTTGTCGGGATTTGAGGCTCCTTGAATGGACCTTGCTATGGACATTAAGGAGTATTCCAGGAAGGTCGAACCAATAACATGGCAGAGCTTTCATTAGCAGGTTGGTTAAGTTAGCTTAACACAACAAATGATGCTGTGAAATATGAAGAGAAGACGACGCAACAAACATTGACTAAAATTTGTGATCGATATTAATTGTATTTGAATAAGTTCCAGGAGTCCTTGAGAAGTCTACACGGTCACTGAAGTTAATTCAACCTTGAATCTGACTCCTGGAACAACCTAACAGAGTTCCGGAGACCTTGAGGAGCCCTGGAGTTTGTTCCACGAGTCCTCGAGGAAATGTCTGGATTAGCATGTTAGCTTCATTCATAAAATCCCTCCTATCATATTAAGACTCTGTCTTATATGTCACATCTCTCAGCCAATCATCACCTCTTCTGTGTTTCTGAATGATGTAGGCCCCTGTGATACCCCTCCCCCCCATCACAAAAAATACCCAGAATGCAGTTTGATACCAGGTGCCAAATCCATGCTGTCTGTCTCTCTGCTTGTCGGCTGTTAAAGTGCTTTGTACCGATAAAGTTTCTCTTGGATGGGATGTGTTTGTTGAAAATAAAGTTACATTTGAGGCGTGAGAGGTTCGTCGTGTCTGTTCATTGACCCACACGTGTGTAAAAAGCAGATTGAATATTTCATGTGGAGGTGGAGAACAAATACGGAGGTAAAAGAGAGAACACATCACACTAATCAGATTAAACAAACAAATGCACATCATTCATTCTGTAAATAAGAAATCTTAAATAATAATTAAATACATTTATAAATAAATCCAATTTAAAATGAAAGTAAAACAAAAGTCAGAGCAGCTTTGAATGCTGTGTCATGTGACCTCCACTCACCTGGCCCAATCAGAGCTGCTCTGACTGTTGGTGACAGGAACAGGACAGACAGCAGTAGGCGGGGTTTACATATTTTTATTGTTTATTCCATAACGATGATAAAAAGAACATAAAAAACAGCTGTGATGTCAGAGGACAAGCTCGATGACATACGAGGAGGAGGAGGAGCAGGGGGCGGGGCTTCAGGGCAGCAGCAGTCTGTTTCAGCCATCAGAGAACAAGAAGGAGCGGGGGCGGAGCTAAACTGAAGATCTGTCGTCAGAATGTTGCCTAGCAACAATACTCCTCCGGGTTATCAGAGTGGGGGTGGGGCTTGGTTCAAGCAGGGGGTGGGATTAGATGAGAGAGGCGGGGTTAAAGGACGTCATCACTCTCAGCCGTGTGGAGCTGCGTGTCGTCAGCGTCCGTCATGATGCTGCTGTCCTGACTGTCGTCCACCTCCGCTGCTAAAGACAGACAGACGGGTGGAGAGAGAGAGACAGGTACAGATATAGAAAGAGAGAGGAGACAGGTAGTGAGAGAAAAAAGGTAGAAAGAGATAAAGAGATGGGGAGAGAGACAGGTGGAGAGAGAAATGAATCAGCCAAAAGAAACCAGTCTCCCAGTTACGCTAACCAGTTAGCAGCTACAAGGAAGGCTAAAGCTAACCGAGTCTGCTAAGAAACCAGAGTTCCCCTGCTATGTCAGTTACCTGTTACTTGTCTCACCTTCATCCTCTGGCAGGTATCTCTTGTCGATGGCTTCTTTTATCTGGTTGTTTGCTCCTTTAGGATCCAGATCCATCGCCCAGCTGAAGTTCATCAGAGCCAGGTGAGTCTGGCCCAGCTTCTTATACACCTGAGGGGAGACAGGTGGACAGACAGGTAGGGGTTCAGATCAGCAGTGTTCATGAAGGGGTGTGACTGTGAGAGGTTAAAGGTCAACAGGTGTTTGTTACCTTTCCTATGAGGAAGTAAACCAGAGACTCTTTGGGAACAATCTGCTTCAACTCCTCCAACTCCTGCAGCGCAGCCTGCAGAGAGACAGACAGGTCAGGAAGAGACAGGCAAAAGACAAAGACAGACAGGTCATCATCATGATGACAGAAAGACAGACAGGTCAAGTAAGAGATCCAGGTCGTGGTGACAGAGAGACAGACAGGTCATTGAGACTGACAGGGCCAGAGAGACACGCAGGCAGTTCATTGAAGGAGACAGGTCCAATACAAGCAGCAACAGTCGGGCCAGAGACAGGTCGGTGATGAGAGACAGGTCGTCATGGTGACACAGAGACTGTACCTTGTACTTGTCGTTGGCGAACAGTATGGATGCTCGGTGGAACTTGCAGAGCGGGTTCTTGGGGTCGATCCCGATGGCTCTGTTCAGAGTCTCTAAAGCTGCATCGGACTTCTTCAAGGCATGCTGCACCTACACACACACACACACACATGTATAATAACTGTTGTAGAGGAGAGGATTACTGCTACATGCTAACAGAGCAGTTGTGTTAGATAGAGGATGCTACAGGCTAACATACCACTCCGATGTGACAGAGCAGCACAGAGCTCTGAGGGTTGATGCTCAAGGCTTTCTTAAAGTGGATTTCTGCCAAGTTGAACTTCTCCTGTTTGTAGTAAATCATCCCCAGACCGTACCTACACACACACACACACACACACACACACACACACACAGTCAGACATACATATACTGTATATACATGTGTTGTCCACTTTATGTAACATTTGTTAGTTAGCATGGTTAGCGTACCAGGCGTTATAGTGTCTGTTGTTGACTCGGATGGCGTTACGGAAGCAGGCGAGAGCTCGGTCCAACTCCTCCGTCAGGACAAACTCATGACCCAACAGAGTGTAGGCATACGCAAAGCCCGGGTCAACCTGAGAGACAGGTACAGAGAGAGACAGGTTAGAGAGACAGACAGGTGACAGATGGGTACAGAGACAGTGATAGAGACAGATGGGTCACAGAAAGAGACATGCCGACCCAGAGAGAGACAGTTTGCAAAGAGACAGAGGGGTAACAGAGAGACAGGTCACAGAGAGAGACAGACAGGTCAGAGAGAGAGAAACAAGTACGTAGAGACAGGGACACAAACATTTACAGCCCCAGAGAGAGACGGACAGAGAAAGACAGGCAGAGAGACAGGTGAGAGAGACTAACAGTAACTAACAGTAAACATGGTAACAGAAGCTCACCTGGATGGCCCTCTGGAAGAACTTGATGGCGATGTCATGCTCTCTCTGCAGACTGAAACAATTACCTGCTACACACCAGGCCTGCAGAGGGACAGGTAGTCAGGCGGGTGGTCAGACAGGGAGACAGACAGGTAGTAAGACAGAGAGACCAGCTATCAGACAACACCTGACATTTCTTAATGAAAACGAAAACTTTGTGGTGGGGCGTTGGTTGGGTCTTGTCTTATGGTCCATTAAAAACTATAGTTCAGAACGGTCTTTGGACAGATGTGTTTGGACAGGTGTGTTCGGACAGGTGTGGTTACCTCAGGACAGTTCTTGTCCATATCGGTCAGGTCTTTGGACAGAGCGGACAGTGCGACATCTTTTTGCAGGTGCCACAGTGTCGTCGAATAAATCTCCATCCCTTCAACTCTGTACGACTCGATCCTGCGAACCTCGCTGAAGAGACGCTCCGCCTACAAACAAACACATCATCATGACATCATCATGACACCACCACAGCAAGCCTCACCTGGACAGAAACCAAATGCGACCACAGCTGATCAATCAGATCTCTCGCTGACACCCAATTCAATTTCAATTTAATAAGCTTTATTGGCATGATTGTCATGGTTACAATATTGCCAAAGCCACCCACTGTCACAGGTATAGCAAAGAAAATTGTGTGAAGGGAATCACCTGTGTGAGGTATGTGATGCTGGGTGTTACCTGTCAGCTGAGTGTGGCACTGTGTCAGCAGTGCGCCACCTGTGTCAACCGAGTCAGGTATGTTTGAACTGTGTCAGCTAATAGCTAGCTAAATGTGTAACCTGCGTCAGGTGTGTTACGTGCGTCAGGTGTGTTACCTGCGTGTACTCGGCCAGTTCAAAGTACGCCCTGCCAATGTGCGTGAGGACCCAGCCGGTGTTGTAGTGCTGGGGAGGGAGGGACGTCAGGATGTTGACGGCTTCTCTGCAGTTGTACGAGCACAGCGCTTGGTAACCACGCCCCAGTTCCCGTAGCAACGCCATCACGCTGTCTGCACACACACAGAAAACATACACGTATCTAAACACTGTTCATGATGTCAGAGTGATGTCTAAGTACACACCTATGAAGCAACTTCCTGTTTTGACTACAGAAGATGAAATCAGTATTTCAGGGATAGTGTTACCTGCAGCAGCTCTCTGGTCCTGAGTGTACAGCGGTATTTCATAGTATTAGTGATAGTGTTACCTGCAGCGGCTCTCTGGTACTGGGGGATCCTGGCGTCGGGGAGACTCAGACTGGGATCCAGTCTCAGGATGTCCAGACTCTCGTTCAGGTTGCTGCTGTTTGACGTCTTTGCTGATTTACATTTAGTTTTTCTGTTTGGGATCTTCGTCGGAAACTTCATCTTTAACTTCTTACTGTTCTCCTGCACACAGAAATGATGTCGGTATATTTACAACAGCATGTTTACTGAGAGTGTTAGTGCTGCAGGATGACTGTCGTACCTTGGCAGTAGAGCTGGCACTTGTAAACAGTCTGGAGCTTCTTCTGGGCTGAACGTTTGGAGGACCAGACATACTGGGACTGAGAACCTGAGGGGAGCCACTGAGAGACAGACAGGTGGTCACTGAGAGACTGGACATAAGACACAAGATGAGGTGAAGCTACATGAAGTCTCAGCGGACATAAAGAGCCCTGCCCCTCTTACAGGTACCCAGCAAAGGGACGTAAGAGGAACGGAGCTCTGTGATTGGTTGCTGTAGTTACCTGGCGTGAGGAGCTGTGGTCTGTGATTGGTTGAAGGGGATGGGAAGAACATCTCTGCTGTTACCGCTCTGACTGAAGACAGACTTTGACTGACTGATCCTGGAGACAGACTGAGAGAGAGAGACAGACAGACAGAGAGACAGGTTAGGAGAGATAGACAGGTGGAGAGAGACAGGAAAGGAAAAAGACAGGCAGGTGAAGAGAAAGACAGGGAAGGAGAAAGACAGACAGGTAAGGAGAGGGAGATGGAAGTAGAGAGACAGCAGGCGAAGAGAAAGAGACAGGGAGAGGTAGCAGGTGTAGAGAGAAGCATGAAAGGAGAGTTACAGACAGGTGAAGAGAAAGACAGTGAGGGGGACAGACAGACAGGTAAGGAGAAGGAGATGGGGGAGAAGACAGACAGTTAGGTAGAGAGACATAAGGTGAAGAGAGACGGCAAAGGAGAGAGACAGACAAGTAAGGAGAGAGGGTTGTATAAGGTGTGTACCTTTTTATTGGGAGCTGTTGACTGCGTTTCCATTGTAGCGGAATAGTTCTGTAGATATGTGGGGTCTCCTGGGCTGGGCTCCAGGGGCAGGATGCCAAAACTACACACACAGACACACACACACACACACACACACACACACACACACACACACACACACAGACACACACAGACACACACAGACACACACACACACACACACACACACACACACACACACACACACTGATTGTTCTGTATGATGACATAATGAAGGCTCACACAGATCAGGTGTGAGTTAAAACGATCCGGGTGTTCACATGAACACTGAAACAGGTTCTTCTTCATATTTCTTCTTCATGTGATTCTACAGGAAGTGATGGAGGACTAATCTGTTTACTTCAAGTTAAAATCCAGCTCCAGGTGCGGACAGGTAAACTAAACAAGAGAACAGTCTGTGTGGTCATGTGTTCAGTGTGATCATTAACTGTTAACTTTCACATTTACAGTGAGCAGTGTTTCTATTGGTCCTCTGATCATGCAACCTTTGACTTGTGAATGTGAAACAGGAAACAAGCTGTAACTCATCATGAACAGGACTCACCTGGGCGTCAGAGGGCTAAGCGCAGCAGGTCCTCCCAGTAAACTCCGCCCACTCTTGGGCTTGTTCTGTTTAGACAGTAGGGAGCCAGCTGACGCCATAGAAACCGTGTTGCCTAACAGGGAGCCGGTCTCCGGGGAGATGAGGGAGGAGTCAATGTAGGAGACTGACAAATCAGACGTCAGCTTTCCATTAGACGATTCTAAATTCAAACGATTTAACTCCTGAAAAGAAAAAACACATTTCATCCGATCATTACGTCTGACTCAATAGATAACTGATTGATTACTGATATCATTGCTGCATTCGTAGTACGTACTAGTGTGTCCTGTGGCGTCTCCATGAGGGCAGTGTCTAGGCGGTGGGAGGGGTTTTGAGCAGGGCTAACAGAGGGAGGGGGCGGGGCTATAGAGGAGTTCTGTAAAGAGGACAACCTGAAGACCTGATCTGGATCTGGTTTCTCTCCTGTAACAGACCACATCCATCAATATATTGATCACATGATGTTGGTCAGTGACAGAGGTGTGTGTGTGTGTGTGTGTGTGTGTGTGTGTGTGTGTGTGTGTGTGTTACCTAGATGACAGAGGTTCTGGAAAGGCGACCACAGGAACGGGTTAAGAGTTAAACTTCTCTGGAAACACTCGGCACCTTTAGCAACACGATCTGTCTTACTGCTCAGAGAGAGAGAGACAGGTGAGTAAAGAGGAAGTCTAAAATCAGTAACAGACTGGGAGGACTGTTTCTTACCAGTAAATATGTCCCAGTAACGACAGCGTGAAGGAGGCGGAGTCTCCAAACTCTGTGATGATGTCATCCTGACTCTTCTGTTTGTTCAACACTCCACCAATCAGAACCTGTTCTCCTTCAGCCAGCCTGAGAGACAGACAGGCAGGGAGAGAGACAGAGATAGGAAGAGAGACAGGCAGACAGAGAGACAGGCAAAGAGGCAAGGACAGAGACAGGCAGGCAGAGACAGACAGGCAGAAAGAGAGACATGCAGACAATGGCAAAGACAGGCAGGCAGGGAAAGAAAGAGAGACAGGGAGAGAGACAGATAGAAAAGGAGAGAGACAGGCAGGCAGGGAGGGAGAGAGAGAGACAGACGGGCAGGGAGATAGGAAGACAGACAGGCAGAAGGAAAGACAGGCAAGTAAACAGGGAGACAGACAGACAGAGAGTAAGACGGGCAGGGAGACAGACAGACAGGCAAGAAGGAAAAACAGCCAAGCAGAGAGAGAGAGAGACAGACAGACAGAGAGTAACAGAGTAAGACAGACAGGGAGAGAGAGACAGGCAAAGAAAGAGAGACAGGCAGGGAGAGAGAGACAGGCAGACAGAGAAGAACAGAGTAAGACAGACAGGGAGAGAGAGACAGGCAGACAGACAGACAGACAGAAAGAAAGAGAAAGGTAGAGTGAGATAGAGACAAATGAAGACAAAAGGCGGGTTGGTTACCTACGTTATATTCGGGATAATGGCCAACCAGGTGCACAGTATCAGAAAATAATGGCATGCAATGCTAACCTTACGTTAGCAAGAGTCAAAGTAAAAACTGCAGATGGAAAATGAACATACAATGTAATGTGACAGCAGGCTGACAACACGACGCAGTGATTCCCACAGAATGTTAGCGTGTTAACAAATCGCATAAGGCTAATGTAGCTAGCACTTTATTTTAGAACAAAGAAATTGAAATACAGCCTGCAGCCAATCAGAATCTAGTACAAACCAACACCATAGAATAATTAGTTGTAACTTGTTTTCTGTGTGTGTTATTTTGTGCGTTTGTGAGTGTGTGTGCTTACTTGCTGAGTTCGACGCAGCATTTTGCCAACAGGAATCGAACCTGTGGTGTGGAGCAGCTGTGAGCCTTCAGCAGCCGGTACGCTTTATATGGCTTCCCAGAGCGGTAATAACATGTAGCCAACAGGTAAAGGGCCTCCTCCGACCTCACTGAGAGACAGACAGGTGTTCAGTCAGACGGACAGGTTGACATACAGACATCACTTGGAGACAGACGGGTAGAAAGACAGAATGGTATTCATGCAGACCTCACTTAGAGACAGACAGGTAGAAAGACACAACAGTAAATACCTAGACTTTACTGAGAGACAGACAGTGAGAGAGACAGGTCAACATGTAGACGTCACTTAGAGACAGACAGGTGTTACCTTCAGCATAGAGTCTCTCAGCAAGAAAAACGGCGTCCAGGTAGGCGTAGTGGTTCAGAGCCTGCCACACTGCAGCCTGAACACAGAGAGACAGACAGGCAGAGTGAGAGAGAGAGACAGGTTTATTATGAGACAGACAAACCCGACATCGTCAACTAGTGCTGACCCCACATCAACTAGTCCTGGCCCCAATCCCAATCCCAATCCCACCTCTTAAACAAGTCCTGACCTCACGCCAAATAGAACCGATCCCACATTGACAATTATTCCTGAATCCCTCATCAACTAGTCCTGACTCGTCAAGTTGTTCTGGTCCCACATTAACCAGTCTCAACCCTACATCTTAAACAAGTCCTGACCCCATATACTCAACTAGTCCTCGCTTGTGAAAGTTAAAAGCATTAAGTGTTGACACACATGAAGGTGTAAGTACACTGATCTCAGACCTGTAGTTTTCCTATAACACATGTAACCAACAGCAGACGTGGTGAGCTCTCACACTGAGCCATCCTTCTGTAACTTTAAAAACGTATTTAAAATCATTTAGGAAACAAAATTAAAAATGCTTATACTCGACATAACAGTTACAAAGTTGACCGAACGGGGCGTGATACAATGGAGGAAGCCCCGCTCTTCTATGGTCTTCTATTTTTGGACAACCCTTTATTGCTTGTTGCAAAGCAAGGAGGGCGCAGGTGTTAAATTTCACCTGTGAGTTTGGAGCTAAGGGCACAAATGTTTAGTCAATGAAAACTGGGGTTTGTTGATGAACATATTAAGTCTAAGTTACGTTGACTAAATGAACTCTCTGCTGCACTACCGAGACATGGTTCACAGACACAGTTTTTAATATACAGTTCAATTGCGCCTGTTAAGCTAAATTCCACAGGAGTTTCATTATGCTTCTTCAATAGCTTTTAACTGAAACCATTATTTCGTGGAAGGGAAGAGAACAGCAGACAAAACCAAAGACAGAGCACAAACTCGGTTAACGATGAGCTCTTCAGCTACAGCAGTTTACGAACTAAACCTCTGACGAGTCAACATCTCCAACTTCTAGCTCCAGCTACGTCTTATGAAGGAAGGCGTGAGCATCGCATGAAGCTTTACTTATCTCCCAGAAATATGTGTTTTTAGAAACAGATAAGATCATTCTTTATTCATCCCACAACAGGGAAATGTACAGAGTCACAGCAGCAAAGTGGATAGTGCAACATTACAATGAAGGGCATATCAAATTAAGTAAGTAAACGAGTGTATCCTAAAAAATATGTACAGAACTAATAAGATAAGTAACAGGCCTAGGACCAGAAATTCAAAATGTCAATGGTCCTAGACCTGACCACCTGTGGTTTGACCTAGTCCAAGTGTTGTACTTCTTTGCTCTCATTAACATTAGCATCAGAGATTTTATGAACTTTTATATTAGAATGTTACAGTGTCATCTCTGGGACAGTTAGCCTAAAACATGTCTCTGGTCTGTACTGGCTCCAATAAATTAAACACACTTAGAAGCACTCAGGGTGGTTTGGTGTATTGGATAGCAGTGGACATCACAGGTTTTTACATACAATGCACTTTTAATGCATTGTGTGTAAAAGGGCTGTAAGAGAGGGAGTGCAGTTCTCTCGAGCTCAGATTAAAGACCACAGATCAGTATCCCCCATATAGAAGTTTCCTCTGTGCTGTGTTGACCTGAACGTTGCTTAAATCTGTTTTGTATTCCGTAATCTTCCTGAGTCCCTGCCTTTGCTTTGTCTGTCAAAGTACTTTGTAAACATTCTGTTTTTAAAGGTGCTATATAAATAAAGTTATTATTATAAGCACCCTGAAGGTTGTATGTGGGCTTAAGCTGAGTGCAGCAGCCTTTTTTAGGCAGTCGCTCACTTCATACCAGCCCAAATTAATCATAAAAAAAAATCGCATAAATGTTCGGAGAGAAGCAGAGAGCGAGCTGGTGCAGAGTCCAGTCTCCAGACTGAAGTTGCTCCTTCTCATGTGGCCCCTTTGGAGGGTCTGTCCTGAACACAACTGTGCTAATGTTGGCTGTGTGACATATGAGGGCATTATTAGACATCACTGTATGTGTGTGTGAGTGTGTGTAAAACTATCCTGCGTTATAAGTGCTTTGCTGGTGGAAATAATTTAAGCACAATACCAGCAACCTGCACTAGAAACCTGGCCCTAAATATGATGTTGTGTTTAAACACAGCAACACGCTGTTCAGTATTATTGTTATCATACATGTATAATACGATAATAAGCTGCTTCCTTTCCCATAAAGGTGATGTAACAAACTATACCCTCAGAATAATCATCAGTATGCAGATGTGTACTGCATTGTGTCCACTGACAAACACAGAGACAGAGGTAGGAAGCCTGATGTGTTAACCTGTGATCACCTGGTTAGCGTACAGCTGTTCAGTGATCAGGCAGGTAACCTGATTAGGTTTCTACATCAGCAGAGATCAACCTGCAGTGACTGATTATTGACTTTTACTGTGATTGAATATATGACGCTTATAAAATCTGAACAGCCACATCACTTAACTTCCAGTGAATAGAGCACCGCATTAGCATAGTCATCTTCAATTTGCTGTGCTAATGTTGCTTCCTGTATTGAAATCACAAACACAACTGTGATTTACAGGTTTAAATACGGACTGGACCTGAACCACCACACTGAACTACAGTCTGTTTTTAGTCCATTAGATTTGGTCTGACTGGCTGACATGGCAGCTAACCAGCTGATGGCTAATATTGTTAACAGGCAGCTAAGTTAGCTGTGGTTAGTTAACGTTAGGAATAAGCAGTTTTAACCAGTTTTTGGTTAACTGTAGCTCCTGTACTGCAGCTGCTCTGAGGTCAAACTGAACACAGTCTAACAGAGCCGTCTGTGTTTTCTTATAAACTTTAAAGGTGAATTTCTGATAACTGGAGCCGCTCGGCTACACGTTAGCCTCGGTGTTAGCCGGCTAACATTACTCCACGGTTAGCATTTCAGCATTAGCACCGCTAGTAATACAAAACTCAATTTGAATTCCAGCTAATTATTATCGCACTGCTCATCAGTAGAAACACACACCTCTCTAAATGACCGTAGCCGATCAGTGCTGTTCACTGGTGTATTCGGCATGTATATATTAAATCAGGCATGGTTTATGACAGAAGAATATGAACTTTAACAAGTGTTTGCGCTGCTACTGTCGCACTCGGCGACGCATTTTGACCTCAGCCACAGCACAGAAACATGAGACAAATATGTGAAATCAATGTTAAATCATCAAACTAAAACATAATTTATCCATTACATCAATGCCGAAGCGACGTGCGGTACCAAGGAAGTCTCAAATGGTCCAAAGAATGATTCCTCTCAGTATATTTTTCTATCAACACCAGCGGAAACCTCAATGTGACAGATTTTTAAAGGTGTCTGGTGTGACCTCTCTGAACTGTAACCACCGGACGTAAGCACACGAACTAGCATTGTGTTTAAGTGATGAGCCCCTCGATAGACCAATTCTCAGTGTGATTATTATACTTTTGACACAAATACCACCCATAAAACCCTCCTTTCTGTTAGCGGCGGGCTGCGGGGCCTGTGGCGGGGGGAAGCTCTCACACCGCGGACTGGACCAGCCGCTGAGGCCGGGAGGGAGCAGAGAGCACGGCTTTCAAAAATACGCCTTACCCTACTCATGACAACGACCTTAACTTGTGTGTTTACCTGGACAGGTTCCTGCAGCACCGTCATTCCGCTTCCACACTCCGTCTATCCGCTCTTGTCGTCTGTTTCCCTCTTTTCTCTCCGCTCTTTCTTCACTTCAGTCTGCTGCAGGAGGAGCTGCGGCCGAACATTTGAACACACCGACCGTTAACAGTCGAAAACATCCGATAAATGCCGAGAAGGGTTCTAGGCCGAGGCGAAGATGAACGACTGCCAAACGGAAACAGCCGAAGTAGCTGCTGCGCCCCCTGTTGGTGCAACGAATGTAACGCGAGTGAGAGCAGTGCCGCCTCCTGGTGGTGTCAGAGAAAACTGTCCTCTGTCACACTACTGCTGATAGTAAATCATGTTTTAAGCGGCAAAATTATATTTAATAAGAGGAAATAACGACTAAACACACACATGGAGAAAGTTATTTTCATAAGTGTGAGGGTTTAACTTTTGGTTGATATTGATACAACTGGATTGATTAAAGGATTAAATAATTTTTACAGGTGTTTTTGTTGTTTTCGAGTTGAATGTTGTTTTATTTTTGTAGAATCACAACGACGTCAACTTGTGGTGTGTTTGATGTTCAGAAATCATTAGCACACAGACACACTTCTGAATGCAACACAGCACAAACTTTATTAGACATTCTGACAGGATGACAACACTTTTATTGTGATGGCATCAGAAAGCCTCAGATTTCGACATTTCTTTAGACTTCAGCAACTAGACGTGCTTCATTAAACCACTGAACAGAGGCTACGCTAACGCTAACGCTAGTTAGCAGAGTAAGAGAACACAAAGGCAGAGCTACAAAACACAGACTGACAGCATCAACGAGGGTGTGGCTTCACTGTAGAGACTTGCAGCTACAAAGTGCAGTTGGCTTCAGGAGAGAGTCGACATTTAGCCACCGTCAGGTAGGTCTCCACCTGTAAACACAAACATCGTTATAAAATCATCATCTTCGTCATTATCTTCATCATCATCATGACATCGTCGTCCTCCTCCTCCTCCTCACCTTATGCATGTCTTTCTTGAAACAGGCCAGCAGTTCGTAGGTTCGTCTCAGTGATTCGTCGGCTCCCAGACTTTGGTAATAGTTTCCATAAGGAGCAAGCTGGAGGGCGGAGCTATCAGGGAAGAGCTCTGCTCCATCCTGATTGGCCTGTAGGATCAGGTGGTTACTCACACAGGTAGGCTCGTTGGTCATTAGTGTGATATGAATTCATGTGTGTGTGTGTGTGAGTGTGTGTGTTCTCACCCTGATCAGTAGCAGGATTCCCGTCTTCAGCTCAGACAGTTTGGCTGAAATCTGGTTCCTCGGAGCAGAACCTCCGGACAGGGAACGACTGGGAAACTCCCAAGACTCAACCAATCGATAGGAGATGGACAACAGCTTGAGAACCTAGAGCCAATGAGAACACAGCTTCAGAACATGGAATGATTCAGACCACAGCGTGTTCTGTGTAGTACTGTGTAGTGGGCCTACCGAGCTGCGCTGCGTCTCATGCTTGTCGATGGGGCTGATGATGTAATCAGAGTTGCAGAAATCTTGTAAGAAGATTTTGTTGAGTTGACGTTGCTCCTCTGTCTGCAGAGAGCTCTCCTAACAGACACAATACACACAGTTATACACACAGTTATACACACAGTGATGGTCAATGACACCACTTCCTGCGATAACGTCTTTTGGTTCCTGTAGTGTGTTGTGTTGTGTTGTGTTGTGTTGTGTTGTGTTGTGTGTATTTTGACTGTTTTGTGTTGTATGTGTTTTGTCCCTGCGAGCCGCCGTACACTCACAAAGTCGGAGAAGAGTCTCTGAGCGAGCAGGTGCAGGTGTTGAACTCTGCTGACAGCGATAGAGAACAAACGCTGGCCGTCTGTGATTGGCTGAGAGGAGACGCCCAGAGACAACACGGACAGCAGGAGGACCACTGAGAGACAGACAGGTGAGGAGAGACAGGTGAGAGATAGGTAAAACATCAGACAGGCGAAATAGAGAGGTGAGAGACATACAAGTGGGACGACAGACAGTGAGAAAGACAGGTGAGACAGACAGACGAGAGACAGCTGAGAGAGAGAGACATTTTAGAGACAGACAGGTGGGATGAACAAGTAAGGTACAGGTGTGGGAGAGACAGGTGAGACAGACATGTGAGAAAGACAGATGACAGACAAACAGGTGTGGGAAAGACAGGTGTTAGACAGATAGGTGTGGATGAGACAGGTGAGACTGACAGATGAGAGACAGGTAAGAGTCAGACTTGTGAAATAGATAGGTGAGGGACAGGTGTGGGAGAGACAAGAGAGACAGACATGTGAGACAGACAGGTAATAGACATACAGGTATGGGAGAGACAGACAGGTGTAAGATAGGCGAGACACAGGCAGGTGAGACGTACAAGTGAGGGACAGATGACAGGCAGATTAGACAGACAGGTAAGAGAGACAGACAGGTGAGATCTGACAGGTGAAGGTCAGACTGTCCCTGATGTTCAGACTCACCTGCTCTAAGGTAACAAACTAAAAGTTAAATAAATAAACTTTTACAACAAAAGAAATCAAAGCAACAAAAACAGAATATCAGACCTCTTTCCATGGCTGCTTCTGGTTCAGGTTCAGTTCTGATTCTGGTTCTGGTTCAGGTTCAGGTTCTGGTTCAGTTCTGGTTCTGGTTCTGGTTCTGGTTCTGGTTCAGCTCTAGTTTATCTGATCAGAGCTCAGACTGTCTGAAGTTTCCAGCTCAGTATTGTGGTTTTATAGAAGAAAACTTGATGATTAAATTCATTGACAGAAACATGAAACTGTGTGTGTGTGTGTGTGTGTGTGTGTGTGTCTGTGTGTGTGTGTGTGTGTGTGTGTGTGTGTGTGTGTGTGTGTGTGTGTGTGTGTGTGCGTGTGTGTTGACCTCTATTGAACATGAGCATCCTGATAATAATATTTAGATGGAACATAAAAAGGCGACTATCGGAGGAAAAGTAAAAAAATCTAAAGAAAAATCAACTAAACTTAAAATAAAAAATAATTTATAAAATCAAAATAATTTCACTGCATCTTTATGTAACTGTATTTATTGTGTATACGTCTACTGTATACACATTTATAGACATATATACATGTTTGTGGTATATACAGTAGACATATACAATAAAAGCAGGTATACAGTAAAGATTCATACAGTCAGTCACAGTCTTTGCTGATATGACACAGGACATGTGAATACATGAATGTGAGCCTGAGCGTAAAAGCGTAAAGAAGTTCGTAGAAAGTAAGAAAATAAAGAAGTTCGTTCAAAGTAAGAAAAAGACGTTCATAAAAAGTAAGAAAATAAAGACGTTCGTACGAAGTTAGCAATTAATAGTGAATTGCACTTACGAACATTCTTAAGAACTTCCTACATTCTTTTCTAACGAGTCTTCCTCAGTTTTATCTTAAGAATATGTTTGTGAATCAACAAACATCAGCAGGTTTTTAACATGGTGCTGAAAACCTGTGGAAATATAAATCCGAATTAAGTTTCAAAGTGAAACTCAAACAGAGATCCATCAAACCAAATGATGCTGAGGACGTTTCTGAGCAGGACAGTTTGAATATTAGAATAAGATTTACAGGAAACACGCGGCTGATGTATGAATGTAAAAATGTCAGCTTTTAGAAAACAGAGTCAGATGTTTGATGTTTTTGTCCTCAGAGATCTGAATTTATTCACACCTGTCACTGATCTGAGGTCAGACCTTTAACAGCTGCATCACACTGTAAACTGAATTTATTCAACGCTCCGTGACAGCGATACGAGCGGAGAGAGAAGAGACAACAAACAGCACACACAGGTTGATCTAATGAAGCTCATTAAACAGCTTGTTTACAGCTAGTTAAAACACAGCAACAACAGGCAGATCCAAAGAAGGCTCGTTCACACGCAGGTCTTTAACGAACTACAGGCTAATCTTCTTAGGCCTGGCTCCCGGCCTGCTGGCTCTCAGCCTGCTTCTCAGCCAGCTCACCAGTCTGTTAGGACGTGGAGCTAGCTGCCTTCTTGTCTTGAAGGGCTCGCCCACTATTCAGTTTTCTGACACTGCATTTCTTGAAACCTTAGAGCAATGTTTTTCCTGTTCAAGGAGCCAACCTGAGGCCCCTCAGACAGTGCTGAAGGGTCCTTCATGCTGTTTGTCCAGCACCACAGAACCTCCACTGCCCCTGTTCCTGCTGAGCTGCCGCACTGCCTTGTTCTTTAGCACCAGAGGGTCCTATCGGGGGCATAAATGCGACATGGTGATTAAGCCTCGTGACATCATACGTCTGCGCTGACCCCCTGCCCAGCACCACAGAGCCTTGACTGCCCCTGTCCCTGCTCCGCTGCAACAGTCCCCTGATCCTGACTCGCAGCTGTGTCCTGCTCCTGAGCTGCATCAGTTTTCCGTCCCTGTGTTGCAGTGCGCTCTGGTTGTAGAGAGACCAAGCTCTCTGATTTCTGTGTAGCAGCAGTCTTCTGAATCTAAAACGGTGCTCTGCAGTTATCTGTGATGGTGCTTCAGCTATTCAGCTCATCTGCCAGCGTTTCAGCCATCAGCCTCGAGTCCTGCTTCCCAGTAGCCGGATCCCTGCTCAGCTTTCCTGGCCCCAGTCTCCCGCTCAGGCCTTCACTGGTCTAGCCCTCCTGCACCTGCCTTGACCTTCAGCAAAACCATCACCATCATAATCCTTGGCACACCAGCCCTAAAGGTGATAACCTCACCGGCTTCCAGTGTGGTAACACCTAGCGCCCCTGTATTCGACCTGCTTCCTGCCCCTGGTGCATACGCCTTCCTGCTCTGCCCCTGTCCAGCCCACGGGCCATCTGCACTCCCTCTATGTGAACATGCACAGAGCCTGAAGAAGAAACCTAATAAACAAAGTTGATAACCACCCTCATGATAACCCTTAAATGGAGACTTCTGACCACTCAAAGCTGCTTTTACACTACATGTCACATTCACCCATTCACAGACTCATTCACACACTGATGGCAAAGTGCCAATCTCCAATCACATACATTCAACATATATTCAATCCCCTATCTCCCCCAGAGGTGCGCTGTAAGCGTTCACAACGACTTTATCTTCTGAGACGGCTCCGCAGCCTCGGTGTCAGCCAGGTATTAGAAGAAGAACCTCGTAGAGAGTTTCATCTTCCAGCCCGGTACGGCCACTTCAACTGCCGATCTAAAAACAAACTCTCTAGGATCAGAGTCATGGCCAGTAAAATAGTCAGTGTACCTCAAACATCTTTGAACCAACTTTACTGAAAGGACGAGGAAGAAAGCGAGGAGCATTGTGGGTGACAGCTCTCATCCTCTCATCGGCCAGTTTGAGCTTCTGAGCTCTGGGAGGCGCCACAGAGTTCCTCTGGCAACCAGAAACATCTATAAGTCTTTTATCCCAAATGTAATCAACATGTTGAACTCCTCCAAGTGATTAACACAGACACAGGCACTGATATGGACTGTTTTATTTTATTATGTACAATGTGATCATTTCTTTGCCCTGTTAATTGTCCTTTTTTGGTGAGCCGGAGACCATTTTCCAGCACAGTGGATATCAACTGTGTGTGTGTGTGTGTGTGTGTGTGTGTGTGTGATCTGACCTTCTCATTGACACATTTCTCTCACTGTAAATATTCACCGTCTGACAGCAGAAACAAGCTCATTCATCTTAACAAACCTCCATCATCCCGTCTCCATGGTAATAATGAAATAAACCGCAGGCCGAAACAGCTCACCTGTGCAGATGAGACGTGGTGACAAACGTCATGATGAAGACAACGTGTCCTTTTGATCCTTCATGTTGGACGTTTTCTTTCGAAAGACAAAATAACACGTGTGTCAGCTGATGAGTCATGTCGGAACTGATAAACATCATGTCGATTATTTCCTCTGAAGAGACACCATATTGGACTTTGTGCTGATATCCGATATGCTGATATGTCCAACCCTTTTTGCTGATTTCGATACCGATATATTAGGCATGTATTCTTTTCCACCTAATTGCAGAGAACATCAAGTCTCCTGTAGTGGATATGAAATCATGCCTACTCTTTGCCAAAAACTGCCACACCACAGACATCCTGCACCCTTCTTCGCGCTTGACGGAAGAGGCGTTGTACAAAAGGTGTCTGATCACTCACGTTTCTGAGCGCACCTGAATGCAGCATCCCCCCCGAAACACGTCAGTGAGGGAGACATGTCCGGACTTGTTTACTGCACCTACTACGGAGACATCAGTGATCGCAGACGGACTCTTTTTATCGTGTGTGCGTCCGTGAATATGTGAGTTAGTTTTGCACTGATGTTTATGTTGCTCTCTGTTAGCGTCGGCTTTGGCTGCGAGTGTATTTTCGGCGTGTTTGATGTTAAGTTGGTGAAATGACGAGAATGTGAGCTAACTGTGAGCTACTTAAGAGCTGTGAAAGTTTAACTTCTGTTCATCAGCTCGAGTTTCTGTGACTGTTTAGCGGTGGCGGCTGGTGAAAAATATTCTAGGTGGGGCTGTGCTGTGCCATACTCAGTTTTTAACAACCATCCCACTACGACAGTTTTAAAAAGTAAACACGGGAAGCAAACTAGTGCATTTACACGGCTACATCCAGCTAGCCTTTCTGGTGTAACAGTATTAAGAAAATCCGCTGGTGTAGGTTTTACCTTTTCACTCGCTTGTTGGTTGATTTTAATATCTGGCTGATCCGGTCCAGTTTCTTTCATCCGTAATTTTTCACTTAAACTTCTCCTCTCCAACGGATTTTGAAGAAGAGAGCGTACAGAGTTGTTTGCGGTGTCAGCGTCCATCATTGTCATTTCCATCACTCATAGACTGATCAGACTTCAACCACCGAGACTAACCGAATTTACCCGATTTCAGAATCGTTCTTCAGGGATTATTTTCTACGACGCAGATTGGCCAAATTCACGTTGATATGCGCGTATCTTGCCCCAGCAACAGTCCCTGATTGGCTACTCGTCTCTGCTTTAGGGGCGCTGCAAAAAGCGCCTAACGCTTTTTTCCCACATTTCCAATGAACATTGATTAATGTATATATTTTTTTGTATATAAACATACAAGTAAGTTTTGTCAATATTAGTTTTTTAAAATAAAATAAATATAAAAACACACTCTTCACTAGGGAGGGCGGCGCCCTAGCGCCCTCTCTTGGCCAGCCACCACTGCTTTTTAGTCTCTATTCGTATATTGTTGATAACTTTGTGGAGGCAGAGTTAATGTCGTAGCATTACGTTGAGCTTTTTTAGGGAATCATCGAGCATTCAGGCAGAATTAAAGCGATGCTTTATCGGCAGAAAATATCAGCAGAAACATTACATATCTGCAGATGCCGATAATATTGTGCATCCCTAATGTGGATTATTTCCTCTGAAGATGCATCATTTGGAACATGTCCTCCAAAGGTACAAGAAACATATTGTGTCGCAGGTGTCTGATGAAGGGACATGTCGTGTTGTACGAGTCTTCTGATGAGGTATGTCATATAGAAGTGATACTCACTGAAATATAGCTCTACCTGTAGCTTTACCTGCAGTCAGTTTAATGACTGGATATGATTTGGAAAGGTACACACCTGTATATGAAAGGTCTCCAGGCTCATTGATCTGCTTTAAATTTTATTATGAAATCCAGCACAGCTTTAAGCTTTAAGCTTTAAGATTATGTTAAAGGGTCGCTCCACCATTTTTAAAATGAGTCACATGCTTTGATCTTTAATCGTAACTTCAAGAAAGGTTAAACAAGATATGCTCCTGCCTGCTGCAGCTGACAGGTGAAGATCAGAGCACGGCCAGCAGAGGGCGACAGCTGCATACGGACTGAGTAAAGTCACAATAGAAACAGTTTTTATCAGCAGCAGAGACACTATTCTCTTCACATCAAGATTAACTAAAATCAAAACGTGTACACATCACCACAAAGCATTTACAGTGATAGTAGAGCTCTTATTCAAGTTAAACATGAACTTCAGACTGCAGAGAGAGAGAGAGAGAGATTTCCTCTGAAACATTCGATGACTGAAACAGGAAACTCAAAATGTGTGCTTGTGTGTGTGTGTGATGTAATACTCAGTATGTCAGTTGTGCTAGCAGCTGTTGCTCTTCTTGTCTTTCTCTTTGAACTTTGGCCGTTTAGATCTGACAACAGCTGCTGCGGCACCGAATCTGAGCCAGGCAGGAAGTGGAATTATCCCCTCTGAGCCAGGCAGGAAGTGGAATTATCCCCTCTGAGCCAGACAGGAAGTGGAATTATCCCCTCTGAGCCAGACAGGAAGTGGAACTATCCCCTCTGAACCAGGCAGGAAGTGGAACCATCCCCTCTGAGCCAGGCAGGAAGTGGAACCATCCCCTCTGAGCCAGGCAGGAAGTGGAACTATCCCCTCTGAGCCAGACAGGAAGTGGAACCATCCCCTCTGAGCCAGGCAGGAAGTGGAACCATCCCCTCTGAGCCAGACAGGAAGTGGAACCATCCCCTCTGAGCCAGGCAGGAAGTGGAACCATCCCCTCTGAGCCAGGCAGGAAGTGGAACAATTCCCCAGGAACATTCAAGTAAAGATGTAGAGGTATACAGGTACATATTTGTTCAGGTTTTAATGTGTAAGCTATAAAGCTGTACAGGTGTAAAAGTGTACAGGTGTGAGGTGTACAGATGTAAAGCTGTAAATGTGATCAGGTATAAATGTGTACAAGTATGTAGGTGTAAAGGTACAAAGGTGTGCAGGTGTAGAGGTCTAAAGGCGTGCAGATGTGAGCTGTACAGGTATGAAGGTACAAAGTTGAAAAGGTATACAGGTGTACAGCTGTACAGTTATAAAGGTTTACAAATGAAAAAGTGTTCAGGTGTAAATGTATACAGATGTAAACGTGTATAGGTACATGAAGGTGAATAGGTGTACAGTTATACAGGTGTACAGGTGTAAAGTCCAGGTGATCTTGAAGAACAACAGCAGAAACATTTCCAGGAGAGTTTGAAGCTTTAATCACTTTGCCGTCGCTGCAGGTTATAAATGATAACGATTAATCCTACAACATTTAAAATCGACCAATCAGCAGGATGATGACGGACACTCATCAACCAATCACATGAAGCGTTGGTTTCTTGGCAACAAGTTTAACAAGTTTAATTCTTTAAAGAAAGAAAAGATGAAAAACAACAGATGTTTCAGCTGAACTGCACAGAATTATTCTTGTTATAATATTTTAGAATAATATTCAATAATATCCTATAATAATTATTTAATACATATATGTTTAATATCTTAATAACACTGATTTACCATCATAGAAAAAATAGATGAAAGAAAGAAAGCGAAGGATCTGCTCAGTGAAGAAAAGAGAGCTTCAGATCAAATCAATCATAAACGATCAATCAATCAAGTTAAATGATTTCACACTGTTCTTGAGGACATCCTTCCTCCACCTGTTCGGCTTTAACTGCAGGCTGCTTTTGTATCTCAGTCTCAGACACCTCGTGAGATAAACCCAGGCTGAGCTCACCTGTTCCACGCCTGGTGCTGTGAGAGGACACGGAGGTGTGGACGGAGTCCCACCAGGTACCGAACACAGTCCATGTAGCACTTTCTGCTTTTTGAACGCCAGAGACGCTGACTGAGCCTCTGATCAGCACAGTTTATATAAAGAATTAAAATCCTAATAAAACAATAAAGTGATAAAGAGAAGTAATGGGATCACAGAGACCAAAGAATTCACAATATGATCACACATTAAATCACCATCATTTATACGATCAATCAATCAATCAAATTTTCTTTGTATAGCCAAATCATAACCAAAGTTATCTCGAGACACTTCACAGAGAGAGTTATGACACGCCTCACCCCTGCCCCAGCGCTCATACGGGTCAGAGTTCAGGGTCAAACTGACCCGGTGTCGACTCTCTCTGTTCCTGAGACAGTTTGATGTTCAGCTTCAGTTAGTCTGAAGCAGCTCTGATTGGCCGCTGCCTGGTCCATTACAAGCTCCCATTGGCTGGATGACGTCATCATCACAGCAGTGTAAGCGTCAAAAGGTGGGCTGCAGCTGTGACGGACTTATGATGATATAAATTATTAGTAATTTATATAATATTATTTAGAGTTAGTATCACATACAGCGTTTTAGAAAGTCCCTCAGCACTAACAGGAAATAAAGACGCAGTGATAAAAGGGTTTCAAGTGCAAAGCCAGAAGAAGAGCACAGAATCCACCGACACAGTTCATGAAAACAGCTGAATTTAACCGTCGACACGATCGATCTGCACATATTGGACACACAGTTGCCTCTGCTGCGATCTGTGGCTCTGCTGAGTCCGTTCCTCCCGCAGGAAACACTTCACAAGCGAGAGGAGAGCATGGGAAACTTCAGCCATCATCAGACGATAGACTCCTTCAGGTCCTCATCTCGCAGGAAGTCAGGGGCACTGAGGGGAGGAGCCGCGTGAAGGAGGAACTCGCTCTGCAGCATCACCCGGGGAGGAGGATCCTCACCACCTGAGCCAGGCTCCTCCGTCTCCTCCTTGTCTCCGTAAAACTGACTGATTCGTTTAAAGAGGAGTCCTTCTGTCTCCGGCGGTTGCAGCTCGTCTCGCCGTCCCTCCGTCTTTTCTCTGTATTTGTAGGACGCCAGTTTGACCGTCCGCTGCAGGAGGTGTTTCCTGTACGCTCTCTGGATCACCGTCGCTGCCACCTCTTCCTGTTTCCTCCGCAGGGTGCTGCTGATTGGTTCATATGACACCTGCAGGTAAAAAGAAGTAAGCGTGACTTCAGTCTATTTTGATGAATCAAAACCAAAATCCAAACCTCTGAACATTTGTCAATGCACCATCCACCTGAGACAGGAACCTTCGAATGCTTCCACAAACACTGAAGCTAACAGAAAGTCAAATCGTCTTCAGTCACGTTTCTGCTGAACATATAGAGTCAAGTCGTCTGCATACAGTGAAAACATTCTGACCCAAGAAGGTGAAGTTGAGCACAAACAGAGCCCTGGTGTGAAGTCTAAAGTCAATGTAACTAAGGTCAAGATATCTTCTGAAACACTGAACAGAGAATACAACAGAGTGAACCTTCGAGGGGTTGTTGGCCATGAACTTCTCCTCCATGCTGGCTTTGAGAGCGTCCATTTCTCCTGAATCACCTAGAACCTGCATGATGATGAACAGAACACAATATACAATTATTTTTACATTAAACGTAAAATAACACACAATATAAAAATAAAGGTAACGTGACCGTAGTTTACCTGCGCAGTGAGGGCAAGCAGGATGTCCAGACAGTGGATCTTGTCTCCAGGAACCAGAGGCAGATCCATTTGGATCAGTTTGATGGTGTTCGGTTTGGGAATCCTCAGAGGATCCTTCAGAGTGTCGCAGAAATCGGACAGCTTACTGTGGAACACAGGAGAGGCCATGAACAACACAAGGGAGTCAGGTCAGGATCAATAACACGCAGACAGGTGGGACTCACCTGTATTGGATGAACTGTGAGGCGCTGGGGTCGAACTTCTCCCAGGTTTCGTAGAACATCTCGAAGTCGTCCTCACACAGCGGGTCAGCGCTCTCCTCCGTGGCCACGTTGAAGTTCTCCAGGATGATGGCGATGTACATGTTGACTACCACCAGGAAGGACATAATGATGTAGGTGGTGAAGAAGACGATGCCGATGGCCGGGCTGCCACAGTTCCCTCTGACCAATGATCCTGGGTTCTCCACATCGGGGTCACAGTCAGGCGGCATGTTCATGATGGGATTCAGCAGACCGTCCCATCCAGCTGACGTGGTGATCATAAACAAACAGATCATGCTGTTCCCAAACGTCTCAAAGTTAAACATGTCGTCGATCATCGCCTCCTTCTTCACGTAGGCGAAGTTAGACATTCCGAAGATGGAGAAGATGAACATGATCAGGAAGAGGAGGAGGCCGATGTTAAAGAGGGCAGGAAGTGACATCATCAGGGCAAACAGCAGTGTCCGGATCCCCTTGGCGCCACGAATGAGACGAAGGACTCGACCAATGCGAGCCAATCGGATCACACGGAAGAGCGTGGGCGAGACAAAATACTTCTCTATGATATCAGCGAGGAGGAGGCCTGAGGAGAAGGAAGTGAGGAGGTAAGGAATGACAGATGGTTGTTCTCTAACATGTTCCGACAAATACTTGAACATTCGTATCCTCTCGCTTTATCCATGAATTCAGTTTCCTAAAGTTTCAGACATATGAGGAGATTTCTGCTCCTTGAATACTAAGTGAAGACATCAAGACGCATCACAGCTATTGTTCAGATGATGACATCACTAGATGAGACCACGACATCAGACATGGATCAGGCAACTCACCAACAATGGACAGGATGACGACTACAAAGTCAAAGATGTTCCAGCCGACAGCAAAGTAGTGCTGCCGGAGCGCAATGACCTTCAGACTGCACTCTGAGGTGAAGATGACGATGAAGGCAAGGTTAATCCAGTACAGGAGGTTTTCTTTCTCCGCACTCTGCTCGTCCGTCTCCACCATCATGGTCACCATGTTGAGGCAGATCAACACCATGATGAAGATGTCGAAAAACTGTGTGGTGACCAGGTCGAAGACCAGACCCTGGAACTTATTCTGATGTTGCAGAACAAGAAGAAACAGATGATGTTAGACCAGAGCAAAGTGTTTTTATTTGTGGTCCCACCTGAACCCGTCCCACCTGGTTGTAGTCAAACAGTAAGCGAACTGACCTGAGGTCGTGGAACAGGTTTCTGAGGTTTTTTAGAGCCCAGTTTTTTCATGGCGTTGTAATATTTCTTCTGCTCTTCTGTCATGAACAGATCCGTTCCCCCCATGTGAAGACAAAATAGAAACAGTTAACTCACTGACCGAAAAATAGAACGTTTATAATCACAAATGGATCGGTTTAAAATGTGAGAAAAACATATCTTAGCTTTCTGCTGGTTGAAGTTGTCGATGATGACTCCGATGAAGAGGTTAAGGGTGAAGAAGGAGCCGAAGATGATGAAGCCGACAAAGTAAATGTACATGTACAGATTATCCTCATACTTGGGCTGAGAACCCTCCTACACAAACACACAGTATGGTAACATTAGTTACATTTGTACAACCTGATACCCGATACTACCAGTGCAATATTTACTTCCATTATAAGTGCTGCTCCCAATCTCATAACCAGTGTTGGTTCTGGTACCATTTTTAATACCAGTGCAATCATTAGAGTATCAGTTCCAGTGTTTGTTCCTTTATTTATTTTTTTTACCAGAATTGGTATCAGTTCCAATATCAGGTCCAGTATTAGTTCCAGTATTAGTACCAGTGTGAATACCAGTGTAAGTAGCAGTATCAGTTCCAGTGCTTAAATAACTACTGGTTGGTGTACTGACGTTTGTGGAGTCCACGGCTGCGTACATGATGTCCATCCATCCTTTAAACGTGGCCTGAAAGAGGAGCAGCTTAGTTTTAGTATCGGCACAGCTGAATATAAAGAGTCCAGTCGTCTGCATACAGTGAAAACAAGAATACAGCAGTGGACACAGACAGCAAGAAGAACCTTATAACCACAAAGGTTGAGTGCTGAGACCCACCACTTGCAGCAGGGACAGGTATCCCATCCCAACGTTGTCGAAGTTGACCTTAACATTCCTCCAGCGAACCTCAGTGAAGTTTTCTGCAATCAGAGCCAAACACTCGGTCTTGTTGTGGACGTCGTCGGGGCTAAACATCTCCTCAGCGGTCTCATTATAACAGTAATAAAACTTCCCTGCAAACAGATTCACTCCCATGATGCTGAAGATCAGCCAGAAAATCAGACACACAAGCAGGACGTTAAAGATGGAGGGGATCGCTCCAACCAGGGCATTCACCACCACCTGCAGACGGATGGACAGAGGTGCAGGAGGACAGATTGGACGACAGACGTTACATGGCAGTCAAAATGAAGCACCCCAATTTCTACCAGATTTAATGCAGGTGGACAAAGGACATTAAAATTGGAGCAGAGTTTGGGCCTGTGATAGTAACCTTAGATTTATCCAAACGTTAGACAGACAGGTTTAGGGAAAGAAAGGGTTGTCTCACCCTCATGCCCTCGAAGCGAGACAGGGCCCTCAGGGGCCGCAGAGCTCTCAGAGTCCTCAGAGACTTGATGGCTCCCAGGTCAGAGTATCCCAGGATGTTTGCTGTCAGAGACACCAGAGACACCTGAAAGAACAGCACACCTGGTGAAGATTTCCGACCGCAGACAGGCACGGTGGTCACCACGCGTTGCTGAAGGATCAATCTATCACCAATAATCACTGTTATTAATCGTGTTCTTACGTCTACAATGAGGAAGTCCAGCCAGCACCAGGCGTTGGTGAAGTACGTCTTGTATCCATAGGCGACCCATTTGAGAATCATCTCCACCACAAACACGTAGGTGAACACCTGGTCAGCATACTCCAGAACAATCTTTATGGCGCGACGTTGTTCCAGGTTGATGTCCTCAAAGGCCTGTTAGCATACAGTCTAATGTTACCTGAGCAGGTGTTCAGCAGGTGAGTCATACATCACAGTTTCTGAGCTTCAGGACCGGGCTTGATGCTTCAACAGTTCATCGAGGATTAATGAACGTTATTTCAAAGTGTTAATCATTTCTCAGTTAGTAAACGATAGCATTACCTGCTTTATGGTGTCCATTTTAGAAGTCAATGTCAGCCATGTTTGTAGTCCACTGTTCACAAAGTCAGCCTTGTTAGTAGCGCTATAGTCAGGCTGTGTCGTCTTCACATGTTAGTTCTCACACTGCACACAGAACCAATCAGATCTTACCTGCTCAGTCAAGTGATCACATTAAACGGACCAACCAGCATGCTGAGGACTGAGCAGCTGTCACACTTATAAAGTATTTATAAAACAACTTTTACAACGAGCTTCTTTGATCTGTGATATTGTATAAAAAAGTGTACCAGAGCTCCACTGCTCAGCAGGATCATGAAAATAATGAAGGTCTCAAAGTAGTTGTGTTCTACGATGGAGAAACAGGTTCTCCTGAGGTTAGACCACATCTTTCCTCTGCCCTGGGACGTGTCTATGTCCAGGCACGGACAGCGTCGGAAGCACTCTGAAAAAGACACATGTAAGTGTTTTATGAAGCAGCCAGCTGCATTACAATGTTTACAGGAGCCAAGTATTTACAATGTCTTCAACGCTCCTGCAGCAAAGCTGAAATGGAGCAACGTGGTAGTGCTTGCAGGTGTGTGAGTGTGTGTGTGTGTGTGTGTGTGTGTTTGTACTGTCGGTGCAGCAGTCCTCAGGCGTGTTCGCATCTTGATCCTCATCCTCTGCAACCTCCTGGACTTCAGGAAGTTTCTGTACCGTGCTGCAGACTGACGAATTGTCACACTAAACAA
This sequence comes from Semicossyphus pulcher, assembly GCF_022749685.1. NCBI lineage: Eukaryota > Metazoa > Chordata > Actinopteri > Labriformes > Labridae > Semicossyphus > Semicossyphus pulcher. The sequence goes on along the minus strand of NW_027211699.1, from coordinate 10,774,048 downwards.
GAACGTCAAACAGATTTCATTGTAATTCACCAACAGCCTTTCGTTCATATGTTTGTGTTCATGTTCATGTTTATGTTAATATTTGTGTTCTTGTGTTTCTATGTATCTGATGATTCAGGACTCTTCATCTCAGTGAGCCTACTTTATTAAATACAGGTTGTATCTTGTTAAAATGTTGAACTTGAATAGAAAAATGTTTACTTGGGAGTGTTTTTGTTCCTCCCCCTCCTCCTCCTCTTCATCCTCTTCATCATCATCATCATCCTCATCTTCATCATCGTCGTCGTTGTCAGGGGTCTCAAAGTCGGACTCGGCCTCAGCGATGGGGACCCTCAGGGAGGCAATGTTGTGGTAGTTGCTTGTCAGAATGTCATGGTTGCAGTCTTGGGCTTTGGTGTCTGACATCGTCTGGTCTGGGGTCACAAAGGTCAGAGCCAAGACCTCCTTACTTGTACTGCTTTCTTCCTCACTGTTGACCACTGAAGTTAAATTCACAACAGGGAAATATCATCACATGAAATTAATTAAATCATACAATCTCTGATTCATAAAAACTTAAACTTGAAATCAAAATGTATTTTTCACTTAAAGACCAAGCACCAACTTCTAAACATAAAAGAATAATAACAAAGATGTGTGAAGAAGTCAATAAATAAATGAAGTCACTGCTAGAGCTCAAGGTCTGGTGTTACCATTTTGGACTGGGTTGTCATGTTCTTTCTTTCCTATTAAAGCCCTGATATGTTCCAGGATCCAGGTCTTTATCCAGGCCACAGCCCTGTCGATCCGGTTCATGGCAATCTGCAAGTTGTTTTCTCCTTCTTCATCTGGAGCAGCCAGATTATCTCCGCTGAATGAGCTCAGTAGCAAGGCCAGGAACAGATTCAGAACCTAAAATGAGACCAGGAACAGGTTCAGGACCTCAGAGGGCAGGAAAACATTTTGGAACCTGGTCAGCCACCTTCTAGCCAGAGCCCCAAAAACTTGATCCCAAACCTGGATCGATTCGAAGCCACAGCTGTTCAGCAGGATTAGTGACACACTACAACGAGCTCAGGTCAGAGCGCAACTCACCACCAGGTTTCCGATGACTAGAACCATCATGAAAATGGTCAGACACATGACTTGACCTGAGACCTCCATGCAGTCCCACATGGTCTCAATCCACTCTCCACACAGGACCCTGAAGATGATGAGGAAGGCATGGAAGAAATCATACATATGCCAACGAGGAAGCTCGCAGTCAAGCGAAATGCGACACACGCAGTCTTTGTAGTTCTTCCCAAACAACTGCATGCCGACGACTGCAAAGATGAAGACGATGATGGCCAGAACCAGAGTCAGGTTCCCCAGAGCGCCGACAGAGTTCCCGATGATCTTCATCAACATGCTGAGGGTCGGCCATGACTTGGCCAGCTTAAACACCCGCATCTGGACATGAGACAGGCAGGGAGACAGGTGAGGTGACATGTAGACAGGCAGGTGAGGAGGCAGGTAAACTGTAGTTTGTTCATTGTAAAAAATGGTGATAATGAGGATGATGAAGTTACACTGACCAATCTGAAGGAGCGCAGCACAGAGAGACCCTGAACGTCGGCCAATCCCAGCTCCACCAGACTCATAGTGACGATGATGCTGTCAAAGATGTTCCAGCCCACCTGCAACCAAAGAAAAAAGAGCAGAGGTGTGTTACCATGGAAACAGCCATCAGTCAGCATCACGGAGCTGGTAGCAAATGGAAGTCTGACCTGGAAGTAGTAGTATGGGTCCATGGCCAGAAGTTTAAGGACCATCTCAGCTGTGAAGATCCCCGTGAAGACCTGAAGGGACAGAGGTCGGCAGAAGAAGGTTAGCACCAGGGGTCACATGGAGGAAGTACGTTTGTACTCCATTATGTAGACTGAAGTAACTTTTTAATTACTGTGTAGTTGCTGTAGTTTAAGATTAGAGATACTTCAGTCATCTGATTATCTTTGTGTGAATGGACAGATCTGGATGTGTTGGACTGACAGCTGATCCGTGGATTCTCTGAGGGAACTTTGCATCCTCACAACACCCTCTTTACTTTTGATAATAACAGAATCTTTTCTAGCCTCCAGTTTGAACCTTCGCCTACCACCAGCCCTCAACCCAGCTAGCTAACCTCCTTTCTGCCCCACCTTCTCAGCCATCATCAGTTGTTGTCGGGTTCTTGAGCCTCCCCGTCCTGAGCAGGCCCACTGCAATACCTGTTTCCCTGAGATCTCCAAGCCTTTAGAGAAAGCCAATAGGGTGAGAAGACACCCTGACATCTGGTGGTCCCCTTTTTGGGAGACTTGCCTGGCCATTTTCCAGGCACTTATGGAGGCCACTAATGAAGACGTGATCCTGGTTCTCAATGTCATTAGCAGTCTCAGCTGCCCAGTGCCACAGGGATTAAGCTGTCTAGCGCCAGAGAGACTCAGATGTCCAGTGTAAGAATGGAGACTCAGCTTTCTAGAGCCACAGAAATCTGCTGCCCAGGGCCATAGAACTCGTGTTTTCCCTGGCAACGCCCAGGCACACCTCCAGTCAACAACTCCCGTCAACCTACAGCCACACTTCCCTGAATATCAGTTTGCAGTCTTCCCAGTGAGAAGTCTGCCCCCCCGGCATCCTGCTCTAACTGGTGGCTATTGATTGCAGTCAAGTCTTCTCTTTCACATCATCTAACAGTCGTTGGTACTGCAGCCCAGCTGTTGGGAATAATATCCTGGGTAGCAGAGTTACCATAAACTCTTTCATACATCTTAAAGGTTTTTTATATTTCAGTAAGCCTGTCATTCCGGTGGCAGTAATGCCTCACCACCCATGACCCTGGCCAGAGTGTAGAGAACAACAGACTTTACTTGTTCTGCCATGCCAATGAAACAGATTTTTCTTCTTAACTTACTAAATTTCCGACACTCAGAAGATTCTCAAACTCCTCTGTCATCGGATAATGCTCCATGGCCATGAAGACAGTGTTGAGGACAATGCAGATAGTGATGCCAAGGTCGACAAATGGGTCCATGACGATGATGTAGAGCCACTTTTTCAGCCACAGCCAACAGCCACAGCAGTTCCACTTCAGGAAGATGTTGGCGAAGGCATACCAACATGGAGGACAGGGCCGCTGGTCATCCTCAAAGTCTGAAACACACACAGTGAGATAATTAATACCTGAACCAAAAGCTGAGACATGAAACTGAGAGCTACATTAAGGCTGTATAGGGAGGAAAACTTGGTTACGTCAGTGAAAGATCAGCATCATTGTACCTCAGCATGGTTTTAGAAAAATACACTCAATCATCTTTAGAACTTTATTAATGGACACTGTGTGTACCGTCCATAGCATTGTGTTCTTCCTCGTGGCTCGTTATTTCTGTAGATGAATTACTTGTCTCTAGATCTCTTCTCTCAGAGAGCGCCGCTCTGCAGGCTGCCTGCTGTAACAACAACAACACATGTTGAGCTGCATGTCTGGCTTAGTAAACGTTTCTGTTTTGTGTCATCCATCAGATCAGACCTCCTCCTCTCGCTTTTTCAGGGTCTCCAGGATCTGAGCGTACTCCTCCTCTTTCTGTTTAATCTCCGCAATGGTGGCCTCGTTCTGCTCGGCGTAGGCCATGGCAACCACCGCCAGGATGAGGTTAATGAGGTAGAACGACCCAAGGAAGATGACGACCACGAAGAAGATCATGTAGGTTTTACCTGCTGCCCGCAGTGTCTGCAAGGACAGACAGGTGAGAGACCGACAGACAGAAACAGTCCCTCTGATGTTTTTTTATCAAGCAATGTCATTAAAACAAGAACTCTGTTACAAAAAGCGGCTGAGGTGGAACATTTAGTGTAGGACCAGTGAGGACCGGTGACTGCTCCGGGACCAGTCAGGTACTGACCAGCTGGAACAGGTTTTCCCAGAAGTCCTGAGTCATCAGTCTGAAGAGCGACAGGTACGCCCACCAGAACGAGTCGTAGCTGGTGTAGCCATAGTTTGGATTTCTGCCTGCCTTCAGACACATGTAACCCTCCGGACAGACCCTGAACACACCGTCATCTTCATCATCAGCATCACCATCATCATCATCATTAATATTATCATCATCATGTGAACATACCCGGCATCAGAGCTATTCCCACACAGCAGAGCGTCAAGTTGACCAGGAAGGTAGTAGTAGTTATCTATCAGAGCAAGAGACAAACAGATGGATAAAAGACAGACAGAAAAATACAGCTGGAATCAGAGAGTCCACCTCTGACTCAGACTCACAAGTTAAATTCACGTGTTGTTTCTGAGAGGGTCAAGTCGTTGAACTATCTCCAGCCACTGGAGGAACTCAGTATGTTTCCTAAGTAAGAATATAACTATAAATAACGGGGTTCCTCAGGGCTATGTTTTTGGACACCTGGTTTTATTTCACCTTCTTGACTAATTATTAGCAATGGAAAAATGTTCGCCGCTATGCTGACGATACTCTGCTGTTTATACCCGGAGGAAGATTATCAAATGTAGTACCTGGGTTGTTGATGTGCTCATAGAAAGCAAAGTCTGTATCGTTGGCATGGGTATTGTTGCCGTAGGTGTTGTTGCTATAGGTATCGTTGCCATGGTAATACGTGTCGTTGTCAGTGTCAGACGTTTGGTTAAGCAACATGGGTGGTATCAGGACACATTTCTGCCGCAGGTTTCCCATGAAGAGCTGCAGACCAATCAGAGCGAAGACGCTGAGGCAGAACACCGTCAGGATCATGACATCGGCCAACTTCTTCACTGATTGAATTAGAGCTCCGACAATCGTCTTCAGACCTGGGGGGCGGGGTCATCAACACAACTTAGACATGTTTGATGGATTAGCTGTATGCTATAACTCTGTTTGAAGGTGGATTTCAGGGGTTAAATCCAACTTTAAATGGGTCACACGCTTACTGACCGGGGATGACTGTGATTGTCTTCAGAGCACGAAGAACTCTGAACGTCCTCAACACGGAAACGTTTCCTAAATCTACAACCTCTGTGAGGTAACTGAAAGACAGTGAGACACCATCATCACCATCATCATAACCATCATCATGCTCATCCTCATCATCCTCAAAATGAGTGTCACTCACGCCATGCTGATGACCATGAAGTCCAGCCAGTTCCAGGGGTCTTTGAGGAAGGTGAACCCTCCCATACAGAATCCTCGTGACAGAACTTTGGTTGTTGCTTCAAACGTGTAAATAATTGTGAACACGTATCTGTTGGACAGAGAACACTGAAACATTAATAAACCGGTGGAGCAGAAACGCTACAGACCTCAACCCTGTCCACAGAGGTCAAAGGTCAAACGGTTTGAACTTAAACTACATTGAAGTTTAAATTATTGTGTTGGCGTGTGTGTTAACTCACTCAACAGTCTTGCTCCAGGGTGGAGGATCGCTCATCGTCATGAACGCACAGTTGGTCAGAATTGTCACCATGATGAACATACTGAATAAAGTTTTGGCTTTAAGGACACGAAAACTTATGCAGCTGATAATTTATCAATAATATGGTGTGGTATCATGAAAGAGTACTGTGTGACATCATAAAGGATATGAGTGAATGAGGATCTTGATGGCGGTGGTCCTCACCGGGTTGAACGGACTCAGGCAGTAACAGGCTGGCTCTGCATTGAACCTGTAGATAACGTTTCCTTTACCAAGCACGATGAAGGTCTGGAGAGAGACAGGTCAGAGAGAGAGACGGGTCAGAGACACATACAGCTCAGAGAGAGACAGGTCAGAGACACATACAGCTCAGAGAGAGACAGGTCAGAGACACATACAGCTCAGAGAGAGACAGGTCAGAAACACATACAGCTCGGAGAGAGACGGGTCAGAGACACATACAGCTCAGAGAGAGACGGGTCAGAGACACATACAGCTCAGAGAGAGACGGGTCAGAGACACATACAGCTCAGAGAGAGACGGGTCAGAGACACATACAGCTCAGAGAGAGACGGGTCAGAGACACATACAGCTCAGAGAGAGACAGGTCAGAGACACATACAGCTCAGAGAGAGACAGGTCAGAGAAAGAGACACATAACTTGCACCTGCAGATGATGTTGCTTTTACCTAGCTCAATGAACCTCTGCAGGGAGAGTGAGGCAGGTAACGAGAAATAGACAGGTCAGACAGAGACAGACAGGCTCAAGTAACAAACACAGACAGGTCAGAGAAAGTGCCAGATAGGTCAGAGAGAGAGACAGGTTAGAGAGAGACAAACAGAGCGGTCAGGAAAATGATAGACGGGTCAGTGAGACAGACAGGTTAGAGACAGACAGTTCAGTCAACAGAAAGAATATAAATTTTATCAGAGACAGAGACCATCTGTGATTGGTAGAAGGGATCCAGCTCCTCCAATGGAGTGTTGAGAAGCTCAGGGGGCGGTTCTCCATAGATGAATGGGACGGGCTTCCCAGCCTCAAGGTCGCTGGCAGGTTTAGGAAGATTTTCCTCCGCTATCTGTCAATCACAGAGACAGCCAATCAGAGAGACTTTTAGTGAGAGAGAAAGTACACAAGAGTGGCAGCCCATTAAATACTAGTTCTGAGTGTTTTCATTACAGACTTGTTTTTTCATACTTATAACATGTTCTCACTGTATTGATTACTTTTTGATGACAGTTGAGAGCTGCTCATGGTTACCTCAATGTTCTTCTCCTTCCTCCTCTGCTGCTCCTTCTCCTCCACCTCATGTCGTCGTTGGATTTCCTCCAACGAGGCTGGTGTGAAGCGTCTGAAGACCTCTGAACCAACAGGGGGCAGCAGAGGTGCCATCCTGGCATCATGGGCACTGCACAAACTCCACTGTCACCTAGCAACCCCCTCCTGTCAGGTGGGGGGAGGGCATGACATAATGAGACAGAGAACCATGTTCAGGAGAAAACATGGAAAGTAGAAAATAAGTAAACAGGTAAAAACAAAGCAAAACCTCCAAACGAGATGAATCTAAAAATATTGTAAAACAGAGGCACTGTACATTCTGTTTCACTCTTTCAAAGTCACTGCACACATTGTACTGCAGAGTCACTTCACATCTCCTACAGCAGAGTCACTGCACATCCTCTACTTCAGTCACTTTACATCTTCCACTGGAGGGTCACTGCACATCTCCAACTGCAGTCACTGCACATCCTCTACTTCAGTCACTTTACATCTTCCACTGGAGGGTCACTGCACATCTACTTCAGTGGCACTGCACATCTTCTACTGCAGGGTCACTGCATATCTACTTCAGTGGCACTGCACATCTTCTACTGCAGGGTCACTGCACATCTACTTCAGTGGCACTGCACATCTTCTACTGCAGGGTCACTGCATATCTACTTCAGTGGCACTGCACATCTTCTACTGCAGGGTCACTGCACATCTACTTCAGTGGCACTGCACATCTTCTACTGCAGGGTCACTGCACATCTACTTCAGTGGCACTGCACATCTTCTACTGCAGGGTCACTGCACATCTACTTCAGTGGCACTGCACATCTTCTACTGCAGGGTCACTGCACATCTACTTCAGTGGCACTGCACATCTTCTACTGCAGGGTCACTGCACATCTACTTCAGTGGCACTGCACATCTTCTACTGCAGGGTCACTGCACATCTACTTCAGTGGCACTGCACAAACATATCCCACCCAACACAGACACCTGCCCCCCTCCCCCCACCTGCCCTCACACACACCTGGCAGGGATTTGCTCTGTACTGAATGAACTTTATAAGCCTGCGAACAGTCTGAAGCCACCTGGCAGGAAGTTGTTCACATGTCACAGTGTCAATATAGAGAAGACACACACACATATGCACACACACACACACACTTCAGCGTTGCCAGGGTTGACCCCACCCTCGCGTTGCCATGGCAGTAGCAGCTGTTTCGAGTCATCATTTTAACCCTGCGGTGTAACATTTCAGTCACTACGATGACCCAGCTCATTCCAACACACACACTCACACACACACACACATGCTTCATTCCTCTCTGTGTTCCTACATGATTTTCTTTCAGCCCCTCCTCACCTCCCTCTGATCAACCGCTGACCTCTTTTCGTCTCCTTCTCGCTTCCTTGTTTCCTCGTTTCCTGTCCTTGTTTGATGATGGTGACGGTCATAATAAAGATGTTTTTAGTTACATGAAGCCACATCTGATTCATTTATTATTTCCGTCTGCATTTATCGATAATGTGAGTTGTGTAATAATTCAGGTTATATGATCTGTTTAAATTATTAATAATAAGGGCAAACTGTATTTCTGTTTGTGTGTGCTCCAGGAACTACTCGGTGCCAGATCCCCCTGGCCTATTCGATGGCCACGTCTGGCCCATGTATTTGAAACACAAGAACTGCCTGCCTGTCTATCCTTCTGTGTGTCTGTCTCTCTGTCTGTTTGTGTGTATCTGTCTATCTGTCCACCCATTTGCCTGTCTCTCTCTCTGACTTCTGCCTATCCATCTTTTTGTGTTTCCTGTCTGTCTGCCTGTCTGTCTGTCCAGCCCTCCATATGTCTAACTGCCTGTCTGTCTGTCTGTCTGTCTGTGTGTACCTGTCTGTCTTACTGTCTAAGATCCTCTATCAGACTCTGCTGGTTCCCACAAATATTAGGCTACAGGGTGCTAAATACAGCAACACACACACACACACACAGACACACACACACACACACACACACACACACACACGTGTTCCCTTGGCTGTCAGTCAGTTTAAGATCAAAAACAGGAGCTGTTGAGGTCTCAGTGATGAAATAACAGAATGTCACTAATGAAGATGAAACGTTGGAACATGTTTCTTCTTCTCTTGTTTTAATTATTGTTTCTTCTCATGTTTCAGCCTTAACGTCTCATCTTTTCACGCTGCAGCTTCACTGTAAACAACTTTTCATTTCTTTCTGTTTCATTAAATCTGACGATAAATGAAGATGAAAATACATAAATCACGATTCAATGTCCGGCCTTCTGCTACATGTGTTACACGCGTTCACTTCCTGTCTGCAGCACATGCTCACTTCTTCCAGGAGACAGGCTGTGTCTGAAAACACTCACTATACAGTCCATCATAAAGAGTTGACACTTTGGTAGTGCTGTCCGAATGTTAAGTGTCACACTAAGTATCCCACAATGCATCATGAACAGTGCAACTGATGGTTGCACACTACTGCATTAATGCGCTGGCCATGCATTGCACAGAAAAAAACAGCCCTGACTTAATTATGATATGCTAAGTATAGGTCACAAGGCCACATGAGGGAAGAGAGTATTAGGTATACAAGAGTAGATATTGGAAACGAGAGGAAATAAGGACACGAGAGAGGACTTTAAGATACTGGTGAGGACATATTGACACGAGAGAGGACTTAAGAAGGAAGGAAAGGACACAAGAGAGGATACAAGAACACAAGAGAAGATTAGGTGTACAAGAGAGGACATAAGGATATAAAAAGGACCTAATGATTTGAAAGAGAGTACATAACAGTAAAAGAGAGGACTTGACAATAACGGACATAAGGTCACGTAAGAGGACCAAAGGATACAAGAGAGGGGACATAAGGACACAAGAAAGGACTTAAGAAGAAAGAGGATACAAGAGAGGATGCAAGGACACAAGAGAGAATAAGGTATACTAGACAGGACATAAGGTCACAAGAGAGGACCGAAGGATACAAGACAGGACATAAGGATACAAGAAAGGACATAATGATTAGAAAAAGAGGACATAAGATTCAAAGAGAGGGGCATAAGGACACTAGAAAGGACATAGGGATGCAATATAGAGGATATAAGGGTACAAGGGAAGACCAAAACATATAAGGGTGGACACAAGGACTCAAGAAAGGACATAAGAATACAAGAGAGAGGTCATTAGGACTGAAGGAGGATGCACCAGACAAGCGCCAGGAAAGAAGGAAACATCTCTCCTAAATGAGCCTCTCTGCACTGGCTCCCTGTGAAAACTGAAGTACAATTCTTTTCACTTGCAAGGCTCTTCATGGTCAGGCACCATCATATCTTCAAGAGCTCATAGTGCCATATTACCCCTCTAGAACATGGCGCTCCCAGGATGCAGGCCTGCTTGGCGTACCTTAAGTCTCTAAGAGTAGTGTTGGAGGTAGAGCCTTCAGTTATCAGGCCCTTCTCCTTTGGAATCGTCATCCAGTTTGGGTCCAGGAGGCAGACGCCCTCTATACTTTTAAATGAAAGCTTAAAAACCAGACTCATACCATCACTCGGTATCTCTTCATTGCACATCGTGTACACCAGAGTCACTGCACATGTTCCCCTGTAGAGTTACCGGTACTGGTTCAGTCATTTATCACTATATCCACAGCTTCTGCTGCAGTTTCCCCAGACAGTGCCAACTTTCTGGGTTGTCCCAACAGCACTCAAAGCAGGTTCCTTGATCAGTGACTTTTACCATGAAATCTTGCTACAGTGGCATCTCAGTGGGGGCAGACTGGGTATCTTGGAAACTGCATGTCAAAAAAGATCTGCACACCATGAAGCTCCCATAGAGGATTTTATTCAGCACAAAGTGACGTTTGGAGCCAACATGCTCTTCCTCAGACTTGTGTCTATCTTGCCAACTGCCACAGCAGGTGTCCTGAATCTTGACAGCGAGTCAGTGGGTGTGGCACGTGGCCCAAGCAGCCACAGTTACTGTAGCATTTCAGGAAGGTCCCAGCAAACAGCTGAAACTACCCTGGTGTAGGTGGGACCACAAACAGCAGTAGCTACCCTGATATCACAAAAGGTATCACAAACAGCGAGGACATCTCAGAGAAGCTATGGCCTGGCTGACCAGGACTTGGAGAGACCGATCAGAGTGCTCAGACCTGGAAGTGACTTGAAGCAGGAGGACTCAGAGCAGGTTCCTTGGACTCGGAACTGACTTGAAAAGGAGAACAGCACCGAGAGAGTGATGAGGCAGACAAGTCATCAACTAGGGTGTGGATAAACAAAGGCTCGGGACCAACAAAGGGTTGGCTCTTGCCTGTCCTTGCTCAATCACCTGGCCAAGCAGTTTAAAGAAGAAATAAAGAATGCATAGAAACAAATATGGCGGACATTAACGTCAGCCCTTGGGTCCTCTTCATCATGCAACAGTCGACTGACAGAATCTGACTTTAATCAAGAGAGAATAGTTTGATTTTCAAATGTTTTCTGGCTAGCTGTTAGCCACCATGGCTACGTAGCACATGCAGTTTTACTATTAACATAAAATGAGTTAGTATCAAATTTAAATACAAACCAACAAACTCTGTCTAGTTATAATTCAAATACTCCGCTTTACATGTCCAGATTGACACAATAACAATCAATAACAATCATTTACACTTATCAACAATAATTAACACTCAGTAACAGAGTGGACAGTTTAAGTTCTGCTGGTAAGACACCATTGATAGATTCCATTCATGCCTACAGTGACCAACATGTACAAACATAAACGTATTAACTGAACGCTAAACTCATTGAATGCAACATTTAAAAGATGTCAGAACACACGACTGATCAAACGTGATAAAATAACAAGAGTGATGTATGAAAACAGGCGTCTTACTCTGTTCGGCTGCTGTCGGTTCATTCCCTGCTTTAAAATGAAGCTGTCTGTGTGTGTGTGTATGGAACGTGAGAGTTTGTCCGTTTGTGTGGAAGTGTGTGTATATGCATGTGCGTCCGTCACTAACATGTCACTCAGCCTCTTGTGTTTGTGATAACAGGCGCCACACAGAGACTCAAAGAGACTAACAGCAGCAACATTGGTCACGATGTCGTTTATCGCCAGTAGATGGTGCCAAAGAAAATTTGAGTCTGCATAAAACTGAGCAAAATATTAAAAGTACACAACGGTACATGTTGAGAGCTAATAGCTTCTGTTGCTAACCAGTACAACTTCAAACTTTGGTAACTGATATTTGTTTATCATTGATCAGTAAGTCTCAGATTTTGTTGTTTTATTTGATTTAAAAGCAGTTTTTCAGTATTTAGCTGTTTCTTAGTGAGCTGGTGCTCTGAATACATGACACATGCTAACTAAACATGTAACAATTCTTAGGCTATATGTTGCTAACGGATGCTAGCAAGGATGCTAACACAACTCAATGCTAACTTGTAAAGATGCAATCATTTAACAGTGCTATAATGTATCTACCCCTACATGTAACAAAGCTAACATGTAATATTACTTTTATGTAGCGATGTTAACATGCTATGATGCTAAAATGCAACAATATTAATGTAACTATGCTAGGGGTTAGCGTTACAGCTCCACCGAGCAGCTCTCAAGACACAAGATTAACTTTTCTTTAGGCAGATATGAAAGTCGCCCCCTCCTCCAAGTCCTTGTGACAAGCTAGGCTAACAGTTTGTCCCCACTGCTCACAGTCTTGGTGCTAGGCTAGGCTAACAGTTTCCCCCACTGCTCACAGTCTTAGTGCCAGGCTAGGCTAACAGTTTGTCCCCACTGCTCCCAGTCTTAGTGCCGGGCTAGGCTAACAGTTTGTCCCCACTGCTCCCAGTCTTAGTGCCGGGCTAGGCTAACAGTTTCTCCCACTGCTCCCAGTCTTAGTGCCAGGCTAGGCTAACAGTTTGTCACCACTGCTCCCAGTCTTAGTGCCGGGCTAGGCTAACAGTTTCCCCCACTGCTCCCAGTCTTAGTGCCAGGCTAGGCTAACAGTTTCCCCCACTGCTCCCAGTCTTAGTGCCAGGCTAGGCTAACAGTTTCCCCCACTGCTCCTAGCTTGAGATGAAACTGATGATCTAACAGAGAACAAGAAGATCATTGAATGTTTGACTGCTCCTTTAAGCTAAGATACAGATGTCTGTCTCTCAGAGAGACAGACAGGTGACATGAAGCTGTGTGACAGACACACACACAAACACACGTACACTCAGCTGTTATCGGTGTTGTTGTTCCAGCAGAGTGTGATGTTGTGTCACACTGATAAAGAAAAGTCATTCTGCTTTTAATGTGCGCGCGTGTGTTTATGTGTGTGTGTGTGTGTGTGCGTGTGTGTGTGTGTGTGCAACCATAGACCACAGAATGTTGTTGGACGCAGTCAGAGACGCCCGGCATTTCCTCTCCTCTGTCAGCTCTCCACGCTAAAATAAAACGATACGTATGTGTGTGTGTGTGTGTGTGTGTTTGTGTGTGTGTGTGTGTGTGTGTCGCAGCGTCCTGCAGGAAGTGAATGACAGACTACAGCTGACACCAGTAGAGATGATTTCAGTAATCCTGTAAACAGCTCAGTGTCTATAAATCATGATCACATCTGAAAAGTTAATTTCATCATGTTGTGTTGAAACATGTTCATTAATCTGTGATGTGTGAAGTAATTAAACTAAACTAACTCTTTGAACGAGTCCTGAAGTGATGAATGTGAATCGCTGTTCAAGTAAATGAAACTTTAGGAGAGACAACTCTCTGCAAAATGTTTAACGTTACCTGTTGGAGCAGGTGTTTGTGACCTGGACTGATTTTGCAGTGAGGATCATTTGCATAAAAAGGGTCCAGTTTTGCACCAAGTGTTTGTTTATCATCTGATTAAAAAATGTCTTAAAAGGCGGAGAACAAAGACGGTTCTTGTTCTGAGAATAAGACGGTTTGTTTTTGACTCATTGCACAAAAAATCTGTCGTGTGAATTCATCCCTGAGCGATCAAGAAGCGCCGCTGAAGCTCTGCTGATGTTTAAACATTATAACGTATTGAAGCAACGAGAGGGAGAGATGTTGTACTGAATATCATCACGGCTGTGATTCGGTCGTAGGCCCGAGGCCGCAGGTGTATGTGCAATACACACACCAAACAAATCCCAAATCTGGCAGGCCTAAGGCTGCTGTCGCTGTGAAAATCAGAGGTCAAAGGTCAATTCGTTCGTTTCTATCATAGTTAATTAGCTTAGTTCATCCAAACAGATGTTAGGAGCTAGCTCCACAGATGTGTCGGCTAGATAGCATTAGCTCCTCTGTCAACACTGCTGCAGCACAGATATCTTTTTGCAACCAGATATGTGTGATAATCCCACAATATTAAACCCTTCCTGTGTCGCCCCCAACCCCCGCCCCCACCCCCAACCCGCCTTACTGCGTACATATTATCCTGAACTGAAGCTAGCCGCGCTAATCTGACCAGCTAAATGGTATTTCCTCTGGCAGGCTGTTGACCTTTCAGTGTGACCCTGCTCCTCGAGCGGTTAGCCTGGCCACAGCCACACTGAGCTAAATTAGACTGCAGCAGTTGTTAATATCTGATCCCTGATCAGCTCGTTCAACACAGTCAGTCGGCCTATAAATACTCAGTCTGCTGGATGTCTTAAACTCTAACCCCAACCTGCCGCCTCGAGTCAGCGTATAAAACCAAACCTGAACCTCACCGTGGAGCCGGAGAGCTGCTCTTTAAACTATTAACAGCCTGAATCACATGTAGCATGTAGCACAGAGATGCTAACCTCCACAACAACATCACTGCTGCAGGAGGCTGCCTTCATCACTAAGGCATTGTGGGTAAAATCCCCTGAAACACCTGCAACAAACTACTGAAAAAGATCATGTGAAAAAAATGCCTAAAAAATAAATTCCTGAAACACCTGAAAAAGACAAACTGCAACACACACCTGAAAAAGAACACCTGAAACACACACCTGAAAAAGAACACCTGCAGGTTGAAAACTGAACTGGGATTAAGAAATACAGAGAGTCACCTGTGTCACCTGTGACCACCAGGTGTGATCTGCAGCTTCCTGTTGGGATAACAAACTGTTTCAGGTCTCTGATTCAGCAAGAGAGAGAGAGAGAGAGAGGATCACTTCAACAGCAGCACAGCAAGTGTACTACAGGACACACACACACACACACACACCGCACCGTCATCTCCATCGCGCTCCCTAAATTCTCTGGATGTACGCTTCAGCACGGTGAACTTTATTTATAAAGCCTATCATGACACCAACAGCAAACATCACACCACACTTTAACTTTATTTATACGCTAACAACATAGCCTGTATTAAAGATGGCCGACATGACAGCTCCCCAAGAGTGAAGCCAAACCCTCTCTACCGCCCCCTGCTGACTGGCTGCAGTATAGCTCATAAAGCCCGCCTCCTCCATGTTAACAGATGGGACATGAGTCAAACTATAAAATCAAAATACACGTCAAATACATTTTTCTCCAACATGGTTTCTGTCATTATAGTTAGTTCTTATCCTGCTGATTTATGTCCAAGTGTTGTGCCTCATGATTGACAGCTCTGTTGACAAATGGGGCTCCTGCAGCGTTCTGTTCCCGAGTAGCAGAGTAGAGGAGGAACGGCGAGAGGAGACGTAACTAACACTAACACTACAGTCATTGAACTTTCCATCAGCGTGAATATCTGCTTCAGACCGACACAAGAAGCTGTTCTGCTGCAGACTGAGCCCACCTGAGGGCTCCAACACGCCAAGGACACCTGAGGGCTCCAACACGCCAAGGACACCTGAGGCTCCAACACGCCAAGGACACCTGAGGGCTCCAACACGCCAAGGACACAAGGTAAAGGTGTGTGTCGGGTAGAGGAAGGGGCGGGACGTCAATAATGCCGCTCCACCAGCCGATCTCTACTGCACACGCTCAGAATACAGATGACCAAGATGGCAGCGCCCGCTCCGAGGGGAAGGATTGGCTTCACTTTCGTACAACGAGAGGAGGAGACGCGTCGGCCATCTTTAAATGCTCTCACTGGTTAACAATCACACCTCAAGTCAAGTTAACTGTATTTTACAGAAACATCAGAATTCATATAATTATATATAATTCTGTTGTGACGTCTAAATGCCTGAGAAATCACACACACACACACACACACACACACACACACACACACACACACACACACGCACACACACGCACACACACACTGACGGTCATATCGCCGCTGATAAACAGATGATGGCCAGTCTTACCTGCTTCTGTCGGTTGTTCCAAAATAAATCCAGAAAAAACACCCAGCAGCCCGTCTGTCTGTCTGTCTGTCTACCTGTGCCTCCACCTGTCTGTCTGCCTGTGTCTTTCTCTGTGTGTCTGCGTGACTGTCTCTCTCTCTCTCTATCTCTCTCTCTAAGCCTGTCTGTCTCTCACTCTAACTGTCTGTCTGGTGTCTTCTGGCCTCGCCTTGCTTCGCCTCCCTGACTGAAACCTGAGAGGTCAGGTAGTGTGTCATCACACACACACACACACACACACACACACACACACACACACACACACACACATACACATACACGTGAAGTCACATGTCCTGTAGTTCCCATCAGGCCTTTTTCAAATCATTTGTTAAATATAGAAAATATTTATTTCAATATTTTAAAACAGGTCAAATTAAATCTCCTCTTTGGACTCTGAATATAAAGTATGAAGAAACATATCTGTGAGTGTGTCAGCACAGTTTGTGTTCACTGTGAACAAACACAACTGATTTTAATGTTGTTCTTTTGATAAATAACACACAGCTAATCATGTATTGTGATGTGTTCTCTGTCATGATAAATAAACTGATTATTCTATAGAACATGAGTCCTGGTCCCGCTCACTGACGGGTTCTGTTCCCGGTCTGCAGAGGTCAGTGCCGACCAAAAGTGCTCCAAGGAAGGAAAACCAGTGACAGCGTCATGGGCGGCGTGTGGGGAGCGAAGGCTGGCCCGTGTGGTCCGATCCAACAGAAGAGCTACTGAAGCTCAAACTGCTGAAAGAGTTAATGCTGGTTCTGATAGAAAGGTGTCAGAACACACAGAGCATCACAGGTTGTAGTGTATGAGGCTGTGTAGCTGCAGAGCGGTCAGGGTGCCCACGCTGACCTCTGTCCACCCCTGAAAGCGTCCACCATGGGCACGTGAGCATCAGAACTGGACCACAGAGCGATGGAAGAAGGCGGCCTGCTCTGATGAATCATCTTTTACATCATGTGGATGTTACTTTGACACGTGCCACCTACCTGAACATTGCTGCAGACCAAGTCCACCCCTTCATGGAGACAGTATTCCCTAAAGGCAGTGGCCTCTGTCAGCAGGATGATGCGCCCTGCCACACTGCAGACATGGTTCAGGAATGGTTTGAGGAACAAGTTCAAGGTGTAGACTTGGCCTCCAGATTCCCCAGATCTCAGTCCATAGAGCGTCTGTGGGATGTGCTGGACAAACAATCGGTCCATGGAGGCCCCACCTCGCAGCTTACAGGACTCAAAGGATCTGCTGCTCACGTCTTGGTGCCAGATAATGTTATGGCTGGTCGGTGCAGATTAAATACTGAATGTTAAGATGCTAACTGCTAACATGCTCAATGCTACGACTTCTCACAGCAGACTGTCCTAGGATGAAAGGCTGAGTGGAGGCCAGTCAGTGTTTGTTTAATTCATTAATTAATGTTTATTTACAGTGCTGCAGTGGTAAACAACGTCCACCAGCTGGCTGTGCACGAGTTGAACTGGGACTGCAGTCACCTGTCAGCACATGTAGGTAAACACTGAAGGGTGAGGTGCTGCCCCCTGCTGGTGAGTTTGAGCATGCTTAGGAAATGTGTTTGTGTTCATTCTCTTCAAACCGACCTGTAAGTCACACCTCAGCTGAGTCTGCAGGTGAGTTCCTGTCAGACGCTGCCCCCAAGTGGTGAAAGAAGAGAATTACAACAGAGGGTACCGATCAATGAAGGAGGAATAAAAACACATATCTGCTGCAGGGTCTAAATTATTGTCAATATTTTCACGATATTATTTTTATTTTAATACATTTCTTAGTGTAACTGTGTGAAATAAGACAATAAGACCCCATTCTGTTTCTTTCTTCTTCTTTCCACACCTGACATTCAACACCTGTCCACCAGATGTTCCCAGACAGAATCAGACAATGGGCCGAGCCAGGTGTACCCTCCTTTGTCTGAAGAATAAAGAATGGAAATCTAAGAGCTGTGCCAAACTGACATTGCGGTATCAGACGTGACGGGATCTGACGCGAGTGGAAAACGGTCCCACGCAGGGCTCTACAGGTAACTTAAAGTAACCTGTGATTCTTCCAACATGTTAAAACAAGATTCGACCTGCAAGTGGCGAAAGAATACCCAATACATATTTGTATTTTGTTGTATTTTGTACTTTTTTATCACAAAATCACTTCATTTACAACATCTGTCTTCAGGTGTTTCCTCGTTCTGTGCATCAGAAATCAGAGATCATCCTGATTGGAGCTGAAAATGTGTTCAAGCAGGAATCAGCCTTTCCTAAGCAGGATGAGAGGTGCATTATGGGTAATAATATGGAGAATCATCATCTTCCTTCACACTCATTGAAAGGAATGTTACAGCAGACACTTTCTAATAAATACAGGTAATGATTAATTGGGATCAAACAGGAACACCTGACGTGTCCGTCAGTCCAGGTGAGGCCTTAACGAGCTGCTGACGCTCACTTTGACTTCTTGTACTTCCTCATGTACGCTGCTATGGAGTTGGTGATCTCCACACTTCTCTTGTTCTGTCCAAAGTACTCCAGAAACTCTCCGTCCGGTCCGACCAGGTACATGATGATGGTGTGATCCACCTGAAGTTCACGCAGAGAAATGTGTTACACCTGCATCATTACCAACAGAGTTATAGTTCACAGGCTGTGTAGAAGACGTGGACGTGATTCTTTCTGTCCAGCAGGGGGCGACTCCACGAGAACACGAGCCCTCTTCTCTCTCTATCTCTTCCCTCAGTAAACATTTTCTCTCGTCCAGATATGTTCACTTCTGGCTACAAAGTGTCGACGGTCAAAATACCAAACTCAAAGCTTAAACCTGGATGACATCACAGGGGCCACGCCCACTTCCTACATACAGTCTTTCTGTTGTTACTCACGATGTAGTCGTTGTCTTCATCCTTTGGTCCCTGGCTGTAATAGACCCTGTAGGCTCTGGAGACCTGCTCCACCTGAGCGATTGTTCCCGTCAGGCCAATCAGCTTTGGAGAAAACTCTGAAAAAGGAAAAGAGGAGGTTTTAGCCTTTTTTTTATGATTGTGGAAAAACTCTGAATAAAATTTTCTTCCACAACAAACAAATATTTAAGGATAAAAGAGATTTTTCTGTTTTCTATTTTTCTATCCGTTTTGTCTTTTGAGGAAAAACTGTGATTTCTCTTTATCATAAAAAAAAGGTGCAGAAAAAAAATATTACAAAATATAATTTTTCTGCATTCTTGTTGGTTCGGTACGACCGGCAGGCGGTGGCTGTGGCGCATTTGAGAGCTGTTAACTGCCATTAAATAACAAGAGAAGAAGAAAGCATCAGCGCCAGGTGCTGGTAACGTGCGTATTGTGCTGTGAGATTTGGAACCAGAGAAAAATGCAGAGACTCCTGCAGCTGCCAGAAAGGTCTGTGTGGAACTCGTCGGAAAGGAGGTCAGGGTCAACTTAACCAAAGGTAAGACTAGCAGGTCACACGTCTACAATAACTACGCATTTTGCATCGTTCTTCGAATAATAGTCGAATAGTTCGCAGTGTATATCGTTTTGTATTTTTGGTTGAAATGCCCGTCGCTAACCTCCAGGTAATCTCTGCACTTTATGCTCCACCTGTTAAAACTACTCTGCTGCTTTGATTTGAAGACGGAGGCCTGTAATAAAGCACCTGTTGGACCACCTGCCCTTTACACACTTTAAAGAAGATCTTTTGCCAGACAGCTGCCACTCTTTCAGCTGGATACCTGCGACATGTCTGACAGAAGTGGATGAAATAGGTTCAGAAATAACACAAACTGCTCATCAGGAAGAGAAACTGAATGTCTCAAACACCTGAAAACATCGAGCCATTATGCCAAACATTCAAAAATGTGCCAATTTAAGGTGCTGTTGGTGGCGTGATGAAAGGATCGGCGTTGTAACAAGAGATGTGTTTTTGTCACTTCACACAGCTACAAGGGAGAACACTGAATGTCATCGAGGCAGGATGCCACAAGTCCACTCAAAAATGAGCAAAACTCCTGCAACAGCTGTAAATTTGATGACGTATTCCTGTAATAACAGTTGAAATGTAGCATTTAGCTACAGCAGGTGCTTTATGGAGTTCATTTTTATGTTTTTCTCAGGAAAAGAAAGCAGATTTTGGAAGATTTTTTTCTGGAAAATTAAAGGACCTAAATTCCTCTTATTCAACCTTTATTTCCTCCAAAGAAATAAAAAAAGAAACTGATTTTAAAGACAAGTTCAGGTCATGTGTTTTGTACCTTTGACGTATGCAGCCATGGCCTCCGGCGTGTCCCTGTCGGGGTCGATGGTGATGAGGATCGGCGTCAGTTCAGGAAGAGACTTTATTTTATCTGTGGATACAAAGAAAACTATATTTGAGCTTCGATGTGTGAAAGACATTCAGCTTCTCTTCCTGATAAACAGGTTTCATTCTTTCTGTACCTATCTCATCCACCACTTCGATCATCTTCTCTATCTCGTCCGGGCAGATGTCGGGGCAGTGAGTGAACCCGAAGTAGATGAGGACCCACCGACCCAGGAAGTCCTCGCTCCGGCTGGGTTTGTTGTTGTGATCGACGAGTGAGAACGGACCGCCCAGAGCCGGTTTGCCGATCGATTTGGTTCGTTCTTTTTCAATCACTGCAAAATTCAACAGTTCATGTCTGTAATTAGCATCTTTATCAGCTGATTTAACATGAAAATATCTTTATTTTCTGAGTTTATTGACTTGTTTTAGATATTTAATCAACTTTTATTCACTAACGAGAGACAAATACTCACGTTCTTCCTTTTCTTTCTTGAAGTACTTCATCCCTCCGAGCAGAGAGCCTCCAATAGCAAACGTGATGGCTAAAGATTTCCATGTCACAGGCTTTAATGAAAAAACCATCACAGAGGAATCTTTACATTTCAGCTCCGGAAACCAATCAGTGTGCTGTGATGACGTTTTGTTTGAATAAAGATCTTAATGAGATTATTAAATATGTAAAAATTAACTTAAATATTCTTACTGTGGAAAACCTGACTTTTCATGAACTTTCAGGTAATGAAGCTGCTAAAACAAGATTCAGGTCTCAAGTCTGTAAGATGTGACATTTGATAAGACTGCTGCCTCTTACCCCAGACTTCTTCTGCTTATCTCCAGACGAAGGCGGTGGTGGGAGAGAGGAAAATGTTCTTGATGAGTGTTGATAAAGCTTCTGAGTTGTTCTGCAGGTGTGCCGCTGACTAACACTCACCTGTACATGAGTAACCCCCCCCAAAAAATGTGATTAGAGTTCATGCTTTTAACACAATAGCCTGAAGTGGCTGCAACACCTTAAGACATCAATGCTTTATGCCAAACTCCATTCAAATATTTGCCACTCTAAGGTGGTGTTGCATGATGAAAGGATAGGTTGTAACAAGAGACGTCTTATAAATAATTAGGTGGTTTCTTCGATTCCAAACAGCTACTAGGGATAACAACTCCAAAAAACTCCATTCAAAAAACAAGAAGCAGCTTTAAATTTAAATTTCTTACAATTATTTGTACACTATAGTTTGTACGTTCGGGAAATTGACAGGTGATAATGGCAGGTAAAAGATGTGTTTTAGCTAACAAGCGTGGCTACGAACTTGCTAGATATTAATACCTTAATTTGCCAGATTTCTAAATGGAGTTTGGTGTTACAGCTGATAGATTGCTAGCTTTGACCTACCAGGCAGCAGTGAACTCTCTGCGGTGACAGTTTGTGTTTCAGTCCAGTTTCCCTCCGTAAAACACTGTGTGCGAGTCTGACCGCTTGTGTCTGAGTGCATTTTTGTAAGAGTTTAACGTTACTGTGGAACAACCGGCAGCCCAGGCTCTGATATAAAACGCTCAGTGTCATGTTTGGGTCCTTGACGAAACCGCTGCTCCAACGAGGAAGAGGGTACAACTTTACAAAACGTGATATGCGAGGAGAAATACGGCACACAAACTGCTATTCTCAGGTCAGTTCTAAATATCCATGTTAACTTAAAATAGACCGTTCAACGCTAAAACGGCTGCTCTCAGATCAGTAGCCCGGTGACTGTTATTAAACACAGGAAGTGACGTAGTTTCATCTTCTTCTGTTATCCTACTGGTTCCTGTGCTCGCTGCTGCCATCTAGAAGAAAAAACAACAACTTTATAATAAAAATCACTTTTATTTTTGTTTTATACAATTTATACATTAGACTTTATTTTACACATCAGTAAGAAAATTAATTTATTTCATTTTACATCAGATACGATCATTATAACAGACTAAAACATAAAAAACCAATAACATGTCCGAACTGAATCTTCAATAGCATCTCAAGCACCTTAGTCGCCGTACGTGTATATTTAATAACACTTTAAATGTTTATTTAAGCAGCATTCTTGGTCCATGATTTTCAGTCATAAAAAGAGAACATACGACGTCTAAATAGCAGTTTTACAATGTGAAGGCCAATTCAGTCTCAGCTCCTTATTGACGTAGTAGTAAAGCCAGGCCACGAAGGGGAAGACTGTGATGGCAGCAGCTGTTGAGACTCTGAGCATCCCGACTGGAGCCCTGTCAGAGAAAAGTGTAATAACGTTTATGAAAAATACATGACTGAAAAAATAAATCTTATAAATAATGAAATATATCTCCTGGTTGCATGTTAGTTTTACCTTCCAGAGTGACGACACAGGAGAAGCCAAACAAGCGTCAACATGAGACCGGAAAATTCTCTGGAAGGGGAAACATTCAAATAAAATTTACATTATTAATTTAACTATTTATTTTTTTCACATCATCTGATCACTCTAGTTATTTCCTCTAACGTTGCTGCCTCTAATATCTCGTCACTTTCATGTAAATATTTTTCATTTTTGCACATTATTTCAGGACACATTATACCTAATGACATTACTGAATATAAATAAAAACAGAAATGCACGTACAAGTCTAGCATGCTTGTTTTTGATAGACTTGACAGCTATTATAAGTAGACAGACCCACAGTTGAACACTTTACCTGCCCTCCTCCTGTTGGAAGATGTCTGTGATTCTCTCTTTATAAAGTGTCCAGCCCAACATGGAAACTACAGCGCTGGAAACCATCACATGTAGATCAGCGACTCGCCTCCAGGCCAAAGTCTCTGCGACGCAGACAAGAAAACATGCAAAACTAGTCAAATCAGATCTGCAGCAGACTTTTTAAGAGAGCTGTACAGGCATCATAAGGCCACATGAGGGCGCTGTTAGATCTGGATTAACATGCATTGAAGGAGAATTCAACACCCAGTAAAGTGTGGAAAACAGGGACATGGAAACTGTTACAGGAAAGGAAACCTTAAAATAACTGCTTTTGAATGAGGTTTCTATTCTTAAAAATTAGACTACTACACATTAAAAGACGACCAGTGTAAATCCAAACTCATCTGTCTACCTGTCACGTGCGGTTTCAAGCTTAGAAATGCACACAGCACTGCAGGAACACCGTAACCGACCTGCATCACAAGACAGCAAAGTGGAGTAAATAACACAATTTAAAAAAAGTAATAATAATACGTGACATGGTTGTAATCTTACCATCCATAACCCCGCGTCTGGATCATTGATCTAAAGCAAAGACACAAGAGTTTTCAGACAAATGATCCTGATTTAAGAGGAAGTAAAATGTTATTTTGAAAAACTATCTATACATCACCTGAACATATGTTGCAAGAGCGAAGAATAAGGACATGAAAACGTTGCAGACTCGCCAAATCACAGACAGCCATGACTTCTCACAAACTTCGCCCATTGTTGTTTCAAAACCTTTCACTGACCCGCCCGGGCCTGCGGGACGTAAAGATATACGAAAACAGGCGTACCACACCGGCCTTTCTCGTCTTATAAAATATTTTGGGTTTGTTTGATATTACCTACAAATTCGATGTTTAACACTGACCTGTTTGAACATAAACCAAAAATAAGAAATATTTGATCCCATCCGCCAATTTCTGAGTTGATCCAGCCCCACAGACCGGCCTTATTAAAGGCATGATGAATATTTTTTGTAATTTTTGGGTTGCATAACGGTCAGAACTAGACACAGGGATACACTTTTGATTATTGAATAACTGTTTTTATTTTATCGTCGTAAAAAGGCCTCTTCAAATGTATAATAAAACACCTAATACAGGTGTATTTTATGTCACAACACTAGATTAAATGCTTGACTCTTTCTGCCCTAGCTGCTCCATAAAGACAAACGAGCATACCGTCTCCACGACCGCAGTGACGTCAAGGTAGCCGCAGATAAGAGGTATAACTTCCGATTCTCCTTACAAAATAAAGCGAATGCTAAGTTTTGTTTATAATTTGTCGATGTTTTCCCCAAAAAACGCTTTTAGTCTTTAAACCGTACTATCGGTTAAAATAATTTAAATTAAAATAGGTTTGTTTAAGACAAATATTATATAAATGCATATTAAAACATTAATGTCCACTGACTAACGGGGACTGTATATATCATTGTAATTTAAACTTATTGCAAAATTTTTCTGTGCATTATTTACCCTCCTTGACTCACTGTATCAGCTTATAGCTTTCTAAATGTGATTTATGACTATAAAAAAACCCCATTATATTAACAAATTATTATTATTCATGAATTCATATAGTCTTAATTTAATTTCTGTTATTATTTATCTTTGTATCTATTGTCATTATTGCCTTAAAAAAATAAATTTCCTTGTTTTATTTTGAAAGAACCATTACGTAATATCCGGTTTTCCTGAGCAATGCTTTGAGCTTGCCGTTAGCTTCGGGACGCTGTGGGTGTTGACATGTCAGTGTCACTTGGTCAGCTGATTGCGGGACGTAAAGCTTCTTGGCTAGTACTGCTAGCCAGCTTAGTTAGCTTAGCCTAGCTGGAGGTTTGTTTTTGTTAACGTTACTACACAGGTAGCTTTTAACGTAGCCCAAAACTTTAAAAAAATCCTAATAATTTAACGTATTTTACGCTCTCCTAAAGTCGCTACCCGCCTGTTTTGCGGCCTGAAGTTTCCGTCAGGGAGGCAGGAATCATTGTGGCAGGGAGGGAAGGGTGAAGTTGCTCTCCGTGTATCTGCATTGCAGCCCGGCGCTGCTGATGGAATTCAAACACACAACAATGGCGACTCCCAGTCCTAACAACTCATCAACACCGAGCAGCCACAACAGCAGCAATAACGCAGGATCCGCGGCTAACCACCTCCACCAGTCCCAGTCTCAGCACATCACTACGATGAGCAGCCTGCAGGGTGAGTGAAGCTAACGTTAAAAATACCCACTGCAGCTGGAGCTCAGTCTGCTGCAGTGAAGGTTAATGTTAGCAGGGCTAGCCGTGGGAGGCTCAGGCTACTCCCAGCACTGAACAATTATTCCCAAGAGCAACCTACAGACTGTTAATCGTCCTCAAATGGAAACACATTTTTTACACGTTTGAAAGAGATATAACCACTTTTATAATTAAATTAAATTCCTCTCTCATTATCTCTGTACAAAAAGACAGATTCCCTTTAATCCAAATCATTTTATCTGGGAAAATAATGACTGCTATAAGAAATTGTTGGTCATACATACCATGGCACAGCAACATCTATTGCTTTCTTACATATTTTTTAAACTAAAATTCAGCTTTTCTTCACGTGGCGTTTTTGAGCACTAGTATTTAGGTTGTATTTGTGCTTTTGTACCTTTATTACCTTGTATATGTGTTTTGGATGTGGTTTTCATATCAGCTATTAACACGGTTCCACCACACCCTAAGACATGTTTTTACATTATATAATAGAAATATTTTATTATCTAAACTGAATGAAAAACGCACTAAATGTTGTTATCGTTTTGAGCTTCTGTAGCCCCGTATTTCCTGTTTTCTTTTGCCTGGGGAAAATCTCACCAAACTCCATTCTATAAATTAGCATTTCTAAGTTGCAGCCATTACTACACATTTTTGAAAAACATGTCTTAAATCATTCATTTAAAAAAACCTTTCAAATTTTATGAGTCACTATTCTGCTCAGTAAAATCACTGTTTCATATGAAGTGCAGCCCTGACATTCATGATGTCCATTATTTCTAAATACGGCTTCATTCTTCTTCCTCATAAATAAAGCGTATTGCACTTGAGCTCTGTTTGTGTTACATGTGCAGAATATATCAAAACATTCTCACAATTAAGAAATGATGTGATGTCATGTTACACTGAGTGTGAACGATCAGCAATACGCGAAACCAAATTGAATCGATAAATTTGATTGTGAGGTTTGGTTGGCTTCCATCCATCCTTTACTACTTTGATTGAAAACACGTGTGTACCTGCTTTTTATGGAGTTTGAAACCTGCATCTACTTTGTGTTTTTTGAGGACTTTAAAGCAGAATTATTTCTCAGATTTTCCAACACAAATGAAGTGAAAAAACTGATAACAATTCTGCTTTTATTTTGTACAAACTATGTCTCATTTTAACTTTCAGAGTCCAACACCTGCTGGAGATGTCAGAGTGAAACAGGTAGCTACACATTTTATTGACTGAGTTAAAAAAGCTCTTTGATTACATATACAATTAAAGCTTTCATTCATAAACACAGGGTGACAAGGTGACACGTTCTGGGAAGAAAAATCACATTTAACATATAATTAAGTGTAATGTTGCATTAGGTTTGGTGAACCCTTCATAAGGTTCACCTTTTAGCTGCAAGTCTTGAAATGTGATGTTAAATTAAGCAGTTGATTTATTTCCTGATGTAACTATACAACTTGATTTATGACAGTAATTATAATAATAATAATAATAAATGAGGCTTTTAATGCTTTGTTTGACTTATTAATCATAACGTGTGAGGTATTTGACATTTATCCGTGTTGTGTAATCCTCTGCTTTGATCCACATCTCTCTGACCATATCTCACCTTTTACCTTAATGCTGCTAACTAATCATTCCTAACTCCTGACACGATGCTGATGATGATGATGGTGAGACAACGTTAAATAAGCTGTAAAATGTTCACATCTCACGGTGGTAACTCACACTCACCTGTACTTCCTTTTTTGATTTACCTGCAGGTCCTCTTCATTTCATTAGTATGCATGCTGATGCACTACCCTGCAGACGATGCATTTAACCTTCCCGCCCCCTGAATGTTTAACATGTTAGCAAAGCAAGGCCAATTTCTGTGATTGTTTGTCAAACATAAGAACTACAGGATGCTCCTGGTTTGTTGGGTGAAACGAACACTCGTTTTAGCTCTGATTTTAGGAGCATTAAGCTGAACTAACAAAGCAGTTTCTTATAGACGACAATAACAAGCTGGCAAATATGAAGAAAATAAAAGCTGTCTTCTCACCTCTAGGGTTTCAGATAAACCTGTCTGGAGCTCCCCCAAGTAAGCCAAACCTCTTTTGCTTCAGCACCAACAGTTCTCTTCCCTTTGTTTCCGCCTGACAGTCTGGTATGGGGGAGTCTGGCCTGCTGTTTCAACTAATCCAAGTCAAGACTTCTGATGGGTCCAAGTAGGCTTGTGCCGGTCGCTAACAGCTCAGTGATCAAAGTGGTACTCTGATATTTTAAACATGGGAACTGTTTTTACATATTTAAGGGTCTAAATTACTAATAGATAGAAAAGAAAATTGTAGTTGCTCCAGTCGATGTGTTCATCCTGCAGCAGTGAAGCAGGCTGTAATGGCTGCAACATAATCCTTGATGGGTCAAAGGTCGTCCACTAAAAGTTCTTGTTGTTTCCACTGACAGGCTCAGATTGTTCTTCTAAGTGTGTGACAACATGACAGAAAGGATCCCTACAGAGATAGACCTTTTTGTTACAGAGGAAGATGATTGTTTTAACCACAAACAGACGTTACATCGCTCTCTGCAAACACACCAGACTCCATTCATAAAAACATTGATTTAAGCTCACAGGACACAGGAGCTGCTGGTCTACCTCTGCCTTGACATGTTGGTTATTTTCTACTATTGTGTGATTTTGGTGTTTTAACTGATACGTTTGGATACAAAACAACATTAATGTCACACTTAAACAATAACTAAATTAAGCTAGTACAAAGCAGCGGTGGACCAGCACCTCATGTTTTCCATGAGGTTAAATCACCGTTTTTGTCAGTGGAGTCTGGTGTGTTTGCAGAGAGCGATGTAACAGCTGTTTCTTGTTTAAATAATCATCTTCCTCTGTAACCAAAAGGTATATCTCTGAAGGGATCCTTTCTGAAATGTTGTCACACACTTAAACACAAATATTAAACTGGGAATTTCCCAAACTCTTTGTACCTATTGGTCATTAAGACCCCGACACGTGTAGAATAACTTTTCACGTGTAAAATACCGGAGTTCCCCTTTAATAACTTAAAAACAGGCTGCAGCTTGTTGGACTCCAGGTTTTTAATTTGTTTTACAATCACAATATTTGTTTTCCATATCGTCTTCTTACTTCTGAATTTATGTGCTGCCCAGTAAGTGTAGTTTATAGTTGACTAATTAAGCACCTTCTTATGAAACAATCACAGGTAAGGTGTTTTTATTGTCATCGGCACAAGCCTCAAATTCAGAGCTTCCATTGACTTTTAGGGGCAAGTTTGTTTGAACAGATTTTTGCCCCTCAGTGTGATAGAAAACTAAATAATCACAGTTTTTATTGATTAATTTTCCCCTTTAAATACCTGAATGGAAGCTCTTCCTCGTTGGTTTTCAGTGTGCAACTAACAAGCCAAAGTAGTGCCTGTAGTGTTGTCACGTTTTCAACTGGTTTGTCTTTTGTTTTATTTGGCATGGGTGCACTTCAGCATAGCTCTTGCTTGTCGAGACAAGGTGAACACACTCCAACGTTGTCATTTTAAAGCGATGTTTTCCATTCGAGCCGATTGGAATTCAAGCGCTCACATTCTTGTGGTGTTTCGGGTGGAGCGAGCGCGGAGCTTTCCTGCGACGTGAAGGTGAAATCAAAGCAGTTGGCCTTGAGGAGCATGTCATGATTTAGTGTTTGCTTTTCTCCCAGTTTTGTGTTTACATGTGGGCTGGTGTGTCTGCACTGTGAATGTAGGTGTTTGGGATTTTAGCAGCATGCTGTGTCTCTGTTTCTGCATCAAATAAAGGTCGTAGTCATCATGGAGCAAATCAGAGGGAAAGGAGAACAAGAAGAAGTCAAACAGTTTCCCCGAAAATAAACTGCATCCTCACGCAAGCCAGTCAGCAGGGGGCGAGAGAGAGGCTTTTGCGTCACTTTTAGGGAGCTGTCATATCGGCCATCTTTGTATACAGTCTATAGCCAACACTGAGAACTGTTCCCAGGCCAGTGTTTAGCTGCTTTGCGACCAAAAGCTCCAGGAGCTTTTAGTTTGCCGTATAAAGTAACTGCACTACACCGCCAGTCCAGTAGATGGCAGTAAGAAGAAGATGAAGGCCAAACGACAAAGATGACGCCATAAAAGTTAGCCTGTTAGCATGGAGGAGATTCAGCTTGTGATAAACAGTCTCGAAGCACGATGATAACAGTGAGCTCACAGCTGCAGTCAGTCAAACATGGCGGGTGAACCATCAGCACTGCAGGCCCCGCCCTGAAAGTCCCTGGACCTTTGGAAACTACTACCCCCTGAGCAGGGACTTTTCAGGGGGTAAGTCAATTACCCCGGCACTAAATTTAGACCCTGGTTCCTCCAAAGGTTCCTTGTTCCTGGGGAAAGTTCCTGCTGTCGAAACGTACCTTTAGCTGAAAAGCTTTATGCAAAGGGCCCTAGTGGCTCACCTGGGGAGCAGGTAGGGGTGGGAAATCACCAGGTGCTTAATGCAGAAGCAGTTTTAGGACGATCTCGCCCCATTTAAAAATGCTGGAAGTGTAAGTTTGATAATTGGATTTATATATTTACCTACCTGGCAACAGCAGTTAATGTAACTGGTCCTTCTCTACATCGAGCTCACAGTTAATAAATCCAGTGAAAGACCAAAACTATGACGTGTTGTCTGGTTCCTACGACAGGTATAAATCCTTCAAACCACCGAACAAACAGTCGTCTCCTGACTCTAACATTTAGCGAACAAACAGGAGGAAGTTAATGTGGCCGTTTGATCCGTTCAGTGTTGGTTTTGGTCTTTACTGGGATCTGTTATTGAAACCCTCCAGGTGAGTATATTTTGGGGAACCTGATAGAACACAATCACATATGGTGCTGCGGGAGTTTCCCATTTTGCATGACATCCGTTAATGTGAGTAAATTGGTTGAATTTACTCGTCTCCTCATCCTGTTATCTGGTTTTATGGTTTGTGTTGTTTTCCCTCATCGCTCTGACCTCTCACCTGGGATGCGTTTGCTTCTGTTGTTGCTGAACATCCTCCACGTTTGTTGCTCCACGTGAGACCTGATCACGTCACTGTTTCTCCTCCTGTGCAGGTAAACGTAAAGCTCTGAAGCTGAACTTCGCCAACCCTCCGATCAAGCCAACGACTAGATTCACACTGAACACGGCCGGGCCGCCCTTTCAGAACCCGCACATGTGAGTAAACCTGCAGGCTGTCGTGTAATCCTTAAAGATATCAACAGTTCTTGTTGTTTCCACTGACAGGCTCAGATTGTTATTCTAAGTGTGTGACAACATGACAGAAAGGATCCCTACAGAGATAGACCTTTTAGTTACAGAGGAAGATGATTGTTTTAACCACACACAGACGTTACATCGCTCTCTGCACACACACCAGACTCCATTCAGAAAAACACTGATTTAACCCAGCAGAACTGAGAAGCTTCCCGTCTACTGCTGCCTCCATCAATAGTGTTATTGTGTTGTTGGTAATCCTCAAATAATGTAAATAGAATGTAAAACACACGACAACGCAAACAAGTCAATGCATCGAGGCCGCGGTAGACCAGCAACTCCTGTGGTCTGTGAGGTAAAATTACTGTTTTTCTCAATGGAGTCTGGTGGCTCATCGGGTCACGTCCTTGAGGTGCAGCCTTGTGGTGAACAGGAGTGTGGCATCTTGCAGCTTTTAGCTCGCCTGCTGTGGAGTGCAGCAGATCAACACTTCTAATATATTAACTGCGAAGGACAGTCATACACACATGGACAGCATGTCCTTCCTTTAAAGTTAGATGATGCTGCTCCAGAGCCACCTGTTGTTTTGTTCAGTGTTACTACATCCTCTGGTTTGTGGTTCGTTTTGTTGCCTGGAGTTTTGGCATCGCCATCTTGGTTTTTTGGCCCCCTAAAGTGACCTTATTTGGAGGAGATACATTGCTACACCAATGCTATGCTAATTTACAACGTGGTAGCGTCTGTCAATCACAGGTAGCCCCGCCCTAAATCCTTTGGGAGCATCAGTGACTAAATGAACATCATGCTGTGTTGAAGAAGACTTGAAACTAGAGACTGAGACCATAAAGTCATTAGGAACATGTTTACTGAGGGAATACATCAGGAGAGGAGGAGGAGCATGTTCTCATAGACTTCTATAGAGTCAGACTTCTCTTCTTCTGTTGGGCACTAGAAAGATTGGCTTCACTTTCAAAACCCTAACCCTAAACCAGAAGCTACAGAAGCTGAGCAATTTATCTCAGAAATTCATTAGATGAGGCTTTCTTTGTGATATAAGAGCAATCTTTGATGACCAAAGCAAAGCACAGGCTTCATCCAGCCATGTTCTGTTCCAAACTGGTCAGAGAAGGCGTAAGAAAACAGATCTGGCAGAAAAATATATCTAGACACTAATAGGCTTGGCTAAAAAGTTTGTTTTGAATCAAAGAATCAAAGAGAAAATTCCCTGAAGAAGAAGTAAATGTCCTGTTAGAGTGGCACCATCTGGCCAAGTTGATCGGACAAACGGTTCTGTAGATATGTGAGGGACAGATAACCTTTGTTTCTCTCTAACGCACACATACTCCTGTGGTTTCTTTGCAGAGAGCGGCTGAGAACACACAGCATCGAGTCCTCAGGCAAGTTGAAGATCTCCCCGGAGCAGCACTGGGACTTCACGGCCGAGGATCTCAAAGACCTGGGCGAGATCGGCCGAGGGGCTTACGGCTCCGTCAACAAGATGGTGCACAAGCCGAGTAACCAGATCATGGCGGTGAAGGTAGCTGGACCTGGAGTTTTCGGACATCCAGACGCAGTGCAAACTTAATCTGTGTGATATAACGTGTGTTGTGTTGGTTTCACAGAGGATTCGGTCCACAGTGGATGAAAAGGAACAGAAGCAGCTGCTGATGGACTTGGACGTGGTCATGAGGAGTAGTGACTGTCCGTACATCGTGCAGTTTTATGGCGCTCTGTTCAGAGAGGTGAGATGAGCTACAGTGATGTATTTAAAGAAAATAAATGTATATTTTTAAGGGTCTAAATGACTAACAAGCATAAAAATGTTTAAATGTCTCCAGTAGATGTGTTCATCCTGCAGCAGTGAAACAGGCTGTAATGGCTGCAACATAATCCTCGATGGGTCAAAGGTCGTCCACTAAAAGTTCTTGTTGTTTCCACTGACAGGCTCAGATTGTTATTCTAAGTGTGTGACAACATGACAGAAAGGATCCCTACAGAGATAGACCTTTTTGTTACAGAGGAAGATGATTGTTTTAACCACACACAGACGTTACATCGCTCTCTGCACACACACCAGACTCCATTCATAAAAACAGGGATTTTAACTCGCAGGACAGGAGCTGCTGCTCTACCTCTGCCTTGATCCATTGACTTGTTTGAGTTGTTGTGTGGCTTTGTGTGTTTTAAAGGGTTAGTTAGAATCAAAGGCATTATTTGTGCACAAAAAACACTAATCCATCGAGGCTGGCAGGAAGCTCCTGTGTCCTGTGAGCTAAAATCAGTGTTTTTATGAATGGAGTCTGGTGTGTGTGCAGAGAGCGATGTAACGTCTGTGTGTGGTTAAAACAATCATCTTCCTCTGTAACAAAAAGGTCTATCTCTGTAGGGATCCTTTCTGTCATGTTGTCACACACTTAGAAGAACAATCTGAGCCTGTCAGTGGAAACAACAAGAACTTTTAGTGGACGACCTTTGACCCATCAAGGATTATGTTGCAGCCATTACAGCCTGTTTCACTGCTGCAGGATGAACACATCTACTGGAGACACTACAATTTTCTTCTACCTATAAATAATTTAGACCTCAAAGTATGTAAATAATGAAATAATATCATCCAGGTTTAATTATGACAGACCTGCCCTTTGACCTGAGTCTGAATTGTTCCTTAAACTGCTTCTCTTGTTTCAGGGCGACTGTTGGATCTGTATGGAACTTATGGCTACCTCGTTAGACAAGTTTTACAAATTTGTATATTGCTCATTAGACGACGTGATTCCAGAGGAAATATTAGGGAAAATAACATTAGCTGTAAGTATTTTACACCTTTCAAAATAAAGAAACCTAAACGTCCACCTCCGGCTGCTAAACACTTCCTGTTTCCTTTCCAGACTGTGAAGGCACTTAACCACTTAAAAGAAAACTTGAAAATAATACACAGAGGTAAGACGACACCTGGGTGCTTTTGCTAATCGTGCTGTGCACCTTAAAGCGTCTTTTCACCTCCTGTTTCTCTTCACTGTCTCAGACATAAAGCCGTCAAACATCCTCCTGGACAGGAACGGCAACATAAAGCTGTGTGACTTTGGCATCAGCGGTCAGCTGGTGGACTCCATCGCCAAAACCAGAGATGCAGGCTGCAGACCGTACATGGCAGTAAGTAACGCTGAGAGATGGATGAACCTGTGCTCTTTGCTTCTTTATCTAGTGGTCTTTATTCAGTGGTTTTCAAAGTAAAAGACTCTCCTGGATGCTTCCTCTACTGGTTTTTGTCTGCCTGAAAGAGTCGAAGCAAACAGGCATGTTTGACTTGATTGAAGGAGGGATGCAGTGTTTTTCTGTTGCTGTTTCATGTGTCTCTGGGTTACTTTAAAGACGGAGGTCAAAGTTGGAGCAGAAGACGTCAAAATATCCAGATTATCAGGGCCCTGTTTGAATAATTTGTACTGCAGCACAGGTGTATGTAGCGAATGTCTAACTCCTCTGCTTTATCAGCGCATAATCAGGGTCCACATTAGGACACAAAGGGGTTGTATTTAGTCTCCTGATTAATCATAGGTGTCATCTCTTATTCCATTTCCTAAAGCCAGGTGAGCCTGCACCTGGTTCAGTGCTGTTTAAAGTGTCCACCTCCTGTAAAGCTTCCTGAGGTGAAACGGAAGGGAAGCACGTCCTCGTCTTCTGGCATCATCAGAACGGCTAATCGATGCCGAGAGCAGTTTAATTTAAAGCAACAGGAGATGTTCTGTGTTTTTAATAAGCGGAGTGGAAATGTGTTGAAAACCCGCCTACACACGCACTTTCTGTTTGATGTAAGTGCCCTTTAAATGAACGTCTGCTCCGCTGACGTTAGACCAGGTTTTTGTTGGGCAGTCGTGCAGATGCTTTCTGCTGCAGCAAAATAACAATGCGCCAAAACTGCGCCTGACCTCATGACTTTGTAGGAGCAACATGCTCGCGTGCACAGGGCTGCACAATAATCGAATATTTACCA
The DNA here is from genome assembly GCF_022749685.1 of Semicossyphus pulcher. Lineage (NCBI taxonomy): Eukaryota > Metazoa > Chordata > Actinopteri > Labriformes > Labridae > Semicossyphus > Semicossyphus pulcher. The sequence goes on along the minus strand of NW_027211699.1, from coordinate 10,739,520 downwards.
GATCAGGATTTCGTCTTCCCACGATTTAGATAAACATGACTGATGTTTAAAACGCTCCGCCCGTAGAAAACTCTGCTGCATATCAAATCAAGCGCTCCCTGAACTAACAGCCCCTCCCCCAGGGGGCGATGGAGAGGTGTGGCCTTCACTTGTGATGTGATGAGCGCCGACCTCTCAGCGGCAGTTTAGAGTGGAAGAGAGAAACAACAGAGACGGTCGGAGAAACTAAAGTCAAACGTGTGGAGCAGAAGACGAAGAGCTGCTCCCCTGAAACGGCTCGTCAGCGCTCGTTTGGAGGTGTTTCAGGTTTAGAGCGAGAAAAACTAACATGAAACCTTGATCCTACGTTTCCCATCATGCAACTCGTCTTAAGCTTCTCATAAGATCCTCCCTGTATCTTTTAAATCTTCAAGTCCAGTTTGTAACTCCGCTTTCTGTCGAGCCCAAACCACATGACTGTGATGACATCACCATGACATCATCAGAGTCCGATTGCAGAAAGCTCCTCAAGACTCACAGAGGATGTTATACAACTGTTTTGACAGGCTCAGTAAAACTCCCCATGATTGGCAACGACGAAACGTCTTGATGCATAAAATCTAAATTTCCCAGATGTCAAGAAATAATCCTGATTCAGTGACAAAAAGAAGCAAAGCTCTGAATCTGAGAGGCTGAATGTCGTGTTTCTCTCTGCTGCTTGTTAATGACGCTGTGTTTTTGGGGATCAGCCACCGTGTGTGTGTTTAAGTGTGTGTGTAACATAATTGAAGTGCACCACATCGCTGTGAGTCCGGAGAGCTGAGCTCACTCGTCGTCATCACTCAGGTTATTTTCTGTTGTGGGGCGTCAGCGGGGGCTCCTCTCAGCCCCCCCGTCTCTCCACAGCAGTTTCCATTCTAAATTTGGTGAGGCACTATCACCTCCACGCACGCACGCACGCACGCACGCACGCACACACACGCACGCACACACACACACACACACACACACACACACACACACACACGCGCACGGTGTTGGTGGGCGGAGTCACCGTGCAGCTTCCCACGGCTGTGAGCTCACTCTGCAGGAATCTCAGCTCCTCTTTGTGGGACTCTGCGGGTGTTTGATGATACAGGCGACCTAATGACGACAGAACTGACCTCAGAACAGCTGGTGAGCCTTCTGTTTACCTGCGGCAGCATGCAGGTGCTGCCTGCAGGTAGATTTCACAGGAACAGGAGCTCTGATTGTTGTGGTCACAGTTTAAACAGAAGTTTCTGTCCGTGTTTGTTACACACGTGTCTCTGTTCTGAGTTCACTTCCTCAAAACTCTGAACACAGTTCTCTTTACTGACACACAGCTCAGAGTCAGCACAGGTGATATCACAGCAGGTGACTATAATCTCTGTTAACAGGAAGAATCTGCAGGAACAGGAAGTCTTCTGGTTTCTGTTTGTAGTCCGAGTTGGAGGGAGACAGACAGACAGACAGACAGACCGAGAAGCATGAACCCCAACATTGAGCGCTGTGAGTGACTTGATCTACCAAACAGCTGCCCTGGAAACCTTACAAAATAAAAGCGTTGTGTACAAACAAGGGGAGTCTCTCTAAAGAAAAGCCAGGTCAGGCTTTTACTTTGAAAATAAACTGAACCGATGAATCATTCAGTCTGTAAAACCTCTAAAAATGATCATCAGTTATTATTTGGCCTCCCATACATCCTAACAGAGAGCAGAGAGTGTTATGTTAGTCAGAGCACGCTGTCAGAAAGTCAACTCAAATTATGCATATACAGTATTTTTAAGCACAGTAGTATGAGAGGAGCACTCATCAGAACATCTCTGACCAACGCTCATCAGAAGCTTCTCGAACAAAACGTTTCCTCTTCTTGTTTCTTAAAATTATAACAAGTCCACAATAAATGGATGAAAGTACAGAAGGATAAAATGATTGTGCAGACTGAGCCGTTCCAGTGTTGGCAGATGTGAGCGTCTCTCTGCAGTCGGCTGCTGCTCAGTAACCCCCTCCGCTCTGCAGCACAGCCCGTCTCTGCTGGGTGACATCAGCGTCTAAATCAGGCCTGTAAACGGGCCAGCACGGTGCGCCCTCCTCTCCGCACAGCAGCAGCAGCCTTCCTCACTCTCTTCTCCTTCATCACCTCTTCTTCTGCGGTTTGTGATGAAGCCTGGAGGAGCAGTGCTGCAGTCCTGACAGACAAAGAGCAGGGATTAATCTGCTGCTGAGTAAGAGCTGCAGGTGGAAACATGCCCACAGGTGATGAGCCTGTCTGGTATTCTCTCTGGGTTTGTTGTGTCCCAGTTCGGGCATGAACACCTGTTTTCTTCCTGAGTATAAAAACAGCACAATCCCCCCTTAAAGCTGAAAAATGAATCACAAGTTACGTCATGAAACTTTTTTCTGTTTGATTTTCAGCCGGAGCGAATAGACCCGAGCGCGTCCCGGCAAGGCTACGACGTGCGCTCAGATGTTTGGAGTTTGGGAATCACACTGGTGAGTCTGAATGTAACACTGATGGTTAAAATCATAGAATGAGGCTTTAAAGTGGAGATTACTCAGCATTTAGATTAGAATTATTAACTTAATTTCTGCACCCGTCCTTTGATTCCCTGTGGGTTTTTCTGATGTGACTCCACAGCTGATTTGTACTTTGGTTTCCCCCTGATCATATATAATACATATGTTTCAGTACGAGCTGGCCACAGGACGGTTTCCCTACCCGAAGTGGAACAGCGTGTTCGACCAGCTGACGCAGGTGGTGAGAGGTGACCCGCCGCAGCTCAGCAACTCGGAGGAGAGACGCTTCTCCCCCAAATTCATCTCCTTTGTCAACCTGTGGTGAGAAGCTCTGATGTCAGCGTCAGATCAATCTAAACAACACATTTCATACACCAGGCACAGGCTCACAAACGCAAATAGAGTAGGCGATGGGTACAGAGGCTCCAGCTGCTGTTTGCTCTTGTGTCCCTCTAGTGGACAAACGCCTGCGCTGCACCCTCCTCATTTTAACACCTTGTTTCTCCTCCTCTTTGCAGCCTTACAAAGGATGAGTCAAAGAGGCCAAAGTACAAAGAGCTGCTGGTGAGTTCACTCTGCTTTTTCTGTATATGCTCATAAACTACCAAACTAAGGCTACATTTTGCTTTCCTTTTTTTGGTCCTATTTTTCTTTGCATATTTTAGGGTCTAAATGACTAATAGGTGTTCTAAGTGTGTGACAACATGACAGAAAGGATCCCTACAGAGATAGACCTTTTTGTTACAGAGGAAGATGATTGTTTGAACCACAAACAGACGTTACATCGCTCTCTGCACACACACCAGACTCCATTCAGAAAAACAGAGATTTTAGCTAACAGAACACAAGGAGGAGCTGCTTGTCCACCGCTGCCTTGTACTAGCTTTATTTTGTTGTTCTGTGTTATATAAATATTGTTTTAGATCCAAACTAATGATGTACAACACCAAAGTCACACAATAACACAAGAAAACTAACCGGTCAAGGCAGAGGTAGAGCAGCTACTCCTGTGTTCTGCAAAGTAAAATTAGCATTTTTATGAATGGAGTCTGGTGTGTCTGCAGAGAGCGATGTAACGTCTGTTTGTGGTTAAAACAATCATCTTCCTCTGTAACAAAAAGGTCTATCTCTGTAGGGATCCTTTCTGTAATGTTGTCACACACTTAGAAGAACAATCTGAGTTTTCACGGGTGTGTCTATTTTCTTTCTCCAACCTCAGAAGGACCCGTTCATCCAGATGTACGAGGAGCGCTCGGTCGATGTTGCCGGATACGTGTGCAGGCTCATGGATCAGATGCCGGCGTCTCCCAGCTCCCCCATGTACATGGACTGAAAGCAGGACGGGGCACAAATGCACCAATAAATATACCACAACAGTCATAAAAGAAAAAAAAAAAGACGACAAAGTAAACAAAAACAAACCCTCGTGTAAATTTGCTTGGTCCCCTTCTTGCAGTGTTAAAGAGAATTGTAAAAAAGAAAAAAAACACCACTTGTACTCACAGTGGTGTTTACTTCAGTCATGTCTGTGTAATATATCAACACTTCTGTTTCTCTCTTGTTCACACACACAAACGCACAGTCATGTAAGTATAATAGCAGCTCAATCAACCATGAACACATCTCAGTGCTTAGTACAGTGATTTAAGAAAATAAAAGCCTGGAACTTTGTATTTATAGAACCAAAATCATGTGGAGTATTTTGATTTGGAGATTCTGCAACATACTGGAATCATGCTCTTTGTGAATCGTCCCACCTCTTCCATGTACGTCAATGAACAGCATTGTGTTTGCTATCTTAATGGAACTTTGCTTCTCCGGGTATAAAAGCAGTTTAACAGTGTGGGTGGTCCGAGTCGTGTTAGAGCTGCTGAGAGGCTGCTGTCGTCTCTGTGCAGCAGACTATATGCTGATATATGAATAAAGGAAGAGAAAGAGAACTGTCTGCTGCCTCTTTTTTTAATACTTTCACAAATATATATTTCTGGTCCTGACGTAATCTAAGCTAGAACAATTAAATCCAGGTTTGCAGGTGAACCGTTCTTCTCTTAATTATCAGAGAAAAAACTTTTGTTTTACTAAAATACTGTTTGACATTAGGACAAACATACATTTCTCTGGAGGAGAGAAACAACTGGTGATTACTATTATTATTATGCATTTATGGACTCTGGAATCCAAGGGCTTTTTATTGTAATTGTAATTTTAAAAACCATGCAATCAAATAATTTAATTATTTTTGTATGTGTATCTCATAGTCGACAAAGGCTTTCAAGACATTTTCTGTCTGTTTCGATTTTTTAAAACCAAAAAATATCCTTCTTGTAGCTGTGCTAATTCCTTTTTTAAGTTTTTGTTTTTACACATTCATATTGTTTATACACTCGTCTAGTTTATCAAGAATGGATTTAGGGGGTTATTTAATATATATTTGACTGTAAAAGAGCTTAAAATGTGAACATTTAACTCAGGTGTTTCATTTTGTAGTAGCTTAAACCGAACTTCAGGGAGTAGCTCTATCCCCGCCTCCTTTTCACAAAGAACCGCTGTCATTGGTCCACAGGCCTGGGAAATAATTATTCTAACCAATAGGCGTTAAGACCATGTTTACGTCATCATTAGATGCCGGAAGAAGTGTCACATGTGTCAACCAACCTCCAAAGTCCAGCTGAATGTGCATCCAGCTACTTTTAGGTAATTAATTCTTTAAAATCGCGCGTGGGGATGTGTGAAGTAGCGTTCAATGCGTGCTTTTAGATGTAAATCACCGGCGCTGGTTGTTATAATCATTAGGTGACGTATTTATTATGAATACGGTCCATCTGAGGCTCAGGTCCTTCACATTCCTGCTGGTTAAAGGCAGAGTCCTCTCTGCTGGTCCTCCGGCTGTCGCGCGCTGTGATTTTCATTTCCACCGGACTGTTTTCCAGTTGTTCCGAACAATGGCGACCAATCATAAGAATGACAACAGCCCGGAGACGAAGCAGCCGCCGGGTCTGAGGAAAGGCAAGCTGAAGGAGCCGCTGCGGAGAGTGAAAACCAAAGAGAGCAGGGCGAAGCGGACGGACCTTCACGGACCGTCCACCGTGTACGTGCAGGTGCTCGGTGCTGGGAGCAGAGATAACTCTGCGTCACTGTATGTCTTCTCCGAGTATAACAGGTAACTTACTCAGGCTTTTACTTTGAAACTACTTATGTGAAAGCTTCTTTTCTCCACCTTTCACGTGTAACTGAAATATGTGCGATACAAAGTGATGTTGGATGAATTAAAGTTCTGTCTTTTAAGAGAAAATGACATGAATTGGCAATATTAATATAACTTTAGCTCAGCAGTAATATTTATCTTGAGTGGTTGAACTTGTCCCCTTGCCATAAGAGGGTCATCCGCATGTTTTCGTCCACAAAACACCTACAGTTTTGGGTCTCGTGTCTGACCTGACCCTTATGAATTACAATAATAATTTCAAAGTTTTTAATATTCTTATATTTTTTATTATTTTTTCTTTAAACCGGCATGTAAGTAGCTAATCTTGTTCCCTTTCTGGTAAGGAAATGTGCTGAAATGACAATAAACTTCCTTGAATGTCATTTTATAAAACATACAACTATAACTAATAACTTATAATAAACCTGAAATCATTCAAAATCAAAAACACAAAACACCACAGTAGTGATGATATCTTCCTCCTGTCTGCTGCAGGTATCTGTTCAACTGTGGTGAAGGAACACAGAGACTCATGCAGGAGCACAAGTAAGCTGGTTAAACATCTTCGGACACATTTTTTAAAAATAATTTCGCTGACGGACAAACACAGAGAATGAATCTTGTTTTTTCTCTCTGACAGACTGAAAGCTGCTCGGCTGGACAACATCTTCCTGACCCGACTGAGCTGGGACAACGTGGGAGGCCTGTCAGGTCAGAAACATCCGCCTGATAAACCAGGAGATTAAAACCAAAATAATAAAGTAATCTCCATTTTCATTGTTTTAACTATAAGACAGGTTTGTTTTTGGAAGAATGATTATTTTATGATTTTTAGTTGTGTTTTTATCAACCAAACAAATATGAGAGATGAAAGATGTTTTGTCAGAGTGTGTCGTTTCCTGTGCAGGGATGATTTTAACCCTGAAGGACACCGGTGTCCCTGAAGTCGTCCTCTCCGGACCTCCTCAGCTGGTGAGACAGAATAAACATCACGTCTGCAGCAGGTTTCGAATGTTGTATTTATTCATCAACTTCTTCTTCTTCTGCCTTTTTAATCGCAGGACAACTACCTGAGCGCCATCAAGTCCTTTTCTGGAAACCTGGAGGACATCAAGCTGTGTATGTCGAGTTTAACAAACACAATTAGTTGTGTTGTCTCTGGTGATATTCACTGTTTCGTTCTCTCCCAGCGGTCCGACCGTACACTGAAGAGACGTACACGGACGAAACCATGACAGTTTATCAAGTGCCCATATTTGGTGAGCTCACTGCTTCCTGTTCTTCTTCTTCGTGTAGACTTATTTAAGCGTTTCTGTTGACTCTCTCTCTCTCCTGTCCTCACTCGGTAGCAAAGCTGAAGGCTGACAGCACAGACCACTCCCCCCGGTCAGGAGGAAGCAGCCCGTCTGGAAGTCCTCCGTCTCCCAGGATAGACGACGCTCACGATAACAGCGGAGGAGACGACCGAGGCGGTGAGTCCAGGAGGCGTCTGGTCCTGTTAGCGAGGAGACTCAAGGGAGGACTTAAAGGATGTTTCCATGTGTCGCAGGCTGAAGGGGGAAACCTGAAGCTTCTTTGTTAATATCACCCGGCAGGTTGAGAAGTTCAGACATCATTTAATAAAAGTGTTAAATCAGTTGTTTGTTTCTCGTAGGCTGGAGACCGACAGCGACCAGAGATCCTTCTCTTGTTGTTTCCTTCATATGCAGGGTAAGAGACACACCCTGTTTATATTTAACACACACACACACACACACACACACACAGAAACAGTTTGTGTGTGTGTGACTGTCTTCTTCTCTGCTCTCACAGCTTCACCCAAAGAAAGGAAACTTCTTGGTGGCTCAGGCCAAAGAGCTCGGTCTGCCCGTGTGAGTGCGTTTTACTTTAAACACGACGAACTGATACGAGAACACGTGTCCAACACGGTGCTGTCTCCGTTTGTTTGTCTCTGTGGCAACAAGTAACATTTTCCTCTTTCTGATTTTATACCCTTATAATGTATTAAAGCGCTTTATTTTATATGTTGTCATAGCCCTCAATTTTGATTAATTTAACAGAAACTTTTTTTTGGTTATTGAGTCATATTTCGATTCTTTTGATAATTTGTTTGATTTTTTTCGATCCAATAAAAGTCAGAAAATATCGGAAAGTTTTAAAATAGTTTGTTTTTGTTTGTTTTTAAACTTTTATGATATAAATGGAACGAATGAAGAAGCTGGACGCTTTTTATTTAACTTTTAACTTTTATAACTTTTTGAAACTGGAAATATTGATTGAAGTTTGATCACTTTCATCCATGTTTGTCTATAAGTGATCAAAGAGTTTACTCTGGAAGAGGAAAGAAAGCAGAAACAGGAAACGATTACTCAAACCTGAATAGATGAAAACTAATCGACTAAACGCTGCAGCTCTTGTTGAAGCGTTTTCAGTGCTATCATTTAAAGGTGTTATTCTGACTTATATTCACCTTGTTTCCTCTCAGTGGCACGGCAAAAATCGGTCCGCTCATCGCGGCTTTAAAGGACGGGAAAATCATCACGTACGATGGGAAAGAGGTGTCGTATAAAAACATTCTGAGCTTCTTTCTTCTTCATTATTATTCCCGAGCTGCATCAGAGCTCTCTGTCTCTGTCCTTCAGATCCGACCCGAGCAGGTCTGCACCCCCACTGACCCGGGGCCGGTGTTCCTCATCTCTGAGTGTCCGTCTGAGGAGTTTGTGGAAGCTGTTTGCACCAATCAGCAGCTGAGGAGGTAACGGAGGCTACGCCTGTTACTCCCTCCGATGGCCGAACGACTTCGCCCCACCATTCCGCCTCCATGCGTTTTCCATAGAAGAAGAAACAGAGGCTAATGATCCCGCCTTGAACTGGCAGTGTAAAAGGGGCTTAACTCACTGGTGTGTCTTTAGCTGAAAGGGGAGGTAGGATGAGGGACGGATAAACCACTTCAGCTCACAGGGGTTAAAAACAAACAAACGAGGAGCAACAATGTAAACAAAGCAAACAAAATGAAGCTGCTCTGTGTTCGTGCACTCGGACATTAAGGGTTAAAAAGTAACTGAACACATGTAAAAGAATCTTTCTTTAAAGGTCCTCTTTTGTCGTCTCCAGACACCAAACAGGAGGGACGGAGGACCCTGCGGCGCTGGTGGTCCACATGGCTCCAGAGTCTGTCCTCAAGTCTGATGAATACAGGAAGTGGATGGAGAGGTTTGAGTTCCTCCCTTTCACACCAGACTCAGATTTCTGCTGTTTTTAGACGCCCTGAGGCTGAGATGTTTCTGTGTTCCTGCAGGTTTCCGGCCTCAACAGAACACCTGATCCTGAACGAACACGTGTGTACGGCCCACAACGTCCGGAGCTACAAGCTCCAGGCTCAGCTGAACATGATTCATCCTGAGATCTTTCCAGAGCTCCAGGCGTACAGGACAAAGGTAACACTGAGGCTAAGATAGTAACAGTATAAAACTACTCTTAGCACACTTAAACTGAACAAAACTATTCAAGCAGCACTTTTTATGAGTCTAAATAAAACATGTGAGACTTTCTCTGACTTTGTCTCTTTGTGTTTGTTGCTCTGCAGGAGCCTGAGGCTGACCTGCACGTCCCCGTCACACGAGGCGAGTGTCTGCTGAAGTTCCAGCTCAGACCTGTGATGGAGTATCAGAGGTCAGTTTGTCCTTCAGTCAGCCCAATCAGGCGCGGCCGGCTGCACTCAGCCGCTCTCTCCTGTTCTCACCTCGTCTTAATGTGTCAGAGTTTCCACTTCTTCTGAGGCTCATCAGCGTCGGCTGTCTGCTGTGTTTGTAAAGGCAGTGGTGTGTGTCTTCTTGACTCTGTGTGTGATTCGTTAGAGATGCCATCCCCTCCTGCAACACGGACGAGTTTGTGAAAGAAGCTTCGGAGGTCCCGAACTTTCTGCAGGAAGTGGACGAGTGCAGGAGAGCGTGCTCGGCTGACGCTGCAGAGAACTCTGGTGAGATCTCTGAAAAGTTTCGACAAACTGTTTGTGTTCTTCTAAGTGGATACGATGCCTCGCGTGACAGACGGGAGATAGTTTATGTTTTTGTTTCCTCACTGGTTCGTTATGTCGTGTTTCCTGCTGCAGGACAAACAGAGAAAGACCCGCAGGTGGTGTTCTTGGGGACGGGGTCGGCTCTCCCGATGAAGATCAGAAACGTCAGCGGCACGTTAGTGAACATCAGGTACGGAGCTGAAGCTTACACACCTGCAGGTCGAGAGCAAACACTGATTTATTTTGTTTTTTAATGATTATTTATTTTCATTAAACTGAATCAAGCTTTGCTTCCTGCTGCCAGAATTCTACTTAAAGGTGCTCAAAGGAAGGCGACATCGCCTGAGCAGAGAGTGTTTTTATTCATAAAGAGGTTAAAACACCTGATTGTGTTCTCGTTATAACCTCCTCCCCGACGTCCCCTCTCTCTCTCTCTCTCTCTCTCTGTCGTCCTGCTCTCAGCCCGGCTCACTCGCTCCTGCTCGACTGCGGGGAGGGGACGTTCGGTCAGCTCTGCAGACACTACGGGGATGACGTGGATGACGCCCTGTCCAAGATCTCCACCGTCTTCATCTCGCACATGCATGCCGACCACCACACAGTGAGCAGATACACATCATGTTTTCTTAACACCGTCTCACGACGACATGAGCTGCTTGGTTCTAATCTTGTTTTTGTCTCAGGGTTTGCTGAAGCTGCTGTATCAGCGGGAGCGAGCGCTGGTACGTTACAGATGAATCCTCATTTCATGAAAACTCGTCTTTGGATAATTCTGTATGAACTGATGTAACGTAAACCCAAGCAGCCTGATCGTATTTGTTAGTTTGATGGGGACAGCAGAATAAAAACAGGATGTAAACATGCTACAGTTAGCAAGAATGCTAATTAACATCCTTTTCAACGCTTCCATCTTTTGCATCATTACTGAACGTTACAAACGATGCATGTACGTGTGTTTTTAATTTACTATAATTAAAAGTACTGATGTTTTCTGTCTCTCAGGCAGCGCTGGGGAAGGCGTTCAGCCCCGTCTACCTGCTGGGTCCGACGTCCATCATGACGTGGCTCAACCAGTATCACGACCACTGTGAGAAGATCGTCCACCACATCTGGTATGAGGACACACACAACATACCCTTTACCGTCATGCTCCCACACGCTGGATTTATCTGTGTGTGTGTGTGTGTGTGTGTGTGTGTGTGTGTGTGTGTGTGTGTGTGTGTGTGTGTGTGTGTGTGTGTGTGTGTGTGTGTGTGTGTGTGTGTGTGTGTGTGAACCTACTCCTGTCTTATACCTCCAACCATCCATGCTCCATGTAAAAAGCATCACAGCTTCACAGGGACGCCATGTTTGTAGGCATTATGATGCTAGCTTCAAGTGTGTGACAACATTGCAGAAAGGATCCCTACAGAGATAGACCTTTTTGTTACAGAGGAAGATGATTGTTTTAACCACAAACAGACGTTACATCGCTCTCTGCACACACACCAGACTCCATTGATAAAAACACTGATTTAACCCTGCAGAACACCAGGAGCGTCAGGTCTACTGCTGCCTTGATTGATGAGTTTTTTTCTGTTATTTTGTGTGACAAAAACATTATATTTGATTCTAACTGACTCTTTAACACATAAAGTCACACAATAACAGAAACAAGTCAATGGATCGAGGCAGCAGTAGACCTGACGCTCCTGTGGTTCTGCAGGGTAAAATCAGTGTTTTTCTGAATGGAGTCTGGTGTGTGTGCAGAGAGCGATGTAACGTCTGTTTGTGGTTAAAACAATCATCTTCCTCTGTAACAAAAAGGTCTATCTCTGTAGGGATCCTTTCTGTCATGTTGTCACACGGGAGCTTTATTCCCTCAGGTCAGTGAACGCATCATACGGCTCTTCACAGATGCTGGAACACAAATTGTCAACACGAACACAGCTGGAACACAAATGATAAAATAATGACAATTTTTATCCAAAAGGTCAAAGTTCGACTTCACAGTGACATAATTATGTGCTCTATTCCTGTGATTGTGACATCTCAGGGATGCCTGCAGCGATGTTTGTCATATGATTCGTTTTCTGGTTCAATCATCCAGTTAATTATCTGTATGTTTATTATATTTAACCTTTAGTCTGGCCTGAAAATACAATTGTATTTATTTATCCGTCCATACGTTAGTGCATTTTAGCCTGTTTTACTTCCTGGTGTGTATGCAGGTATAAAACAAGTGAAACCAGGTCATTCACTGTGATTTCTGTCTGTTTGGTGTTTCAGCTTCGTCCCCAACAGGAGCCTGTTCGATGGTGTCGAGGTTCCCTGGCCGAAGACAAAATCACTGATCACAGAGCTGCTGAAGAAGAACGATCTGGAACAGGTCTGCAGCTGTTTTTAACATCACACCTCACGTCCCTCTAACTACATCTGAAGTATCGTCACTTCAGTTTCTTACTACGCTGCAGGAGTTTGGGAAGGATCTATTTTTTGTGGCGGATGTTTGTTTAGTTGTGTAATAATAAAACACTATCTAATAATACAGAGCCTTCGTTAGCGTAGCATTCATAGCTTTGATGAGAAAAAGAGGCATCTCAGCTAATGTAGCATCTGTATGCTAGCTGCTAACTCGCCGTTTAATGAGCAGTTTAAAAGAACAGCTTTAAGATGCTTCCTGCTCTGATTCTGACTCAACGACGCAAACATTTAAAGCTGCACTACCCTGATTGGATGTGCCAGGCAGGTGTCAATCAAAATGTGCTAAGCCACGCCCAAAAGGTCTTGAGAAACAACAGCAGAAAGAGCTGTTTGTCTAAAGGTTACGAAGGTTTTTTCTCACTCAGATGTTTGCTGATGTTTAGTGAGACTCTAAACTTTGATTCCAGCGAAGCATTTTTACTGATTCAAGCCAAATTTGTGCTTTAAAGTTTTCAGACTGCCTCCTCAGAGTCCCTCATTATTTGTTTCTGTCTCAGTTCCAGACGTGCTTCGTGCGTCACTGTAAGAACGCCTTCGCCTGCAGCTTCACGCACCGCTCCGGCTGGAAGCTGGCCTTCTCCGGTGACACCATGCCCTGCGATGCGTTCGTATACATCGGTTAGTCCCACTCTCAATGATTAAAGTCCACATTTCACAGACACGCTGTAGTTAATAGCAAACTGAGCGAGCGCTTCAGTATCCCAGAGATTCATGTGAGGTCACCTCAGAGCAGCTTGTTCTGAATAATTTATCAGATATTTTCTTAATGCTCTCGATCACTCTCGCAGCTGGCAGCCTCCTCTAATGGCTCCTGCGGGATCCCTCTTCATTGACTCTTCTTAAATTGCTTGACTGGACTCGGTCCAAGCAGAGCCTCCCAGAGACACAGAGTGTATCCCTGGTCTGTTCATTATAGGCGGCTGGGCGCTGCAGACAAACAGGGCGTGCCGGTCTTTGATTACGCCGACGACCTGATTGATTTCCTGTGAGACAGGAAGAAGCTAAAAGTGCTTTTCTGGGATTCACGACTCTGATTCGACTCTTTTTCCACAGGAAGGGATGCAACGTTGCTAATCCATGAGGCCACGCTGGAAGACGGGCTGGAGGAGGAGGCTGTGGAGAAAAGACACAGGTGAGGAGAATAAACTCTCTTTGTCAGGTACAAGGTGTTTCAGCTTCATCCTGCAGCAGTGAAACAGGCTGTAATGTCTGCAACATAATCCTTGATGGATCAAAGTGCGTCCACTAAAGGTTCTCAGATTGTTATTCTAAGTGTGTGACAACATGACAGAAAGGATCCCTACAGAGATAGACGAGGAGGAAGATGATTGTTTTAACCACAAACAGACGTTACATCGCTCTCTGCAGACACACCAGACTCCATTCATTTTACCCTGCAGAACAAAGGAGCTTTTGGTCTGCAGCAGCCTCGATGGATTTGCTTTTTTGTGCTATTGTGTTTTACACAAATAATGCATTCGATTCTTTAAAACACACAAAGCCACAACAACTCAAAACAAGCCAATGGATCGAAGCAGCAGTAGGGCAGCGACTCCTCAGTTCTGCAGGGTAAAATTACTGTTTTTCTGAATGGAGTCTGGTGTGTCTGCAGAGAGCGATGTAACGTCTGTGTGTGGTTAAAACAATCATCTTCCTCTGTAACAAAAAGGTCTATCTCTGTAGGGATCCTTTCTGTCATGTTGTCACACACTTAGAATAACAATCTGAGCCTGTCAGTGGAAACAACAAGAACTTTTAGTGGACGACCTTTGAACCATCAAGGATTATGTTGCAGCCATTACAGCCTGTTTCACTGCTGCAGGCGGAATATGTGAAGAAAAGAGCCCAGGATTAAAATTATAAGTCCTCCTCTTGAGTGTCTTTTATGCAAACTAATAAAATTGATAAAAGTGGAAAAACAGCAGCAGTTAAAGTTCCATCAGCAAACAGAATAAAGCAGCTGCTTGTTGTTGTTATGTTTGAGTGCACTGTTAAACTTCTTTACTCTCCACAGATATTGACATTGATTTTTGCTCCTCTTTATGGCGTCGGAGTGAGCGTCTGTCTTCACAATGACATCTTTTACGAGCAGAGAAAATGATCATCCTGTGGAAAGTAGAGAAACGTAAATCTGCGACTTTCTTCTTCTTTGCTTTCTGACAGCACGACCTCGCAGGCCATCGGCATCGGCATGAGGATGAACGCCGACTTCATCATGCTGAACCACTTCAGCCAGCGATACGCCAAGATCCCTCTGTTCAGTGAGGACTTCACAGACAGGGTGGGGATCTCCTTCGACCACATGAGAGTACGTGTCGCTGACTCTGTTTCTTATTATTAAGATACATTTGAGTATAATTCTAATTAATTCGTACAGCACTTCTATAGATAAATGTGAGCTGACAGAGGTCATTTAACCTTTTAACCTTTTAAACCCAGTAATGTGGTGCGTTCAAGGGTCAAATTACGCAGATGACAAATGCTTTTCTAAAATAAATACTCAGACATGGCACATTTAATCATAGAGCACCTTTCAGGATATAAAAATATACTTAAATTAAAAAGTTATTTTGTCAGTGCAACATATGTAGGAGAACATGTCACCATTTCCTCCACTTCCTCTGTGCTCAGGTTCGTTTCAGGGACCTTAAAATGCTCCCCGGGCTCATCCCCGCACTGAAAACCCTTTTCGCCGAGGAGATCGAAGAGATGGAGGAGAGGAGAGAGAAGAGGGAGCTGAGACACCCGAGAGGAGGCGGCTGGGAGGTGGACAGTGAGGAGAGGAGGAGTGGAGGTACCAAAAGAGACCAGGAGGAGGCAGCGGCGCACAGCGTGGAGACGAAGAGGCTGAAGACCAGCTGAAGATGAAAAAGGACTTAAACTGAGTTATTTTATTTAATGAACTTTTATTTGGCCTGAGTGGTTTAACTGGAGCGTGTTTCTTTGCAGTGTACAGAGACGAGCTGTGAATATAGTTTTTGTTTTTCATTAAACAGAATAAATTAAACCACAGACTGCAGCTTCATCGAGTCTCGTCTTTAATATTACAGGAAATGTTCACTGACCCCGCCCTTCGCCCAGTGACAGCTGGGATAGGCTCCAGCCCCCCCCGCGACCCTGAACAGGATAAGCGGTATAGATAATGGATGGTTGGATGGATGGAAATGTTCACTGTATCGTCAAAGCTCAGTGGAAGGCAAGCAGCACCCTCCAGGGCTGAAGGTCCAAAGCCTGCAGTTCCTCTGGTGTCCACTTGAGGCTGTCTCCAGCAGTGAGTCAGTCCCCATAGAGCCCCATGTTAAACTTTACAGCAGAAATAAACATGTTTACAGCCTGGTACAAAAAACAGTTTGGGTCTCTATAGCTCATTTCTCTCTTCATGACAACTGTACGGGGAGAATCTTTATACAGCTCACCTGTTTACATTATATTAAGGCTTACAGTGATGCATCGTTAGGGGCGTGGCCTCTTTGAGTGACAGCTGGGAGCTGCTAGCTGTCTGCTAGGTAGCTAATTCAGTCACTGAATGTAACCTCTGGGCCGTGTTTGTGCTGTTGGAGCCTTTCGTGCATGTCTGTGCGCTTTATTGGACTAACAGACACGTCTGACACACTGTCTGATGTTTACCTTTAGTTTTTCTCTTTTCTAGCACCACCCTGTTCTTAAAATTGTTTCCACTGACGTAGAAGAAGTTCTCCTCTGAGCTACAGTAGAGTTGTTCCACTTCAGTCCACATGGGGGCTTCCGAGAGCTTTCATTGGTTATACTGGGACCCTGAGTCAAAGAGAACACGAGCCAGCGTGGTGATGATACTCATGAGGAGTGATTTATTATCTTTCCCCACCTGAGGGAGCGTGTGCTGCAGGAATCTCCTCCGTGCAGGACGAGGAGCGAGCCATTAGAGGGGTCAGCTGTGTGTAATTGTTAGTGCTGTTGAAAGCATTAGGAGACATGGAAGACGAAGGCTCAGTGTGGGGATTGTTAAAGCTTCTTAAACACGGTTCGGCTTGTTTGTGTAACCTTTGAACACGCGTGTCATCCACAGTGTCTGCAGGCATGAATGAACTTTGATTTCAGAGGCTGACCTTCAATTATAGAGAGGAAGGAGCCCTGAGAGGAAGCGTTTACCTGCCTTGTTCAGCAGCACTGTCTGGCATTATCTCCCAGTTTATATTCAGATGGTCGGTTTCTTATCAGCTATAATGTTTCTACGCAGAAGGATAACCTCTCTGTTCCACCCAGGGGCCAAAACTCTGAGGTACATGTGAGTTTTTCAGAGATTACTGGTTTGGCGGTGAGCCGGTGATTGGCCTATTTTCTGAAGTATGAAGATGCATTGCTACCCGAGCCCGGAGGCCGTTTACGCAGGTCTGTGATGCCTCAAATGTTTGAGTCTGTCGGACGAGAAAAAAATATGATTAATTCTGCTTTATAGTAATTGAGTAGTGATTTTGTTGGTTCTGTAGGTTGTTTCTGGACATATTAGGTCATCATTTTACTGTTAGCCATCATTTCTTGCGTGCCAACTGCTAATGTTAGCATTCAACCACTCTCGAGCTAAAGTTACACTTAGCCTGCTATCATTGCTGTTAGCTGGAAGGTGCGCCTTCACTATTATGTGATCACTGTATAAGCGCTAGTGGCTGAATGCTAAAGTTAGCTGCTGTCTAATGTTAGCATTCAACCGCTCTCTAACTAAAGTAACACTGAGCTCGCTAACATTGTTGTAAGCTAGGAGGTGTGCCTTTAATATCATATGATTACTGTTGAAGTGCTAGTTTTTGCTAGTAGGTGGTTGAATGCTAACGTTAGCTGTTGTCTAATGTTAGCATTCAACTACTCTCAAGCTAAAGTTACACTTAGCCTGCTATCATTGCTGTTAGCTGGGTGATTACTGTGTAAGCTCTAGTGGCTGAATGCTAATGTTAGCTGCTGTCTAATCATATGATTACTATATAAGCGCTAGTGTTGGCTAGGAGGTGGTTGAATGCTAACGTGAGCTGTTGTCTTACGTTAGCATTCAACCGCTCTCAAACTCAAGTTACACTTAGCTCACTAACATTGCTGTTAGCTAGGAGGTGCGCCTTCACTATCATATGATTACTGTTGAAGCGCAAGTGTTAGCTAGGAGGTGGTTGAATGCTAACATTAGCTGTTCTCTAGCGTTAGCATGCAACCGCTCTCAGACTAATGTTATACTTAGCTCGCTAGCATTGCTGTTAGCTAGGAGTTGCGCCTTTACTATCTCATGATTACTGTTGAAGAGCAAGTGTTAGCTAGGAGGTGGTTGAATGCTAACGTTAGCCGTTGTCTAAAACAAGGCCCATTGTCCGCCTGGTTTTCTCTTTTGTTTCAGTGCCTGAATAATCAGAAGCAGCGGAATGACGAGTTTTCCAGATGCTTTAAATCGCTTCACACAGCAGAACGACTTCATTCTTGAAGATTGTTTGATTGGTTTAAACTTTGAAGTGTGACCTTTAATTTAATTTATCTCAAGCAAACTTCGGTTCCAGAAGGCGCTTGCTACTCTTACAGTTTTCTAACTAATAAATGGGTTTCCATTAAAATTACATACATTGTGACGTTCAGGGTCCCCAGAGGATGCCCCCTACTGACTCTATGGTCCTTAAATCTTTTCTTCTGAAGTCACCAGCAGGTCAAAGTTTTCAATATTCATCTTGAATGAATAATTATGCAGAACAGAGCAGAAACTGTGAACATCTTCACTGATTTGAATAATTTAGTTGCAACTTTAGTTCAAAGATTCGTTATCGTCTTTGAGATTACGTCACTGTTAATGCACTTCAGTGTACATGAGAAGTAGATCCAGCACTCGAATAGAAACAAGGTCGAATTTAAACTAATTTGCTATCAATAAAATGTGTGTATGTTTGTAGTGTTGACAGTTTTCTTCCTAAATCTTAGTTCGAACACAGTTTTGAAAGTTTTGGTCCCAAACACATTTAGTTTAACTGCATAATAAAGACCCTGACGTGAGCGCAGACCTGTGATGGTGAACGTTTCGTCTGTTTGACTGGTGAACACGTTGTTTTTTCTGCTGCAGATGTTTAGACCATGATTCGGCTCCTCCGGGGATTCTTGTTAAATAAAGGCTCATTGTTATAAAAAGGAAGGAGCGAGCTGCCGTCCCTCCACCTTCAGTCCAGAGAGTGGAGGTAATTTAAATATAACCTCATCACACCCCCTGACACCCGCGTTCTCCATGTTTGTCATTGTTTGTCGTGCGTGGAACGAGGAGCGACAGATCTGAGCAGAGATCAGACACACCTCCTCCACCTGAACCCTCCGCTTCAGTCCAAAGTCATCACGCAGCCTGCTCGCCTCTCCTCACATTTTCTGCCTGGCTGCTGATTCAGAGAGCGGGCCCGCTCTGCTCGGGCAGGACTCAAAGGCTGAGGTAATCTGAGGAGGTGGGGGGGCTCCGGGGATCTTACCCCCTCAGATTGGAGGTCACAGTCGTGGCTGGCGCGGCGCTGTCACACGGACAGGTCGGTAATTGTGTGCACATGATCTTTCCCGCCTGATCTGATGAGGTTTCCTGCGTCTCTGTCCGTCAGCTGTCAGCTCACATCCAGATCGTCATCCAGGTCGATCACACCTTTATCCACCTGTAGTGAAGCGACAACACGACGACAGACATACAGGAACATCTCTCTGCATGAAACGATCTTCTAAATCAGCCTAAAGAGTGTCTTCAGCTGTCGACCACACATTTATACATTTCCAAAGACTGCTTTCTTTACGTTTCATGTTACAGTCATTTAAACAAGATTCAATTTATGTCAGCTAGTGAGCTGAAGTTAGCAGCCGCTCAGCTCCAGAGAGCTTCAGAGAAACAAATCTTTACGTAAAACTTAAAACTAAATCGGTGTATTTGTTGGTTGAACTTCTGAGGTCTGTTTGTTCTGGAGAGGAGGGGAACTCACGGCCCCTCCTGACGTCCGGTGTCTGCTCCAGAGCATCAGAGGACGTCAGGTAAATAGTTCATCTAACTTACAGAGAGGAGAGGAGGACACGTCAGTAGATAAAACCTGAACAACAAACGAAGCCTAACTTAAAAATAAGGCTCAGCCTGCAGCCGCTTCTAACGTCTTGATTCTGTTTTTACTGCTTTAATTTCTGGTTCTGTTTGTTTTGCAGGAGAGAAAAACGTCCGTGGATTCTTCAGCTCTCCTAAAAACGTCATGAACGAACGAACGACGAGAAGAAATTCTAACCTAAATACAAACAAAGGATCTGCAGTGAAAGCGACAGCTCAGCTCACAGCTCCTTCTGACCAAAGAAGAGCATTTGTGAAACATCCTGAAAGCGGCGTTAATGTCCCGCTGTGTTTGTTTTAAAGAGGAGGAGACCTCTGCAGATATCTTCAGCTCTGGAAAAACCTTCTGGAAAATCAAGTTAAAGACTTGAGTGCAGAGATACGACTTCAGGAAGCAGCAGATCAAACACGTCAGTAAAACCTGATGACTCTTAGAGAACAGTGAAGATGGCTCAGAGAAAGGAGAGGCTGTGACACAGGGCATTAATACTGCATGTAGCTCTGCCTCAGGAGGCTGTAAAGCACTGACACTCACCTGTACGTGCATGTGCACAAAGTAAAGAAACAATCAGCTGTTCTGATATTCACGAGAGGAAACCTGCTGCTGCTCTGTGAGTGAAAAGAAACCCAGAGACAGACGGCAGCGCTGCAGAGCCGGATCAACTAACATTGATTCTTCTGTTTTTCTTGTTTGTTTGTTATTCTGACGTTCGGGTAAAGACTCACTGAGGATTAAGAAACCTGCAGCGAAGCAGGAAAAGATGCTCGACATGCATTATTCTGAGCTTCTGCAGTAAAAGTTCTCATGCGAGTCTGATCGGGGAAAAGTGCGGCTCCTTTGTTTGTGCAGGAAGTCATCATCGCTGCAGCTCTGGATTCTGAAGTGTTTGAGATCTCACAAAGGATGAGCTTCAGCGTGTGGAGGAAACGTCTCTGCAGAGGTGACGGGAAGGTGAGCTGCTGCTTTGAGTTTCAAGTGTACTGAGATAACTGCTGATCGTTCTCTATGATCCTAAAACAACATGCGATCTTTTAATTTGAAGGATGCACTTTAACTCCTTCAACACAACGACTAAACGTCCCAGCGAGCACTCGAACGCAGCAGATGGAGGAGGAGAGGCCTCTCGTGTCAGACATGGGACGTTTCAGCGTTCAGCACAAACACTTTTCCTTCCTGCAGAGTTCAGACCCTTCGTTTCCATCCTGTCAAAATAAAGTTCATCCCAGCTAAATGCTACAGCGCATCATCTGTCTAAAGTCATGCGTACATGTGTGTTCAAACTCCAGTTAATGACTTCCTGCTGCAGCCGATCTTCACAAAAGCAGGACCTCTTTAACTGGGAGAAACTGAATGGAATGCAGCCATTGTGTGATTTGGTTTCACCTGTTTACTCGGCTAAACGAGTCTAACTGTCCGGGCTCAGTCTCACATAAAAGCTTCTTGTTCTGCAGGTGAGTTCTCTCCCGTGTCTGCTCCCTCGAGACGAGCACGCTGAATCTTCTCTGCTCGGGACGTGTGGATCGAGTGCAGATGCACCCGACGTTTTGATGTGCAATTTGCCGTCTTCCCGCTCCGGTCTGATTCCAGTTCACAGACAGACGTCCACAATGCTGCAGGTAATTGCTACAAGCCAGGAGGCAGGAAGGAGCTGGCAGCTGTGTGCAGACGTGTCTTCATTCAGGGTTTAAAGACTCTCAGAGAACTAAATGCTTCTTTCTCTGTCTCCTCGGCTCATTTTAAGGTTTTTCCTCCCGACTTTTGTTTTTCCACCACAGTTTTGTTTGAAGCCTGCAGGTGGTGAAGGAGCCGTCACACACGACGCTTCGACCTTCACACACAATTCTTCATTTGGCTCTGTTTAGTAATAAACATTTTTAGGTGTTCCTGCAGGGATAAAAACAGGTTAAATACTCAGCTATGATTCTGTAGTGATGTGAGACAAACTGCTGCAGGATTTTCTACCCCTCCACCACTTTGGTCCAGACTGGAACACACAACAACCATTAAAGATGGACTGGCATGAAATGTGTGCAAGCACGTGTTCTCTTGTCCTGTCCTTCATGGACTGCAGAGCCTCTGTTTAATGTTGCTTCCTTAAAGTCGAGCTGAAACGGCATTTCGAGAGTATCTAGCTAAACAGGACGTGCAGGCGGGACATATCATTAGAGGGATTTGATTTGATCGTTGAGAAGTGGGCGTAGACAGACGTTCTCCACAGCGCAGTAGCTAGCTAACTGACCGAGCGTTCTTGGTGCTAAATGTTGCGGATTGATTGACAGGTGGATGTCATGATATTATTGGTTGAAATTAATTGGTACTAGCTCACGTAAGAACACGTGATATTTTGTTTTACAGGAAGAAAAGGAGTAAACCTGTTGTTTACTCCTGTTGTGGACTTTTGTCAGCTGAAAGTTAACTCAGCAGAAGTGCTAATAAAGCGCTGTGAGCTAGCCAGCGTGCTCCCTCGGCACGCTCAGTGTAGGACGTTTAAATGCTAACATATTGTTGTACTGAGTGTTTCAGTCATAAATGTCGACAAACTGTTTAATGAGTAACTGAATCAACGACATTCAGGGGCCAATATTTCTGATTACATATTGACCCTTCAGCTCAGGGGTCTCCAACTTTTTCATCTGAGAGCTACTTTGAAAAAGTGTCCAGGAGCTCCGTTCCTCACATCGCTGTCACTGCTGGTGGCGCCCCCTGCTGATTCTTTTGATGTGGCGCACACACTCGTCCTTCACATTCGTCAATAAAAACGTTCCCACTCCCTGAGGAGATAGATTTTTCATTCCACCTTCATCGTCCATCATAAATCTGGCTAAGCTAACAGCACCGGACTTGACAGAAGCATCACCGTTTTTATTGACAGCTGATTGGCCTACCCTATTACTTTGTACTAGAGGGGGCGGGAGGGTGCATTCTTTGTACAGACTCTGTGAACGTCTTGGCGAATTAAAGCTGCGAGCTGCCTGTTGCTTAAGCTACTGTCAGAAAACAGCTAATGCTAGCATTCCACCACTTCCTTGCTAACGTTAGCTCGGACTTAACAATGACTCAGTTCTAAACATGATGTCTGCGAGGAGTTTATTCCTCTCCTGTTGTATTGTGTAACATTACCAGATGCTAATACCAGCTTCCATCTTAGACTGCTAGCTTAGATGTGCTGAATGCAAACGTTGTGTTGTTTGTATGCTAACGGGTTGTCAAATATGTTGTTTTATTTTGAAATATGGCCACATTTCCTGTCTGTTGTCTTTTTACTCTCGATTTAAACAGCTTACATCCTGCAGCACAGCAGCATGACTTTATAACAGCAGTTGAGCTTCCCGCCCTGAACACGACGTCAGAGAATACGGTCAATTGTGAGTTAGCCAGCGGTTAGCTTGCTAGCTACAGCAGCCCACCACAAGCCCTCCGACTTATCCCCAAGCATGAGGCCCTTACCTGTAACCTGTGGACAAAGAAATAACACTTCATCATCCCCCTGCTCATTAAAACGCTTTAACAGAATTAATTATAAAGAACTTTGAAGTATGTTAAGCTCTTAGCTAGCTGCGAGCTGTGTGACGAGTGTATCACTGAGCTCTAAATAGCGTCGGCCCTCTCTGAGCATTATTAGCTTGACAAATAGCTGAACTTTCCTGTTGCTCTCATTAGGAAACACCTGAGTTTTGTGTTTTCCCAGGTAGCAATGAGTCATGTGGGAGGTGTTTTAGTGTTCGTGCTGCTGGTGAGGGCGGGGAAAACACAGACCAGACTCAGCAGAAAGAAATGATTTTATTTTGAGCTCCTTTGTGGACAGGCGGTCAGACTCTGCCTAGATCTGCTTCTTCTCTGTAAGTCCTGTTAAACAGGTCGGTCGGAGTGTTTCTGGTGCCACCAGGCTCATGAAACCTTCCTCTCTAAGCAGCTCCAATTACCCGAGGTTTTCCAACACCACTCCTCTCTTTGTATTAAGTCTCTGCGCTGTTCCTCGTCCTCCTCCGCAGCCTTTGATTTCCCTGCAGGCCGGCGTTCTGCGTTCCGCTTCACACGAGGCTTCCTGGTGTCGCCTCACACCTGATATAAGACGAAGGAACTGAGTCATTCTGGTGCAAAGTTAGAGGAAACTATAGGGCTGCGATCTCTGTGAAACTCTGTCCTCCAGTAATAAGCTCCTCAGACGCAGGAAGATTTCTCTCTTCTTGCACAGATGCTAATCAGCGGTGAAGTGGGCAGCTCGAGTCCTCCTCGTCTGGAAAGCAAGCGGGAGAGGAGCAGCAGCATTTTCTTTACCGCTGTGCAGGAAACAAAAAGATAATGGGCTTCAGTGTGGAGATGCAGAGAGGAGATAAACACTGAACCCCCCTCGAGAGTAAGTAAGGAGTGACAGTAACAGCGACGTATGTGAGAGATGTCGGCTTCTTTCCCCGGACAGGAAATTTAAAAAAAATTCTGCGTTCAATTAAAATCTGTCCTTCAAAAAGCACGGCCTTATGCTGTTAGAGGTCCACAGGGTTCTAAAGCGTCGGACCTGAACCCCAACAGGTCTGCAAACTTAGAGCTCTGATTGAACCTGTTCCTATATACGTTCTTACCTTCACTCTTTAAACAGTCAGCCTCCGGGTCTCAGGCAGGTCTCGGTTCCTCAGGTCCGAGCAGCCTGTGAAGACTTCTAGTGTCCGTGCAACAGCTTATTACAACCCTTATGTACATTTATAGATGAACCCTTAGTGGCCAAAGTCAGTATGACAGGAGCAAAGTTAAAGGAAGGTGGCTTAGGACAAAGAGCTAAACATTCGGTGCAGGGAGGACAGAAAGGTCAAAGTCATTTAGGTCGAGTCACATACGTATTGATCCTTGGCTTTATATATCTCAAACACAGCGCTGCGCTGGGTCCAAAAACTACAGACGTACGCTACAGGCGTCACATGTGCACCAAGAACGGTCTGCATGTTTAATGAAACCAAAGAAAGCCACATTCAGTCTCTAACAGAGCGTTCGTACACTGACTGTGATGTTGGTTACATGGACATAGTTCAGTATTGCAGAGCTCCGTGTGGACGGGAATATAAGTGCAACGTGAACTCTTCATCAGCCGTGTGAACAGCTTGTAAACACAATTGTCTTTTTTGTAACGAGGGTTCGAAACCTGAATATTTTGAGCATCTATACGAGTCGGCCTCTCTCTTCTGTCTCACCGCTCATTCATTGCTAACAATTGATTTTCTCTCACATTAAATTAATCTTTTATTTTGTGGAGTAAACATCCCGTCCGTCCGTCCGTCCGTCCGTCGTCTTTTTGTCCTTCCTCTGGGCTGTGAAGCGACCGCACGTTATCTTCTCTGAGTATTGTTCTGCAGGAAAAACGCAGAGTCACTGCAGAGCGGAGGATCTGTGGAGTCCGTCTCTCTGCCGTCACCTTTCACTCCTGTGTGTGAGTGTGTGTGTGTGTGTGTGTGTGAATGGAACAATCTGAACTGTGAAGACACACAGCTGAATGAACCCAGTGGATGTTTTCCGCCTGTTTCCGAGCGGGGGGACTTTTCATTTATCATGTGGGAGGATCAGAATAAAGAGTGAATGGAGCCTTTAGCTGAGGTAAGGGCTCCTGGCTGTGCTGATGAATAGTTGGAGGCTTATTATCATCCAGCAGTGTGCTGATATCATCGCAGCCGCTCCATAAATCCCCGGCCGCGTCCTTGGGTTAAATTTACTGTATGATAACTTTTACTGCTGCAGAGCGTCTCTGACCCTTAAACACACCACATGTATAGAGATGTGTTCATGTGGAGGTGGGGAAACGGAGAGGCGTGTTTCTTTGTGCAGGGTGTATTTGAATACCGTGTTCATTTCGAGTTCCTGACTTAGTTAGACATTTAAGATTGTTGCAAAAGGTAAACCAGTGACTGTATGTAAAGATGGCCGCCGCGTCTCCTCCTCCTCTCGTTGACCAAAAGTCAATCCCTCCCCCCGGAGCGGGCGCTGCCGTCATCTGAACCAGAGTGTGTGCAGTAGAGATCGGCTGGTGGAGCCGCAGTATCGACGTCCCGCCCCTTCCTCTACCCGACACACACCTTCACCTTGTGTCCTTGGCGTGTTGGAGCCCTCAGGTGGGCTCAGTCTGCAGCAGAACAGCTTCTTCAAATCAAATCAAATCAAATCAAATTTTATTTGTATAGCGCCAAATCATAACCAGGGTTATCTTGAGACACTTTACAGAAAGAGCAGGTCTAGACCGACTCTTTGTTATGTTATTTAAAGAGAGGCCCAACATGAATCACCATGAGTAGCACTTAGCAACATTCGGCACATTGGCAGAAAAACTTCCTTTTAACAGGCAGAAACCTCGAGCAGAACCAGACTCATGTTGAACAGCCATCTGCCTCGACTTGTGTCGGTCTGAAGCAGATATTCACGCTGATGGAAAGTTCAATGACTGTAGTGTTAGTGTTAGTTACGTCTCCTCTTGCCGTTCCTCCTCTACTCTGCTACTCGGGAACAGAACGCTGCAGGAGCCCCATTTGTCAACAGAGCTGTCAATCATGAGGCCCCACCCCCTTTTTATAGCATCAAATAACTAATTAAAAGTAAACTTATGAGAAAAATGAACACTTGGACATAAATCAGCATGATAAGAACTAACTATAATGACAGAAACCATGTTTGACGTGTACTTTGATTTTATAGTCTGACTCACGTCCCATCTGTTAACATGGAGGAGGTGGGCTTTATGACCTATACTGCAGCCAGTCAGCAGGGGGCGACAGAGAAGGTTTTCCCTGTTGTTGCATTGCTTTTGGACTTTTGCGTGTTTCTGAATTTGCAGCGAGTTTGCCCTTGTCAGCCACCATACTTTTAGAATGCATTAATGTTAACTTCTATCATCAGCCAGTTGTGATTTAGGAGCATCGCAGAGTTTAACTTTAACAACAGTTTTTACGTGAGGAGTTGAGAGGTCAAAGCAACTTTTATACTTTGATATTATGTGTGTTTGGAAGAAGCAGTCTGGTATTGAACCTCCACACTGTAAGTTGTTTTTCCCCGTCTCTACATATTCGTTCGTTGTGACCAGAAGCAATAAAAACACAGTTTCATTAAACCTCCGTGTTTCCTGCCGCTCGGCCTGCGGGCTGAATATGATCCTTCTGCCCCACCATCCAATCAGATCGTATCGTTCCTCTCTCTGTGCTTGTTGTCGCCCCTGAGGGGATTTATCGCACATTCGCTAAAAACAGAAGAAATGAACAGAAAAGGAGAAGAGAGCGGAATGATCCGGACTCTTCTACTCTCTCTTTGCTGGCTTCTGCTGGTGGACGTGACAGCAGGGAGAGATCAGTGTGTGTAATCTCTGGAGACACAGCAGGTCGTCCCGTCACCTTGTCTGATCCGGACTCTGTGAGAGCGAAACCCTAACTGTACGTCTGATACAGCTGCTTTTATTTTGAAATGTTTCCTCTGTGTGCGGAAGCCTGGGGGACCTGAGCGGGTCCGAGCGGAGACATTAATCTCTCTGCAGGAGGCCCCAAAAGCTCACAGTCGTTCTATTTATACACGTGTGTGAGGAGCTGCGATCAGGTGGATTAAATCTGCAGACACGTCTTCTGTTTGCAGATAAATCACAAGAGGAGAGCGCGAGGCCCAACAGGAGCTTCATCGTCCCGGGATGTGAACTTTCATCCTTGTACCTCCTCTGCTGCCCTGCTCAGCTTTGTAAAGACTTACATCTTTACAGTGTGTTTTCAATCCCCCAGGTGAAGCTGTAGGTGTAATAGACGCTGTGTATATATGATAATACCTTGTGTTTTTGCTGTGGAAGGCTCTTGATTGAAATCCCTGATTGGGCTCCTGCAGCGCTCACAGATCAGGACGAGCGAGCGAAAGAACAACTTCCACAGAGTCCACAGAGACCGACAGCTGAAGTGAATCACCGGCTACACGGCTCCTCTTCTCGCCTCTTACAATCAGCCGCTCGGCACACGCAGAGGATTGCCTGTCCGGTGTAATCACAGAGCTGTCTCAGAGCTCAGGAAGCTGAGATGCTGTGCACTCCAGGCTGAATATGACAGACACATCGCAGATAAAACACAGCTGAGTGCAAACAACAGAAGAAGAAGAGACGGGGAGAGTGTAAGGAGTTGTTGTTGGTGCTGAAAGATTTGTTTGACCCTGCAGGGAAGCAAACCAACGGGAGCAGCCTGGTTACAGCTGCACCGTCAGTAACATCCTCCACATGTGCAGCAGCTCGTGCATGTTTGTTTTGCAAAGTTCTGCATGAGTTTGGAGCGACCGGCCTGAAGGCGGGTAGAGATGTCGACACGAGGAGCTGAAAACATTCAAGTCTTCAGAACGGAGTTTAACCCTTTAACTTCTTGACTCAGCGGTGCAGTGGTTAGCCCTGTGGCCTCACAGCTAGAAGGCCTTTGGAAGCCACGCCGCTGCAGCGCGATTTGTCTGCTGCACGCGTTTCACATTCTGCTCTCTGGCCTCCTTCAGTGCCCCGCCTCTCGCTGCAGAATCACTCCCTCCACATTACAGAGCGGGACGGAGAAGAAGCAGGAAGCCGCGCTGTAAAACTCTATTTGAAAGCTATTACGGCGCCTGCAGCCCGCGCAGGAGTATCATTTCCCCTCCTCAACAACTCCCCGTTTCTCTGCTGGCCTAATTTGTGGGGCGGCCACATTGCTTGTTTTCTCGGTATAATAGGCCGAGCAGAGGAGTAATGGCCACTCTGCTGTGGCGTCTCATTCTTCTCTTTTCATCCCTCGCTCATTATTCCTGCTGCGGTGCGTTCGGAGAGGGCAGGTCTCTTTTCATTGCCGGTCAAAAAGCCGCTCTCTCTCTCTCTCTCTGTCGTCTCCTCCTCATCGTGGGAGTCGGGGATGGAGGATGAATCTCCCGGGGAAACTGAATCTAGACCGAAGCCTTCCTGAGCGCCGGCTTCATAATTAAATTGGCAGATTAAACTCGCTCTTATTGTGGAGGGTTTAATGAATATTCAGCAGGCTCGGATCGTCCTGGTGATGTGAGCTTTGCTTTAGTTATCACATTGACCCCGTCAGGCTGCAGCTCAGCACACTGCAGACCTTTTGACTTAATGATCTGCTCTGTGGTGACACTTTGAAGACGGATATCCACAAACTTTGGCCTGAAGTCGATTGATATTAAACGCAAGTGTTAAACACGGGATCCAATCATCTTCATGCAGGAGTTTCTGCTTAAACGCCTGAAAAAGAGCTCAAAGGAAGCAGAAAGGTGACGTCCTGGTGAGTGTCCTCTGAGGGGCAGCTGTCCTCTACGAGCTGCAAAGACAGACGTCGCGTGATGTTACACCAGTGCTGAACCTCTCTGGAGAGGAGGGGGGGTCGGGGTGGATTGTGGGTCACTAAAGGGTGTGACTTTGTTGGAGGTCACGGCGTCTCACATCCTGTCCCATCACCAGTCAGTATTTGTCTCAGCTGCAGGAGGCATCCTGAACACAGTCTGATGGTGACGTACGTTTGACAGAGATGTGTCTAACATCCATCCCTCCAGATGTTTAAGGGTGTTTGTTTAGGAGGACAGTCGTGGAGGAGGTGGCCATAGAAGCAGATCAGACTCCTTTAGAAACTTTACGTGTGCAGGTCGTCTGCAGGACGCGACCTACGGAGGATGAGTCATTGGTAGCCTGTGTAGGCGCTGAGGCTGAACTGAAAAGAGACGGTCAGGTCTACGGATGATTTCCTGTTTGCATCACCAACACAGCTCCTGTCGCCTAGCAACAGGTAGCTAGCGGACTAACTAGCTCCCCTGAAGGCCGCTTTTGTTTTCCAACATTTGTATCGCAGCTTTTCTCGTGAGTTGAAACCAAAAAGTGTATTCCTCGAAGAGTCACCATCTTGTTTGAATTGGCGCGCAGTGAATCTCCTGATGCGCTGGGTCGAGAAGGATGCACCCGAAGGATCCTTCGCGGCCCGGCAAAAGGAGGAGCCTTCGACGCACCGCTGTGATGCAATCGGCCTTCAAATACATCCTCCCAAGGATGCAGGACCTTATAGATCATTTGCAAACAACGTATTAGAAACTATTTACATATTCATTCCTAGGTGTCTCCCTCTAGTGGCCATGATGAGGACTACCAGAGGAAAAGGTGGAAGTCGGGTGTGAGTCCTGTTGGAAACATAAAGTCAACTTCTTTTTAAGTTACCAACTTCAAACTTATGAAACATCATGGAAGCAATTAAAGTGACATAACTAGAGTTCTTATGGTAATCCAAACCATGATCTAAATGTAAACCAGGTCGGTAAAGACGCACATGTATGAATCGCTCTTGTTGGTCTGCACCACATGCACAGATGTCCTCTGATGTGTGTACGACATCACAGACCTCAGCGGAGTTTGGGGACGTAAGTGACTTCACGTGCACGGGGACACAGAATGATGCAACTTCCTGGAGGGACTGAAGCGCGGTAAATCTGCAGTCTGTCTCTGTCTCGTGTAAACTCAGGATGAACTCTGAACTCTGCACGATGAGTGAACAATCAGTCACATTTTATCGACATAAATTGAGCTAAAGAGTTGATCAGTCTGCTGCAGACACTTCTCATGCTTCAGTCTGTTGAAGTGTGCAGGTGAGACAAGCGGCAGTTACCTCAGCGTGCTCCGACACACACACACACACACACGCACACGCACACGCACACACACACACACACACACACACACAGATCCTCTCTGCCGCCTCCTCGTCACATTTCTGTGTAGAAATCTTGTTGCTGTCAGCGCTGACGTCCCGTTGGAGGAGACGACCGGGTCGGAGTCCTCATTATGCGTGACCTCCTCCCCGCGTGTCTCCTCCTGCTCCTTCCTCCTGCTCCTCCGCTGTCAGTCACACGACGTAATCACATTCACACAGTGGGAATCACATCACATGTAAACTGGTACTGTGGAGGGTTCAGGGCGAGCGGCTGGACCGGCCTAATGAAGGACTAAGCATCAGTGACAGGGATGATGGCATCCTCCTCCTCCTCCTCCTCCTCTTATCTTACACTTATTGTTTTATTCACATGTTAGCACTGGATAGCAGCTCTCTGTGTCTGTGCTTACCATACCTGCTCGTTCTGTGTTTGTCAGACATTCGAGGCGAACGCGTCACCTGGCTGCTCATTTTCAAAATGACACTAATCATCCCGGCGGAGAAGACGCACGTTAAAAACAAATGAAACGTCTCTGTGACTTGAATGCTGCACAGATCTGAGGGTGTCAGTGCAGTCACACCTGAAGTCAGGGTGCAGGTTGACCCAGAGCAGCCCTGTGTTGTTCATGAGGAACGACATGTTCACTGTGCTTTCATACGGTATCACCTCTCCGGTCCACGTGGCAGAGCATCAACACAAATCCCAAAGTTAGAGGAGTGAACGCTCCCACATAAATCACACGCTGTTATGAGTGGAAACAGCTCGGGCAAAGTTGAGCAACTGTGGTGAACGCGGAGGAAAATAAATCATTTATCACCTCGAACTGCACCGCTGAAGCGTGCAGCGGGGACATGGAGGAGGAGGGCTTTGTCACCGAGCACAAAAACAACTCCAGTCTGCCCCGAGTCCGGACTTACAGGATCTGAATCATTCAAATGGAGGTGATGAGTTACGGCGCAAGCTCATTCGCTGTTCTCCCACTTTAAAGGAAGAGGTGACGTGTCAGCACGTTGTCTTGTGGAGGACAATCCTCATCTGTCCACCTTCGTCGGTGCGGCTCAGTGAAGCCAATCAGCAGCAGAGTTAGTTTCAATTAAGGCGGCAGAAGTCTTTAAGATGTTTCCTGAACATTAAACGAGCTCCTTTTGGAATCAGCAGCTTCGTGTGTCTGCTGTTCATCACGTGAACCACACGGTCACATGATTTCTAATTGTCTCAGCCTTAGTATAAGCTGCATAATGCCCAACGAGGTGTCCATTATCAGGAATAATTGGACTCTGGGTCGTCCTCATTGGGCATTATCTCTACACATATTAAACATTATATTCTACCTGGAGGGAAAAGGCACTTTCATCACGACCCTGCGAGCCCCTCCCTCCTCGTTCCTCTTCCTCTCCTGCAGGAAAAACAAAACAGCGAGTCGTCAGCATCTCCCTCGCTCAGCTCGTTTCCCTCTGATGTATCTGAGGGGTCAGGAGGGGCTGCAGATTTATGGCTCCCTGGTCGTCACGGTGACCAGTCTGATTCAGCAGATAATTGCTGAGGATGAGCTGTTATCAAGCGGACAACCAAGGTGCCCTGATTTATTACCCAGATTCTCAGGTTAAGGCGAGCTGAGGAGGAGGAGGAGGAGCAGGAGGAGGAGGAGGAGGAGGAGCTCCTCTGTAACTGTGCAGGAACGTGGAAGTAACCGCTGCCAGGGGAGGCTGTAAAGCAATTAATTGTGTGGATAGATGCCAAACTGTGTGAAACAAGTGATGAAATTTTAACGAGTGAATAAAGAGTGAAAGTGTAAATAAACATCAAAGTGATCCAGTGAGGGAACAAACCGGAGAAATACATCGACTGATTGGTGAATGGCTTCTGCAACAAAAGATGCAGTCAGCAGAAATTAAAAGGTTTTTATTGAGTTGGTTAAATACTGATGAAGTAAGTAAGAGGTTAATTCAGCCCTGACCCGTCGAGGCATGGACACCAGACCTCTGAAGGTGTGCTGAGGTATCTAACACCGGGACGTGAGCAGCAGATCCTTAAAGTCCTGTAAGCTGCGAGGTGGGGCCTCCATGGATCGATTGTTTGTCCAGCACATCCCACAGACGCTCCATTGGATTGAGATCTGGGGAATCTGGAGGCCGAGTCAACACCTTGAACTCGTCATTCCTCAAACCATTCCTGAACCATGTCTGCAGTGTGGCAGGGCGCATCATCCTGCTGAGAGAGGCCACTGCCATTAGGGACTGTTTCCATGAATGGGTGAACAATGTTCAGGTAGGTGGTTTGTGTCAGAGTAACATCCACATGAACGGCGGGACGGTTTCCCAGCAGAACATCGCCCAAAGCATCACACAGGAACTTCTCTTCAAGGAACTAAATGGTTCCAGTGGCCCGTTGTTGTCTGCGTTTCCACAGCGGCCCGAAGTCCCAGGACGATGCAAATCGGGCCGATGACGTATGGAGAGGCAATGAAAGTAACTGCAGTACACCGCCAGTCCAGAGTGAGGATGACACGCGGCAAAGCTCCGAGGGCGGGAACTGAACCCGGGGCCACCGCAATCGAGGACTAGAGCCTCCGTATATGGCCACCGATTTAGCCGCTGAGCCAATCGATGATAACAGTGAGCTTGCAGTTGCAGTCTTTTAAACATGGTGGGGGGAATTAAACCCTGCCGGTACTGGAACAGTCAGAGACAATCAGCACTGCAGGCCCCGCCCTGAAAGTTCCTGGACCTTTGGAAAGTACTACCCCCTGAGCAGGGACTTTTCAGGGGGTAAGTCAATTAAATTTAGACCCTGGTTCCTGCTGTCGAAATGCAAAGAGTTCCTCGAAAGGTTCCTAGTTCCTTCCCCAGCTAAGCAACGCATTGTGATTCATCGGACCAGGACACCTTCTTCCATCGCTCTGTGGTCCAGTTCTGATGCTCACGTCAAGACACATCACGTCTGAGCCTTGGCCGCCCATGACCCTGTCGCCGGTTCACTGGTTTTCCTTCCTCGGACGCGATACTGACCCCTGCGGACCGGGAATACCCCACAAGAGCTGCAGGTTTGGAGATTTTGGAGACATTTTTCCTGCTTCCAACACTTTCAACTCTGAGGACAACATGTTCACTTGCTGCCTTACGTATCCACCCACTGACGGAGGCCACTGTAACGAGATGATCAGTGTTCTTCCCTTCACCTGTCAGTGGTCATGATGTTTTGGGTGATCAGTGGATGTGAACGTTTGAACAACTAGAAAGCTCTGAGAGGTCACACATCAGAACACACTTCCGTCCTGTGTGAGGAAAGTAGAGCCGTCGTGGCTCTTAAACGTCGCATAATGTCACTCTAGGATGCCTTACAACCTCGAGCACAGGGACGGCAGGCGGAAAGGTAGCTTCACACTCAGCTACACGCTTTGAATCACTTTTACTGACGATTATTTTACATTTTTACCCAAATAAAGACATTTTACAACAAGTTTAGAACAGATACTTTAACTAATCACTTCTTTTCAATGTTCACTAACGATTTGTCATGAAGTACTTATATCAGAATGTTTATTTGTAGGTCTGACACTGTCTAAAACCTTGATGGCAGGATGTTTTTTACCATCTTTGTTCTCAGTGTGTGGGTCGACTGCGAGCATGTTTCAGGAGGAAGAAAAGGCGAGAGAGAAAAGATGTTCATGTGGGCAGAAAGATGACATCAACGCTCTTTTCAAGGACATCCCAAGGTCACCAGGGAGCTCCACTCCTCCGTGCATCCCTGCTCCCTGTCTGCCGCCGGCCTCCACACAGAGCTCTCTCCTCAGCTTCCTCTGTGACGTCACGCTCTTTAAAACACCACGCTGGATTGTGATTGGCTGGGCCGGCCTGCCTGGTTGCTATGAAGGGCTGAGGATTTCAGATTCTGAAGCAGAGGATGAAGTGACGGCTGTGTGGCACGACTGGAAGGTGATTCGTCACATGTGTCTTAAATTAGAGGCCGATCGGATGAAAGTTTAATGAATGTTAATGAGAGGAAAGTGGGTCAGTTCAGCTGCAGACGGCCAGAAGACGGGACGTGTACAGCAAACAGCTGATGTGTCGTACTCAGTAAAGAGGAGGCGCGTGCAAAGTAACTTCCAGACGAGTAAAAGACGAAGAGATTGAGGAATGTAAGGCAGAAGGAAACAAACAAAGAAGCAACTCACATGATGAAATAGTTTTATAACAAGTTGATGTTTTGTATTAAAGAAGAAAACGAGTGAAAACAACTTCTGGAAAAAGTTTAAATCTTGTCGAGGAAGAAACCAAACTGTGCTGGTTTTAGAAAAATATATTTATTTGAATGAATTTGGTTAAATTATTGCTTATTTTATATTTATTGATAATATATTAATATTTATTAAATACATTTGACTTGACTCTTTATTCTTTAATTATATTGTCTTGTTATCCTTTAATCATTGGAAACTATATTAATTATGTATTTAATTAGTTGTTACCAGCTGTCTTGTATTGTGTGTTACTTGTTTGTGTTGACGTGTTAAATAAAGTGTAAATATTTATTAAACTACAACAGCAGGCTGTGATGTTACCTGTGTTATTGTTCTGATAATTCTTTATTGGAAAAAGAACAAAGACATAGAATATAAAGAGCTGTACACAAAGACAATATGAAACAGAATAGTCAGGGGTATGTTTGTTATCTTACACACTAATATTAATCGCAGTACAAACAGTATGTTCAGGGTTTTAATGCCCTTTTTGTTATCACATTTATTATCATATATATTGTGTGAATGTGAATATGTGAATGTTGCCAGTAGAATTAATACATTCATTAAGAAAAATACTGTGACGATATCAGTCCGTCACGCACACGCCGATCGACGTCACAGACACACTCCCTCCCGTACAGTCACTTCATCCGCTTTGTTTACCTTTAATGGCGACGACGCCGAAATCCAAGATGGCGCCTGTCGCGAGGGAACGCGGGGTCCGTCCTGTCCGGGAGTTTTTGGTGTTTGGAGCCTGTTTTCTTTGTTTTCTCGTGTTTCGTCCGCGTGTTTGTGAGTCTGCTCCTCGGCTCATCCTCTGGAAACTTCTGGATCGTTAAATTCAGGGAGATGTTCCGCCTGTTTGGAGGCTGCAGCAGCAGCAGCTCAGATTCACACCGGCTGACCGGATGGAAAACACGGACCGGACTTTACGGGAGACCCTGGACTGAAGGTAACTCCAGTAAACCCGCGAGCATTGCATCTGTTTCTGTTCTCTACTTTGCCCCTGTCCTCTTTAGCTTCAACAGAATGATGTGTTTTTAATTGAGCTGTTGTTGTGTCTTCATGATGACTGTTAGGCTAGGCTACAGGCTGGATTTTGGAATGTCCGGAAGGAACCACTTTTCTTTTGCCTTTCTTCTTCAGCTGCTCCTGCATGTGAACTAATAATATGTGTAACTGATTTGAAGGCTATCCTTTGCGTGCTTTATTGTTTGCTGGTTGAGCTGCTTTGGTTCAGTTTATTTATTCTTTCTGGCTGAGGACCTTGTTTGGCTTGACTATTTATAAGAAACAAAATACTCAAACGACAAACCTTGTTGTTGGGCGTTGACCTGACAGGCAACTAACTGTAATGTCATCCATCCGTTTGTGTTGAAGCCTCTAGTTTGGCTTTTTGGCCTTCGCCATCTTGGTTTTTGGAGCCAGAAGTGACCATGTTCGGTCGAGAGCTTTGATGCACGTGTTTACTTCTTTATCCTGGTTGAGAGTGTGAACTGGTAACGACTTGCCAATCACAGGTAGCTCCGCCCTAACCCCTCCCCTCTTCCTGGTCTGTGTGACTCTCAATGGGAGCATCAGTGACTAAATGAACATCATGCTGTGTTGAAGAAGACTTGAAACTAGAGACTGAGACCATAAAGTCATCAGGAACATGTTTACTGAGGGAATACATCAGGAGAGGAGGAGGAGCATGTTCTCATAGTTTAGGCGTCTTCACACCGACTTGGTCCTCTGTTGCTTACTTTGCAGAAGTTGTCATAAAGTACGACTTCGTCTCGTCACCATCAGTTTCTGTTGAGAAGTTGAGCCTCGCAGCTCTTCACTCCTCTGCCTGTTAAATCCATTATTCTTGTTGATTATCGTCTAATTACAGAGTAAATGTTTCCTCACACACTCAGGCGTAAACGCGGACAGTGATTTCGTGCGTGTGGGATTGATTTCCCGCTCTTAATTTCCCGAGGACGGCAGAGAAGATGAATTATTCACAAAGTCCACCCTCTCAGTGGGAGGCTGACCTTTGAGGAGGACTTTGGCTGCGCTTGTTAGAACCTGAGAGCTGCAGGTGAGACGTGAAATATGAGAGGCCGCTCGTCTTCGTCTGGCAGGTCGCGGAAAACTCAATTTGCAGAGAAAATCTGCATCACGGTGAGAGACGTATCGCTTCAGATCCGACTGACTGTAAACTCATTACTCAGGCGCAAACTGAGGCGAACGAAACGAGTTCATCATTTCTGTTACGCCCGGAGATTCAGCGCTCGGATGAAGCCAAGCCGTCGTTTGTGTTTAGACGTCTGAACGTTGATGCAGTCGGAGGAAGTTGTCCGTGCGTGACGCGAATGTTCCTGAAACTCAAACGCTCGAGTCCGACTCATTTGTGTGTTTTTACATCAAAGAGGTTTTTTTATTTCATCCCGTAAAATCTCGACCGTGTCAGATTTTATTGTTCAGCAGCTCCTCCAGAGAAGTTACAACATTCCTCCTTTCCCACGTGACCCCACACCCTGCATGTTTGGATACGTTCTTTTTTGGGGATTGTTTCGTTTGTTTGTTTGCTTCTTTCCCTCCTCTCCTCTGGATTGATGATAAACCATCTGCTCCCGTGACAGTTCGGAGCAGAGTGTCGTCGACTGCTGCGCTCCGATACTCACAGATGCTGCTGTCAGACTGCCAGCCGGAGAGCCGGGCACGCGTCCTGCTGCAGACTGTGTGTGTGTGTGTGTGTGTGTGTGTGTGTGTGTGTGTGTGTGTGTGACACAGCCACTACACATTTCTCAAAGCATCTTTTACCTCCTTTTGAAGGCAATTTGTTGACTGATTTAAGGCCCGAGTCAGGTGATATTCTGTGTTTCTGAACACATCCATAAAGAAAGTATTTTCAGAGAGTCCTGAACTTCTTCCTGTGAGACACGGAGCTCCATCGTTGTTAAAAACAGCTGTCAGATATACAATTTAGAATATTTCTGTTTCGTGCTCTTGAGCGCCACCCACTGGTGATGATCGGTAATGGGAGCACACTTCCCAGGTAACCAGACGTCCACGGTCGGCTCCGGTTGTAACTCCTGATTTTCCTGGCTGACGGTCGCTTTCCTTTTCAGACTGTTTGCTTCATCTGAGCGTCGAGTTTGTTTCTTCTTCTTTGGATTTTCACTTCTTGTTGAAGTTGTATCTGTAGTCATCCATCTTTTCTTTGTTTGTTCAGCCATAGTAGATTACTGTTTACTCGCAACACTTGCAGAGAGCGGACAAGCAGCCGCTTAGCTCCGCCTACCCTCTCTGGCAGACCAACCACTGCTGGCTGATGGAGAACGCGTCACTAACTGGGCGCCGCCACAGACACCCAGCCCATAATAATACTATATACTGCAGATGCAAAGGCTTTCATCAGTGGGCCATCGGCTCAGTCACCATGTGTTACCTCATTCAGAGAGAGAGAGACTTACAGACGTTTATTTACATGAAAAAGTTTTATATTGCATCTTTTTGATATTCGATTGTTTTAAACATTTATTCGACAGTGATCTTCCTGTAAGTTTCCCCTGAACTTCTGCTGAAACTCAGGAATGATCCACGCAGTCGAACTTTGCTGACATAAACATCCCTGACGTCACAAATCAGTTTCATCAACTTTTATTTTATCGATTTAAATGTATTCACCTGATGTGTGCTTTTCAGAAGTCTCTTCACCGTGTGCTCGGGCTCTGTCGGCGCTCAGTGGAAGCTCGTGAGGTTCAGAGACTCGCCACGTGTCTCCACGATGATGCACTGAGACCCAATCATCCTTCCCTAACACTTCTTGTCTTTGTGCTGTTGCAACAAACAAATTTCCCCTCTGGCGATGAATAAAAAATGACCTTAATCTTAATCTTACACCAAGCTGCTGCTGGAACTGCACGATACACCAGGGCACCAAATGAGGATTAATCCGCCGCTGAAAATAGTCCCAACACAAGCGCTGTTTCCGTCTGTTTGTTTGATGGTTTTGAATCCAGGAGAAGAAGTTTGAGTGAGAGAGAAATGAAAAGTTTAACTTCGTCTTTGACACTTTCTTTCATGTAACTTGTTTTGTAACCGAAACCAAAATCTTTCTCTCAACATCACCGAGTAGATTTGGCTTCCAGCGGTTTTCAAAGCTCCGTGTGCGCGCTGTTAAACCTTTAAAGATGTTCAGTAAAGAATTATAGATAC
This sequence comes from Semicossyphus pulcher, assembly GCF_022749685.1. Classification (NCBI taxonomy): domain Eukaryota; kingdom Metazoa; phylum Chordata; class Actinopteri; order Labriformes; family Labridae; genus Semicossyphus; species Semicossyphus pulcher. Next base: position 10,701,166 of record NW_027211699.1, on the reverse strand, counting down.
TCCTCATTTCATCAGGCGTGGAAAAAAGAGAAGCTGCTGCAGCGCTCGGATTCCCTCCTGAAGTGTGAATGATCTCTGCATCGTGTTTGTTCGACTGCAGTTTGTTTAAAGAAGAGACGTGTTGCTGCACGCTGAGACCTATACATTATATATCAGAGGCCGCTGCTCTCTGCGTGAGAAAGACAATAGCTGCACGAGGAAACCTCCCTCTTCGTCCATTATTTAACCGCCTCCCTTTGAATGTTGCCGTCTGTGTGATTGAACAGGGCTTAATTTTAGATCCTCTGCTCGCTATTTAAAGGCCGACTTGTGCGAGAGTGAAGGGCCGAGTGACTCGGGGACAGCTGCTGAATGACACAGTTAATATGCACTCTGCGCGGTCACCTCAAGAGGAGCTGGCAGTGACTGATGCCAAGCGAACGAGCACTAAGCTGCAGGAGAAAGGGATCGATCAAACCCTCAGCGTGTGTAAATATTCATGTCAACACGGTGAGACACACTCATGGAGAGAACTACACGCAGTACTACTGCAGGCGGGGGGTTCAGGAGTCTGCGTCACGTGGAGGTGGATTAAAACCGAGCTCGAGCTGGAGGAGGAAGCAGACCTCCTTTTCATTTGGTTCATTTCTTTTATTGAAACAAGTTTTAGTTTATTTGTTTGCATCGTATAGTTGAAGTTTAAATCTGAGCCCCTTCTGTCCAAATCACCCTTTGATTGAAAACTCTTAAATCATTCAGAGAAGTCTCGCTCCACATCCACAGGAAACCATCAAAGCTGCTGCTGTAATACATATCAAAAGAATCACAATGGCATAAACAGGCAGCGGACCTTCCCACAGTGGATGTGACGGTGTGAGGAGGAGCGTTACAGCCGGATAAAAGCGCCGACTGAAGGTTAAGTCTGACGAAGGTGTGAAGCCTTCAGACAGAGGAGGCTGCAGCTCTTTGTCTCCCAGGGACACGTCCGCATGTTTTCAGCCTCATGTTTTATATTCTGACACAAATATTTGATTTAAAAGTTCATGGATTTCAGGGGATGTGTTTTGGGCTAATCGGAGGCACCCACGCTCTGTGAGGTTAAATCAGTGTTTTTCTGAATGGAGTCTGGTGTGTTTGCAGAGAGCGATGTAACGTCTGTGTGTGGTTAAAACAATCATCTTCCTCTGTAACAAAAAGGTCTATCTCTGTAGGGATCCTTTCTGTCATGTTGTCACACACTTAGAATAACAATCTGAGCCTGTCAGTGGAAACAACAAGAACTTTTAGTGGACGACCTTTGACCCATCAAGGATTATGTTGCAGCCGTTACAGCCTGTTACACTGCTGCAGGATGAACACATTCAGACACTTTCTGGAGGTTTGTATAAAAATGAGGCCACAGTACGTTCGTGCTCATGATTACACTGTCCTCCCATTCATCAAACATATTTCTACACAGACAGAATTTAAAGAGCAGAGAGAGCAGGACTTGTGGTTTCATAGTAATTATCTGTGTTTTATGAGAAATGAAATACAAGCCCAGCTTCAGCTCCACAAACTGTGATCAGAGCCGGGCTGCTGTCAGTGGGAGGCTGTTAAACAGAGCTGCTTTAATGAGATACTTTCATCCCACTCTGCAAAATATCACTTTTCAAACCCCCAAACAGCACAACAGACTCATATTACACATCTTAGTTGACATAAAGCCAATAAAAGTTTTGCCTGAAAAAGATTAAAATGCAAGAAAATAAACGTATCAAATATCCCAGATGTGAAGTTTACTCTGATGTGTGTGTTCAGCAGCTTCTCCCACAGGGCTTCATAAACACAGTCAATCTGATTAAAGTCATATTTAACTAAATGTTCCCGTGAAGCGTTTCTGCTGTTTGTCTCTGAAACTCAAAGTTCACGGAGCTGAGACAATAACGGGAGAGCGTTCACCTGTGCGCCGAGGCAAAAATAATTCAGACATGTGAGTAAGAAATGTGTTTCAGCATGATCATTGTAACCACGATGAACACTGAGCCTGCTGGGAGACTCTGCGGATTATGTGGAACAATTTTAATTTAAGTGAGAACTTTGTGGTGTGGTAGTTTGTCTCTTTTTGAAGCCTTGGTTTTGGCGTTTTTGGCCGGCGCCATGTTGTTTTTCTGGAGCCAGAAGTGACCATATAAGGACGAGAGGGTGGAGCTACAGAGGAAGTTGTCTGATATTTACATAAACAAACCTCCAAAATGCTCCAACAGCACAAACACGGCCCAGAGGTTACGTTCAGTGACTGAGTTAGCTGAGGGGACACCTAGTAGGCAGCTAGCAGCTCCACTGTCACTCAAAGAGGCCCCGCCCCTAATGCTGCATCACTGTAAGCCTTAATATAATGTAAACAGGTGAGCTGTATAAAGATTCTCCCCGTACAGTTGTCATGAAGAGAGAAATGAGCTATAGAGACCCAAACTGTTTTTTGTACCAGGCTGTAAACATGTTTATTTCTGCTGTAAAGTTTAACATGGGGCTCTATGGGGACTGACTCACTGCTGGAGACAGCCTCAAGTGGACGCCAGAGGAACTGCAGGGTCTGGACCTTCAGCCCTGAGCGATGCAGCTTGGTGTCGTCGTCCTGACCTTCTCAGAGCGGCATGTTTAAAGCACCGTGATGTTTAGTTTTATAACCCGTGATAAGAACTAATGTTGTTTAAAGCAATGTTAGAACACCACAACACGATGAGTTAATCTGCGCAGGTAAACACACCTTCCAGAATCACAGCTGACATCTTTTAATCCGGCGAGAATGGAAACGCTGCAGGAAGCGATTTCATTTTAGATACTCATCTGTTTGAACTGACCAAAGACTGTCGCCCTCATTCTGCAGCCGTCACCTGTCCAACGCCTCCTGCACGCCCTCCACGCCGACACCAGCCCCCACAGAGAGCGGCAGATTGGTGGTGATGCGGGCGGACTTACACGCGTCCGCTTTCAAGAGCTGTCGAGTTTTTGTGTATTTTTTTTGTTTTTTGGAGGAGTTTGTTGAGCATCCACGTCAAACGCTGCCCCTCTCCCTCCCCCGAAGACGCCCCGACGCTGGCATGTCGACAAGAGCAGCTGCCTCAGTCAACCTGATAAGAAGCAGCACATCTAAAGACTGAATAATGGCCTGCTGTCCTCACGCCGGCGGATCACTCCCAGTCTGCAGGACAGCAGGGGACAGGCAATCAGAGCTCAATCTCCGAGTATCAGAAGAAGAAAAAATCAGAGGAGGAAGTGGTTTCAGGCGGCAGGAGACGGGAGGATGATGTGTTTACATCCACAGCTGCACAACAGCTGCATATAAACACCGCTGTGCAGTTTGTTGTGTCTGATACTGTGGTTTTAGTATTGATTAGCTACCATGCACAAACAGCACGTGCAACTCAGTCCCCTGGGTCCATGATCAAACCTGTGCAGGTTGATTTAGTCTTCCCATGATTAAATAAACATGACTGATGTTTAAAACGCTCCGCCTGTAGAAAACTCTGCTGCATATTAAATCAAGCGCTCCCTAAACTAACAGCCCCTCCCCCGGGGGGCAGTGGAGAGGTTTGGGCTTCACATTTTGGGGGAGCTGGCATGTCATGTGATGAGCGCCGACCTCTCAGCGTGGAAGAGTAAACAACGGAGACGGTCGGAGACACTAAAGTCACCTGTGTGGAGCAGAAGACGAAGAGCTGGTCCCCTGAAACGGCTCGTCGTGCAGCATGATGAGTGAATGAAGGCCGAGAGGAAGAATGAGCTGCTCCCAATACCAATACTTGCACTGGCGGACTCATTGCAGGGATCAAAGGGTTAACTAAAGTAGTTCATCATCTGGGATCAGACCTGTAAGTGGTGCAAAAGAAACAGAGGGTTGAGCCTCTGAGGATCACGACTCAAACAACAGTTTAACGTCACGTGTTGGACGAACAGAAACTGTGACCTTGTTTGAAGTAACAAAATCCTTCTGCTGACCGTGAACGTCACAGTCTTCTCTCACTATTTAAATGCATTGATTCTCTAAACATTATTCAACAGTCCTATTTATCTTTTATGTTTTCATTTGCGAGCGTGGGTCAGGTGGAGGTCAAGGAAACGGCTGCTATAGTTACACTAATGTAACTGAAACCTTCGGTTGGAGAGGTGAAGGTCTCTGTGCTTCCTGCACATGAACAAGATAAAACTAAAAGCTACGCATGAGTTTCTGGACCTGAACACGTCGGCTGTCTCCGGTGCTTCGCTGCTCTTTAGGCTTTCAGCGTTCAGGAAAAGTTAATTAACGGAGCTCCAGACGAGTTCAGAGCAGCTGAAACAAAGTGTTTGATGAACTCCTTCCTTGTTCTTCTGTCTGAATACAAGTGAGACATTCTGAATCGGACTAATAGGTAAAGAAGCTCCTCCAGCTTTGTTCAAACGTACAGAAGCTAGGGCTGTGACGGTAACCGTGTGACGGCAGTACCACCGCCAACCGCATCATCGCCGCTGTCTCTTTAATGTCATAGACCTGCAGCTTGCCTACTTAAAATCCTACGTTCAATAATAAACTGAAATAAAATGTGATGGTCAAATATTAGCAGTAAAGCACTCCGCCCCCCCCCTTCACTCAAACGCCACACGTCACATTTACAGGTTGCTGTGGCAGCATGGAGAAAACGGTGTCAGGGGTCAAGTATGGAAACAATGAATCATGAGATGCAGCAGTGAGACACTTCTCCGTTGACCCCAAATGAATGCAAGAAAAAGTAAAACGAACTGCACGGGGTGATTTCAGGACGATTAGAGAAACTCAGTCGCAGCCCCGACTGAAGCATAACTTCAGCTACGCTCACATTTCTGTGGGACATGTGGCGGAGGACAGTCAGCTGTAACGACATCCGTCAGCTACCGTCAGCGTCATCTGACATCATTTAGCTGCTTATTTATCTCTCTGAAAAAACATCTGCATGCTAACAGCTAACAGCTAACAATCTGCTCTAGATTAAAAATGTCAAATTCCCTTGTCGCTGTGTCACAAAAGTGGGTCAGATTTCCCGACTTCCTTGAATGCATCATAAACGATGGCTCCGCCCTCCGTCTCATGTTAAAGTAGTTTTCTTCTCCTCCTGAGGACAGACCTGACGAAGCTTCATGTTGTTCCTAATCTGCATCATGATGTTGTTATTTCAGCAAACTGAAGAGCCGTTAATTAAAGTCGATCACAAGAAAATCTGTTTCTGTTTGGGCTTCATGACAGCGTTTATTTAGCAGACGTATCTGGAGGGGAGAGTTTCTCTTTGATCTGAACACACGGTCGCTTCTCGAGCTGCTCACTGGACTGTAAACGATGCAACGCACGGAGAAGGACGTCTGGGCTGGAAGTCGTTTGTCGCTAAACCAGAAACCCGAGAAATGGCCGTCGCTCTCAGAGGAGATGTCGTGGATGATAGCCGACGGGTTCGGAGGTTTGCTTTTGTCCGACTGTAGATCAGTTATTAAATATGTTGTTTATTCTTGAGGTTCGACTTTATAACCGCCTTCGAGCTTCCCACCCAGAGACACAAGGCCGCTGTGTGAGTCAAGTGTTGAGTGATGGGTTGAAGAGGTAGACGGTCCTCTTTCAGTCTCTCGGGGAAACGGTGGAGATAATGTGGTGACCAAATGTTTGCTCATTACAGGAGGCCTTTAACATCCACACCTCCCACTTTGACGTAATAGATCTCAGATGAAGTGTCGCAGAGTATCAGTCAGGGGCATTCAGCCTCCCTGATGATGCACAGCCCGCTGCCACCGCCGACTCTTTATTCCTCGTGTATAATTCATGAGAAATGTATGACCTGTAATGCATTCTCCATCCATTAATGAGACAATGCTGGTTATTTTCCTCCACTTATCACCGAGCGTCACAACAAAACACAATCAATCTGCGTCAGCGGCTCCTGCTCAGGTCAGAGAAACTCTCCCTGCGCTCCGTGTTGGATGTTTGCTTCAGTTCAGGGAGGAAAAAATAAGGAACAAAGCCGGCCTGTTGGCCGAGTTCACGGGGACGCACATCGTCTGAGATCAATGGCAGAGACTCAGACGCTGCTGCAGCAACACAAACAGCATTTTACTGAACTCATGCAGGATTAAATAATGGGGCGTAAATAGCCGGGCTTTTGTTTCATCTTCTGGAAACTACAACAGGAGATGTTCTTTTGAAATTGTGTCCGAGCGATCACATCAAAGTCCTGCTGATGCTGGAGAGAGCGTCTGTGTTTGGAGGATCATTACGAGCGAGCGAGCGCCACACGAGGCCGTCTATTGGAGCTTTTCAAGACATTTGTTTTGGAAACACAACAGATGCGTTAGCTCGCTGCTCTTAATGCACATTGCCCCCCCCCCCCCCCCGGCCATGCTAAACGCGTGCACAGCAGAACGTACAGAATCAATACACAATCAGGTTATCATTTGTAATCTCTCCCTTTGGTAATGGCTGCCTCTGATGCTCTGCAGCGTCTTCACAGAGGAGCAGCTGTACGTCTCTGCAGCCGCAAAATCACACACTTTGTTTCACTCTAAATACACATGGACTTGCTTTTGAGCTTAAATCGATTGAAACTTGTTCCCCTCCTGTGTCTTTGGTAGATGACTGTTTAGGCGAGGGTGCTGACGGGTTAAAGAGAAACCTGCAGATTCAAACTGTGTGAGGTTCAAGCATCAGCGTCCAGCTGGAGGGAAATCAGCAGCGTTCTCTTTGTTGTGTTTGGTTGGCGGGAAAATTAAACCTGGAAAGCTTCAAAATGTGTTTGAATGAGTGAAGATGAAGCTCAAACATTTAAGCATAATTAATTATTGTAGTAAACTCCAAACTTTGCTCTGTGCATCTGCACTGCTGTTTAAAGCATGGGGTGGTGCACACAGGAAGTGGGTGGACAATAAGAAGAGAGGGCACCTACCTACCTTTAAGTGTTCAGATGTGTACTTTAAGGTCATTTTGAAGGATAGTCAGAGATATACTTTCTTATCAACCTTGCGTTCACGTACACAACCGTCTACGTCATGAACCTAATACTTCTAATCACATACTTGTCTCTGCACGACGCGTGTTACTGGAGGATACCTCTAGAGGGCGCACCAGAGAGCTCCGGCCGTATTCAGCTACTGTATGTGCGGGATGTAAACAACAGACATGGAGATGCTCGAGGAGGTTTGTGTGTTCGGTGGACAGAACTCAACGTCTGCAGCGTCCCCACTCCGTCTCTCCAACATGTTCCTCCGTGCACAGACGTAACGCTCCCGGACGTGTTCCCATTTAGTTTTGCAGGTTTCCACGTCGACTTCTAAAACAGAACTTATCTGTCTGCAGCTGTTTGACAGGCATGTTTGTCTCTGTGCAGCGGCAACGACACATCGTACAGATGTGGATCATTGAGGACTCGGTCTATCAGCTCATCTTCAGAACTTTCTGCCGTTGTTGTCCCTGCTGCTGTGTCGACCCTGTCACATCTGCCTCTACACTGCCCCCTACTGTTCATGTGCAGACTGCATCTCACAACCACATGTTTTTGAGGACGTGCACAGTCGACGTGTGGCAGCCGTCATGTGCATGCAAATGCGTAGTTAAAAGCAGGTATATCATCGTTTGAAACATGTCGGACACGAGCTGACGTGAAGGAACAGTTTAATCGGATCCTGGACGTCTCTTCACGTTTGCTCTGTCGATGGTTTAAAAGGTCAGAGCTCTGTTTTGGTTTCCGGTTCACGACCTGTTCTTCTTCTGCTGTTTACTGCTGCATGACATCGACTATACCTCCAACATCTGACTAAACTACGCTTTGCAGCTAGCCTGGTTTCCCCCCCCAAAGCTAAACTTACTTCTTCTTAGCTTCATTTTAAAAGATCGTCTTCAAACTCACGTTGATTTGAATCCACGGAGCAACATGTTTTGCAGAAGCGACCTCACTCTGATGTTTTTTAATCTCTATTTTTGTCCCTTTTAATCCTGTGAGTGACTTAGTGCTGTGATGATGTTTGTGACACTCGTCTTATTTTGGACACACTGACCCGACACTAACGCTCAGACTGTCGTGGAATCTGACAGAGAGACATATGTGCCCCCGCTCTCGGGGGCCTTTTAAAAAATCTAACCCCAGTTTGACCCCCCTCTCTGCGGGCGGTGACATCTGCCGTGCCCCCGGCTTCGTACGGAGCGGGGCTGTTTTTCGGAGTGACGGGGTGATCTTCTCCCTCGCAGGCTGTCCTCCACAAAGTCAAGTCACACTTCAGTTTCCAATTTCCTCCCTCGTAAACAGGAATGTGTGTGCGGCCGCGCCGTGATGTAAATGTGGAGTGATGGGGAGGGCAGGGCGTGTTAATTGAAAGTCAGACTGTGATTTCAGGCGAGGAGGAAGCGTCTTATTTCTGCTGAACCCGCCCGCCGTTACCTCAGTCTTTATCAGGACTCACTCTGTGAGCGTCATGAGGAAACATCGCCCCCCCCCGCCACCTCTCTGCGGCTGCAGGGACGCTTTAATAATGTTGTCTTACAGAGCATGTGTCGGAGGGTTTGTAACACACATGCAGGACACAGTCGGTATCAAACGGACAGTCAGTATCTCTGTGCACGGTTTATCGCTCAGAGTGAGTCCTCCTGTTTCCCTGGCCTCTTTGTGTCCTAAGAGTCGGACCTGCCGCCGTTACCTCTGTGTCCGGGTGAGCTCCGGTGAAGAGGAGGCGGAAGAGATCTCTCGGGAATGCCCGATCCGGGGCCAAAGGAGACGTGTGTGTTGGAGAAATAAATCCAGATTTCTGTATTAATCTCTATGAACATCTGCATGTAAGTTCAGCTAACAATCTCCTCACTCACTTCTAAGTCAGACTGTAAACGATGCCGCGCACAGAAAAGGAAGTCTTTGCTGGACGTCCTACAGCGCTAACTGCTGGCTACACCAGAAGCCTAGAGCGGTTGGCCATCACTCGTCGTCATATAATAATCAAAACAAGGTTTATGGCAGACATGAAGAAGAATTGATTGAAGTGGACTTCCTGTCTGTACCCTAAAATTCAACATCTGACAACAGAAGCCGTCTGTAAGTCCTCCGTCAGCCTCAGCTCGCCGCGCTCTCCTCGGGGGTGTTCCTCTCCTTCAGTGTGGCTGTGACGGCGGTCCCCAGGTGTTTCATGTAGATGTGTGTCGTCTCTCCTCTGACGCTGCACATCATGCGTGCGGCTCTGTGATTGAGGCCTGCAATTCACGCGGGGATGATTCCGTGCGAGGCAGAGAGGGACAGCTGCCAGCTGACGGAGCTTTCAGCCGTAGAGGAGGAAATGTGGGAAAAGATGATAAAGCTGCTCTCTCCTCTGTGTGCACGTTCTTATGTGCATATAAATCAGACCTGGCGAGTCCTTCTGCAACATGTAAGAGCTCTCAGAGGGAATTTCTACGAGTAAAGTATTTTTTTCATCTGGAGCTGGACGAGCTGTTGATTAAAACCGTGTAAAGATTATCTCACCGGTACGGAAGCCCCAAGCGGACATGCATCCATACAGTTTATTTTCTCTGTTACTCGTGATAACGAGTCATTTCTGGTTGTTTTCTCAAGATCTCGACTTATTTATCTCGAGATAACAAAGCTGCACCACCGTAACATCACATGATCATAACTGGTAACCTCAGAGCTGCAAAAGCACAAAGCAAACACAGAAACAGGTTTAACTCCATCAGTGTGGGCGATGGCGGCATGTCCTGCTCGGTGACATCACAGGGAGCAGCCGGGTGTTCTGTTTCTACATCGACAGGAAATGATCCTGTTATCACGAGACAACCAGCTTTGATATCTCGATGTAACGAGATTAATAAGTCGAGATCTGGAGAAAACAACTGAAATGACTCGTATGTATGGATGAATGTCCACTTAGGGCTTCCGTACACCAGGAAACTAATATGTTTAAACATTTCAGCTGTGCGAGGAGAACAAATATTCTACCTCTATATGTAACAAAAGACTGAGAACAGATCTCTTGTAAAACTCACTTTCAGAAACTTTGTTTCCATGGAGACATGCAGACGGGGTAAACGGCGTTTTTGGCTCGTGACATCAGGCAGTGTGTTGTCTCCTTGAGGCAAAATGATGCTGTATAGAGGAACAAAGGCGTTGGGATGCACTCTGCCATTGCAGCCAAGTTTTTCAGACTTTTGATTGGCCGTGATTCTTCTTCTTCTTCTTTGCATGACTGGGTGATATCGCAGCCTGTTGGTGTGGCGTTCTCATGACAGCGTTTCTGTTTTTGCGTTTTCATTTGGACCGGGATTTATCACCGTGCTCGTGTGGACGGGTTATTTTTGGAAACGAAGGAGGCAAAAACTCTAAGTGCTTGTTATTTTTTTAGATATGCAGAAAAGTGTGTTTATTCTTTGTGTTATTGTGTGACGTTTTAAATTGTTAAGCCCAGTTTAGATCAATGATTTGCAACGCTACAAAACAGTTTCAGAATGATGTAGCATACGTTGGCGTAGGCACCGTGTCTCTGGCGCTGCAGCAGCCAAAGACGGCTCCAGATCCTCTCTCTTCAAACTCTCTGTCTTCACCGTTTATTAATCAGTGTTACAGCTAACACTGTGAGCACGTCACTGTCACTGTCATCCACTTCTTTTTATTACGATAACAGAAATCCAGCTAGATCATTCATGTAACTTGGACCTAATACTAACGTTATATAGTATTAACACAGTAGTGGGGTATGTCATTGGGTTGTTGCTATGGAGACGGTCAGCTGTGTCTGTGTGCATTCCGTTGCGTTGCTTTGATGTGAACGGCCCAGTTTTAGAGCGTTTACCATGTCGAGGGATTCTTTTGGCCGTTGCATCCAGTCTTGCGAATAATTGATCTGAACTGGCCTTTAGTTCCAACACAAAATATGTCGCACAAAAACACACAAATCATTTTACCTTTCACAACGTGGTCGTAGCCGATCAACTAGGCAGAGGTAGACGAGCATGTCTCGTGTCCCGTGAGCTAAAATCTCTGTTTTTCTGAATGGAGTCTGGTGTGTGTGCAGAGAGCGATGTAACGTCTGTGTGTGGTTAAAACAATCATCTTCCTCTGTAACAAAAAGGTCTATCTCTGTAGGGATCCTTTCTGTCATGTTGTCACACACTTAGAAGAACAATCTGAGCCTGTCAGTGGAAACAACAAGAACTTTTAGTGGACGACCTTTGACCCATCAAGGATTATGTTGCAGCCATTACAGCCTGTTTCACTGCTGCAGGATGAACACATCTACTGTACCTACCAATGTTTCCACTGTAAGTTCATATGTTTCTGATCCTTTGAGTATTTTCACAGCGTGGTTTTCAGGTGAACTTTAAATCCCTCCAGAGTTTTTATTTTCCGCTCTTCCTCTGATGTGTGAAAATAAAAAGTCTTCCATAAACTCCAGCAGGAAACCTCCCGCAGAAAAACAGCACACACACATTTCTTATCACTAAAATGAGGTTGTGTGTGTGTGTGTGTGTGTGTGTGTGTGCGTGTGTGTGCAACAGGTTAAACCAGCTGAGCCTCGGTGGCGGTGCACAAACGAGGTGAAGGACAAACTGTGGATTGTGATTCATGGCTCGGCCCGGCTCTGAGCCGGCAGAAGAAGTTAAATTAAAGGAGAGAAAATAAAAACGGCTCCGGCAGCTTCAGCAGCTCGTTCGTGCAGCGCTGCTGTCCTACTTAGAATTCACTGTCAGTCCGGCCGGCGTCGGGGCTCCGTGTGCAGTCAGCTGCTGCCGATCCGGTGCCGGCGCGTCAAACACACACTGTGCTAGTCATTAAAACAGCGGCTGAGCCCGATGATTAAGCCGAGTTAAGATTCTCAAAGAAATCTCTACAAGCACGAGAGCAGAGACGCCGTGTTCAGCTCTGTGATGAGACAAGGAGAGGGCTCCGTGTGAGAGCGAGCGGCTCCGGGAAGGTAATTAAGCTGCTGCACTGATTAATGTCAAACACGGGAGAGGGGATGGTGACGCTGGGATGTGTTTTTATAAATGCCACAAACCTTTTTATCCCTGACAGGCAGTGATGAGGGCAGCAGCGCCCGGGCTGAGGCGGAGGTTAAACAGTCCCTGAGGTTTGTGCTGCATCAGACGGCGAGGTTTCCACTCACATAATATTAATTAAGTTACTTATGTTATGCAAAGATAACAAGGTCGAATCAGTGACTGAATTGTATTGTATTAATACTGTATTAATACTGTGCTGCACTTACTGAACTGTTTTCCTTTTGTCTCCCTGAAGCTCTGTTCCTGTTTCTCTCCTCCTTCTTGGCAGGTCGCTGCGTACCTGCAGAAGGTAAACACAGCTGTGTCAGTGCGCATGTGTAGCTAGCTAACTCAGCTAGCGAGCTGTCAGAGAGGACAGCGTTTTCTTTGTGTGAATATTCACATTATTCTGAATGTTTGGGTGAAAGGGACGAGAACAACATGACGGTGAAATGTAAGCTGTGTCTGGAGGAGAAGTGCTTGTCCGCTGTGAAGAGCTCAACTTCAAACGTGAAGAAGCATCTGCAGCTAAACACAGCTCCACAACACTGGTGGGACTAAGAGCCCGTGTTGTGGTGTTGTCATGGAAACAGCTGTCAGATTGTTACAGGTTATGGGCCGTAAACGAGGCTCTGCAATGACGGAAGAGTCGATACATTCAAAGGCAGACGTACAGCGGGCGACACGCCGTCCTGACGATATAACACACGTGTGGAACGAGACGCAAAGAGGGTTAATTTATGGTAACACAAAAGTAACGTAACGTGTGACCTGTTCAGGAGGTAACGCAGGAACGAGTTACTTTGTGGCAGATCTCCAACACAACACTCACATGACACACACACACACACACACACACACACACACACACACATTACAGTAACATAGCATCCAGCAGGAAGGAGTGACTGTCAGGTTGTTTTTGTGGCCCCGCTGTGCCGGAGCCTCCTCACATCTTCAGACCTTTCTGTTGGAGAGCACACTGCACAAAGTGTCAGAAGCTCTCTCCGCCGAGGAGCGTTAAAAGGAACAAAGCGCTCACCGGCTCCCATTAGCTGCAGAATTTCTTTGAATCCGTGACCCTCTGGGAGGCCTGTCTGCAGGAGAAACAGCTCTCCTAATTAAGTGAAGGAATGGTGCGGCGGGCGGAGAGCGGCGGAGCGAGCGGACATAAACTTTGACGAAAAAATAAAAGATTCTGCAGCAGAAGCACTTTTGTTTTATGAAGCCCGGGGGCAGAGCGGAGCGGGGAAGTCGTGTCGTGTACCGTCTTATCCTCCGCCGGCCTCATCACCAAATGTGCAGCGCTGGAGTGTCCGTCTGACAGCTGCAAAGGATCATGGGGGAATGCTGAGGCGGCCACTGCGGCGCCTGCAGCTGATTAACTCCAATTGAGGACTCATTAACATCCCTGCCGGATCATCACATGCACAGTTGTTGATGAAGATCAGTACTGACACGTCTATAATTATGGGACACTTCTGAATTGGTGTGGATGACCGAGTCCTTTCAGAATAAGGGCGGAGAGAGAGAGCGGAGACTCGCAGAGAGGAGGACAGAAACGACGTGCAGACTCGGGCCGGTTCCTGCTGATTGCTTTGTCAACATGTGATCACAGCGAGGTGTCGCAGAGGGGAAGGTCGCCCAGGCATGCGGCCCGGGGGACGGTCTGAATAATGCAGATAATGTGAGTGAAACCACGGAGCGGGGGGGCTATCGCGCTCATTTTGTGGTCCAGTGCCCTTGTCGTCTTCCTTGTCGTCTTCCTGCGTGTCCCACTTTCACCACGGTGGAGATCTTTGCAGACGAGGAGCGCACGCTCCGAGCGGGACGAGGGCGATTTATTTCCCCTCGGTGGCAGATTGAGAGCTGGATATGCAGGTTATCACGGGTGGATCTGGGTTTCCTCCGCTGAGGATCACAGCAGCAGACACACGCTGTACTGTAGCCCAGTTTCACCAGGGAAGCACGACTGCCTGGCGCCCACATGCTGGTGATCACTGGACTGTGTGTGAGTGTTGGGGCCGAGCGAGGGAGATGAGTCTGCATTTCCAGGGTAAATTCAAACTTTCCGTGTCTGAGGAAGTCTCTGACAACATGCCCGATGACGACAGAGACACATGTTTGTGTTACAGAGAAACACGAGTGTTACATCGCTCTCTGAAAAACCATCATCGCCACACTGACTCTGCCTCGCTCCGGAGACAACACCAAAGCTGTCGTCTCAACCTGTGAACGTCGCAGAGCACTCCTCGGCTGTAAAAGGTCAAAGGTTGTTTCCCAGGGCGCCTTTTCGTTATCATTAATACAAACACTCGTCATTTCAAAAATATCAACTCCAAGAGTGAACCTCCCACAAAGCTAGCTGAGCTAGCAGCAGAGCTAACTTGTGTTTTCAGGTGCCTGATGAAGTTCGATGTGGTCGAACCCTAACCCTGCTCATGCACAAGATGCGGAAGGTGACACACGATGGGAGGGGACGACATTCAGCTCGTAATGTTGATACATCGAAAACACACAATAAAAAGATGTGTGCACGAGACCCACATCTTAAGACCGAGTCGAGTCTCAAGTCTCTGCTCTGTATGCTGAACGTCGGTGTCTGTACGGGGAGAGGTTTCCCTCCTCTGGTGTCAGAGCGTCTCAATCTGTTCTGATCGTTAAACCCACCGACAGATGACCTCAGGAAGTCCTGATCTAAACTCAGAGACGCGTCCAATAGTAGTTGGATAGCATAACATAGTGTAAGACTATAAAAAGTTCAGAGTGTCTGCATGATCGAGTCCTTTCAGAATAAGGGCGCAGAGATTGTTTTACATCCTCTCAGCTGCTCGGTTCATGTAAAACCACCTGCAGACACCTCCACCTGCTGATATGTGAACATGTGAGACAAACCAAAGAGGCATCCGCTCTGTGAACTTTTCCCACAGTTAGAGAGAGTAGCAGGAAGCAGACACGGACGTGATGTGTGGCTTTATGAGCCGTCTCGGTGTGACAGGAGTGTTTCCTCGGGGTGATCTTGTTCCTCTGGCAGAGCGGCTCCGAGGTGGCAGGGCAGAAATATGAACGTGGTCGTCGCCGGTTGTGCAGCATATCACATTAATAAACCCCCTCCATGCATCATTCTGCGGCCCTGTGGCCTGGACCGCTGCCCAGAACAAAGAGATTGAAAGTCATTTGAATCGGGGGTGCAGAGCAGAACTTACATGAAATGAGAGCTAGCGTGCGGACCGCCCGTGAATACCGATCAGGCAGAGAAGGCCGTCAGAGCCATTAGCTGAAGAGAAAGGAGACAGAGAGGGACTTACTCAGGGTGAGAGAAGCTGCGGCACATTTAAAATGCAGCGTACATCTTCTGTTCTAAAGAAGAAACAAAAGTTTGAACTTTAACATGTTTTCACATTTTTGCTTCTCTCTGCACCTTTACGTCATCTGTAGAGAAGTAAAACGTGATGGCTGCAACATAATCCTTGATGGGTCAAAGGTCGTCCACTAAAAGTTCTTGTTGTTTCCACTGACAGGCTCAGATTGTTATTCTAAGTGTGTGACAACATGACAGAAAGGATCCCTACAGAGATAGACCTTTTTGTTACAGAGGAAGATGATTGTTTTAACCACACACAGACGTTACATCGCTCTCTGCAAACACACCAGACTCCATTCAGAAAAACACTGATTTAAGCTCACAGGACATGTGTGTTGCCGGTCACCTCTGCCTCCGTCAGTTAGTTTATTTGTGTTGTGTGACGGTGGTGTTTTACAGGTGTAGCTCAGACCCAACACAGCACTATAAGATACGGTGATAATTACACTTACTTTAGATCCAATAAAGACCTAACCACAGTAACATCTTCACTGGTTACTAACCCTGTCTCCGTGTGTGACGTCAGACGGTGACGCAGCAGAAAAGAGGCCGACAGGAGGATACTTCACAGGCAATGGGAAAAGAGACAATCAGCATCTATAAGCAGGTCTTCTGGGTCTGAAAAACCTGCGTCAACACGCTAAATTTAGGAGGGAAAGGGGGTGTATGTGTCAGCCCTGTGATTGACTGGTGACCTGTCCAGGTGTAACCACGCCTCTCGCCCAATGACAGAACAGCATAAGAGGTATAGATAATGTGTGGATTTATTCCCTTCAGGCTTTAATGAAGCATTTTACTGCACACTTCTTGATGAACTAATTCTTCCTCATATTTAAACCCTTGGCTGCTCGAGGTTCAACGAGCTGCACTTTAAAACAAACACTCCTCTTGTGTGCATAAAGTTGGTTAAGTGCTCGTCTCGCACTGTTTTTATCTCCATCGGCTTCCCAGCAGCAGCAGAGACGATGAAGAGCTCTGACGCTCCTCGAGAACACCGAGGACTCAGGAAGTAAATCCTGAGGAGCTAATTGCTCCGCGCGGTCCGAGAAGTGATGTCTGCTCCGACACGGAGCGCTCCACCCGCTGTAAAGGGCTCTCTGACGCTTTCAAACACACACTAATTACTGACTGCAGGAGGAGGAGGTGAGTGTGTTTTTATATCACAAATTAGCTTCTCTGTGATTTATTTTCTCCACTTCAGACCTGCTGCACATTTCCAAGTTCCTGGAGACAGCAGCTACATGTTTAATTTATCAGACACCTCACAGGAGATGTTCCCATGGAAGAAGGAAAAGGTGTTTGTTTAAACCTGCTGAGACCGAAGCAGCTGTTTGTCAGGAGACGACAGCGGCAGGAAACACTGACTACCTCGTTCATGGAAGAAAGAAGAAGTGAGCCGCGTCCGGTTTGATGAATAGTTGAAATAAGTTGAACCCGTTTAATAAACTCGATTAGATGAGCTTCTTAGAGTCGCCATCCATCACAGTTAATTAGCAAACATTACATCGGCTTCCACTTTGCAGGGAGCAGCCGGTGAACTATTTATTATCGAATGATTCAATTGTCTGAAACTGAACTTAAAATCGGCCTCGCCGTCGCCCTCCGCCCGTGCAGACGCACTCACGACAGAAACACTCGACATGAGAGAAAGTTTCTGTAAACTTCTGTGTGTCGATGGTTTCAGTGTGAAAACACGTCTGACTGCAGCTCAAGGCTCCGCCTGCGTCTGATGTGTGTGACGCCGTTCAGCTGATTGCATCTCTGGTTTTTGTTTTCTCACCATGCTCCTGTTCTGATGTCGCTGCGGCCGCCCGCTGCGCCTCCCGCTCTGATTCGGCCCCGCTGAGAGAGAGGATCCCAAAATTACAAGAGATTTGACTTATTTATATATTTATTTATCTCTCGAGCCTTTCTTCCACTCCGCTGCTTTGTTTTCCAAACTGCCAGACGCATCTGAGCTAATTGAAACCGACCCGCTGACAGGCGTCTGAAATAATGAAGCCTCTTTTCCTCACTTTTTCTCCCGCAGGATGGCCCCTCCGCCGGCTCCTCGGTCCACATCAAAGTGCCTTATCAGGGAGGAATCTGGGGCTGAAGGAATTATTGATCACACTGAGAGCCTGGCCTCCGTAGTTACTGCTGCTGCTCGCAGGGAGAGAGGCTGTGATGGAGACAATGATCGGACACTCGCTGGGTTTCATGTCTGCTTTCTGTTACTTTAGATAATTCGATCTGAGCATCAGGGAGCATGTCAGGGCCTCGGAGAGCAACAGAACACCTGTGAGCAGTGATGGAGTTAATTATATGAGTGCTTGTAAATATCTTTGATCATTGGGCTCTAAAAGGCCCAAAGTGAGCTCATGATCAGGTCCCAGTTGTTGGTAGGGTTGTCAAATGTTCCATACTTTTCGATTCCACGCGTTTAAACGATACAGTACTCGATAGTACCGACCGAAGCTTTAAACAACCGACCGAAGCTTTAAACAACGACAGATTTTCAGAGAGCAGCTGTGGTCGAGCGACAGACAGGAAGTGAAGAGAGCGAGCGCCGTTGACCTAAACAAAGAAGTAAACCAGAGAAATAAGACATTTTGTTCTGATTGTTTCACAGCAGTTAAACAACAAAGTAGCATGCCTACACGTGCGTACGACTCGCACGAAGGTGCAGGGTTTAGTTTTTATAGGCTGAAGTCGACTGAGTGTCGGCTCCGCCCTCCGTCACACCTGCAGCTCTGATACAGCAACGACACAGAGGACTGTGAACATGTGAAAATGAAGACGTTCGTGAAGTCTCTTACACGTCTCATAAAGATGCTAAAGTTACAGACAGACAGACAGAGCAGAGAGCAGACAGACAGACAGAGAGCAGACAGACAGAGAGCAGACAGACAGTCGTCCCGACCTGCAGCCTGTCGGCTGAGCTCCTGCCCAGCGACAGACGTCCACAAACGTCCCAAACAGCAGAAGAAGAAGAAGAACAGAACAGACCCTCTGCAGCTCACACTTCTCCTGGATGTCGAGTGATGATTCAGAGGGAATATTTTAATATGACTCTAAAAGCTGTTTGCTGGAGGCTTTTATTGTGAAGGTGCTACAGGGAATGCAGTGCTATGTTTCACACAGACAGTTAGCACACCTGGCTAGTAGCGCTATGTTTTGATGGTGTACAGAGACAGTCGAGCCGAGCAGACGCGTAGACCCTCTCGTCTTCCATCTTTGCTTCTTACAGCCAAATCAAAGTTTAGCGAGCTCAGTCGTGCTTTACGAGGATGAATCCTTTTACATGTGAACACTTTAAGTGCCTCCTCTTTGTCACCTCGTCCTCTGTAACTAACAGAGATGAACCTCTCTCTTTAAAGCGTGCTCCCCCCTCACGTTTTCTGTGAGGACAAAGTGCCACCTTCAAATGAAGCATGCACAGAACTTCTAATTAATGTGAGTATGTTAAAGGCAGCTTTATGCAGCCTTTGAACACCTTTCATGCACCAGACTTCACAACACAGACGCTCTATGTGTTATTCATCAGCAAACAGCCTCCATGCAGCGGCGGCTCTGTGGACACATGGTGGTTCACAGGTTGTGTTTAATGAGGCTGACTGATGCCTCGGTGTGAGCCGGATTAGCTCGGCCTGGTTTCATCTGTTTAGAAGTGCGGGCTGACGAGAAGAGGCCCTTGACACCTGACAGTAATGGAAATATAAATCTGTACATGATTAGCTATACTGCTGCCAGAGTCACAACCTGCAGATCAGAGTGATATGAGACATGACGCACCTTTAACTGTCTGATTCACACACGTCTTTCGTCTTCTGTTCCAGACATTTGACTTTAGTTTCTCCGACCGTCTCTGTTGTTCACTCTTCCACTCTAAACTGCCGCTGTGAGGTCGGCACTCATCACATGACACGCCAGCTCCCCCAAAAGTGAAGGCCACACCTCTCCATCGCCCCCTGGGGGAGGGGCTGTTAGTTTAGGGAGTGC
Source organism: Semicossyphus pulcher (assembly GCF_022749685.1). Classification (NCBI taxonomy): domain Eukaryota; kingdom Metazoa; phylum Chordata; class Actinopteri; order Labriformes; family Labridae; genus Semicossyphus; species Semicossyphus pulcher. The sequence continues at coordinate 10,681,853 of NW_027211699.1, read as the reverse complement.
TTGGTTTGATGTGCAGCAGAGTTTTCTAAGGGCGGAGCGTTTTAAACGCCAATCATGTTTATTTAATCGTGGAAGACTAAATCATGATGGGATTAATATTCGACTGTGCAGCCCTACCTCAGACATCCCTTCATTGTGTTCTCACTGCTTTACAGGTTTGAGGATGTTTCCTCACACGGAGAGAAAGGGGAGGAGCCTGCAGGAAATCCGTCTGAGTCCATTTGTATAAAAAAAACACGCCTCACAAAAACCCCTCCGAGTTGTGATTCAGCTGATGTTCCTTCTGAAAATGCATATGTCTGTATTCAGTGAGTGAGAGCGGCTGCAGCTCAGACACTGCTCGTATGTCAGCTGGTTAAGAAGCAGAGAGGATTGTGGGTAAATGCTGTCTGCATGTGTAAACAATCTTCTGAACAAACTTAAATACAAACAGTGACGCACACAGGCACTGATGTTTTCATGTGTTTTTTTATTGATTTCTTCATAATTATTCAAACAGAATCAATGATTTCACTTTTTGTCCAAATCAGGCAAAACTTTTATTTTCTCATGTTGAATTATTAAACATCGTATTGACCCTGCACAGGTACACCTTTTTAATAACAGGGTGAAAGTACAGCAGACCACCACCTGTCTGTCTCTCTTGCTCAGTCTCTCTCTCTCTCTCTCACCTCTGTCTCTCTCTCTCTCTCTCTCGCTCTGTCTCTCTCTGTGTGTCTCTCTCTCTCTCTCCTCTGGCTCTCTCTCCTTTGTGTCTCTGTCTCTCTCTGTCTGTGTCTCTGTCTCTCTCTGTGTCTCTCTCTCTCTGTCTGTGTCTCTGTCTCTCTCTGTGTCTCTCTCTCTCTCTCTCCTCTGGCTCTCTCTCCTTTGTGTCTCTGTCTCTCTCTGTCTGTGTCTCTGTCTCTCTCTGTGTCTCTCTCTCTCTCTCTCCTCTGGCTCTCTCTCCTTTGTGTCTCTGTCTCTCTCTGTCTGTGTCTCTGTCTCTCTCTGTGTCTCTCTCTCTCTCTCTCCTCTGGCTCTCTCTCCTTTGTGTCTCTGTCTCTCTCTGTCTGTGTCTCTGTCTCTCTCTGTGTCTCTCTCTCTCTCTCTCCTCTGGCTCTCTCTCCTTTGTGTCTCTGTCTCTCTCTCTCTCTGTGTCTCTCTCTCTCTCTCTCTCTCTCTCTGTCTGTGGACAGAACATGTATTTGCATTTTAAGATGTTCTTATACCATAAAAAATTCATGAGTCCAGGCCGACTGTTCACACAGGAGGGCTCTGTCAGACCGGACACACACGCACACGCACACACACACACAGTGTTACAGCCGCAGACACTCTGTCCACAGACTTTGTCTTTTAATCAGGATGAGGCCCAAACTGCAGAAAGTGTTTCAGTGTTCAGAATCATTCAGAAAACGTCCCACAGCTCGATTCAAAGTGTCGACAGTTTGGCTCCAACTTTGAGAATGATCACGAAAGTTTAAAATAAATGTTTACCTTTTCAGAAACCTGCTTTAACTCAGCTCAGTTTGCAGTTTAGACCATTCCTCAAGACACTGGGGGCGTGGCCTATCCAGTTTTGATTGACATGTGCCTGGCTCCGCCCACAACACTCTAGAGTCAGAATCAGGAAGCATCTAAAATTATTCTAAAATGTCATCTGTAATGTTAGCAGTTAGCATACACATGTAACGTTAGCTTAGATGCCCCCATTTGTTCTCAAAGCTAAGAATGCTATGCTAAAGGTGGCTCTGTAGTTTAAGCTAGTGCTGTATTACACTACTACACTGAAGACAATAGATCGCTGGCCTGCTCGACAACAATCGACACCCACGACTGTTAATGCTTGGCTGGCTAACGATGCTAACGATGCTAACGATGGATAAGCTAATAGCTGCCACTTGAGATTAACCACGCCCACTTCAAAGTGATTAACAGGTAAGTTTAAACCAATGTTACGTTTTTGTTTCATGTGGTGTTTCCTGTTTCCTGTCAGCTCGCGTCTCCTTTTAGAACCTTCACTTCCTGCCTGTCTGTGTGATCACCTGCCGTCTCCGCTCACCTGGAGTCTCTGTGTCTCTGTGTGGTGGTGCCTTTAGTCGTTTTGGATACCTGTGCCCGTTTACCTGACGTCCTGTGTAACGACGCCTTCCTTTGCTTAAACAGACTTTGTGTTTTGCAGCCTCACCTTCGTTAAGAAGCGACACCTGTGTTACACAGTTAGAAGGCGGTTGTAGGTTTGTTTCAGAGGCGGTGACTCTGATGTGTTCAGGTGTTTTATTTATGAGTGCTCGTGGCAGGAGAGAAGAAATACAGCAACCTTCATCACCTGTGAACCTGAGACATGTCGACCGAACAGCAGAAATACTGTGAAGTGTGTCTGAATGAACACAACGCTGTTCCTCATCAGGGACATGTTCCAGCGCTGTATCTTATTCTATTGATTTACAATGAGGCCGATCGTCACACCTGACCTCTGCCTTCAGGCCTCATGCACTCAGCAGGACAAACCTCTCATCAATCCAGACAGAGAAGCTCCTCGTGACGTCGCTGTAACTCACTTTGAGATGATTTTCCTGCACCAGGCGACGGAGGAGGGCAGGGAGGCGTTCTCTGCAGCATGTCTGCAAACATGGCAGTGAACTTTAAAAGTCATTTATTCAGCAGACAGCGGCGGAGAAAGATTGATGTTCATATTTCATCCATCGACGCTTTCCATAATTCTGCAGCCCGGTGGACGGTTGCTAGTCAGAGCTCGTCAAGCAAGCTAAGGCGAGTACGTTCTCCATTCAGCCGCTTATTGATGATCACATCTCCCCACGGAGCGCGTCTGCTGGTTCGTTCTGATCGGAGCAAACGGGGGAGTCAGAGAGGCGGCGGTGCCAACAGAGCACTCATCGTGATGTCACATCCTCGCTGCAGATGTCACCAATAATCAGTCAGACAAATAACACAGTTAATAACTCGTATTGATTCAAAACACTCCCAACAGTTCCTTTTTTTTGGTCGTGTAAAAGCTGTGAGAGGTTTGGGAAAGTCCCAGGTGTGTAAATATCACTGATCTGAGTCGATTGTGATGTTAAACACGAGCTCTGTCTAACCGTGTTTCTTCCATCTCGTGTTCTGGTTCATTCGGCTCAAATTTGTGCCGTTAGTAAGAATCTATTATTTATTTCCTCCTTCCATCGATTAAAGAAATACTTTGGATTCTCTGCATGAACGAGCTGCATGAACCTGCATCGCACTGAAATGTATCTGTAGCGTATCCCATCGTCTTTAAAGGGACAGATCAACGCCCCTCATTACTTTTGTTTTTGGAAGCGTGGGCGATTTCTTATGTTGGTGTTTTCTGCCTTTAATGTGACGGAGGACCGTGGACAGTGTTGGAAACAGGAAGAGAGAGAGAGAGGGGATGACACGTTTAAAGGGCCGCATCAGAGTTTCATTCCGGCGTTCACACCACCTAAACGAACCACACCGAGGGGACCAACGCTCCAGGGTTCGGTTCAATCGGACCAAACAAGGCTGCTGTGAAGCCGCCCGAACTCGACCCAGAGTGAGCGCCGATGAGGATGATGAATTTATTATAACTTCTAAACATCTGAAACAAACTGTGACTCTCTTAATTTTCTTCCTCAGTATTTACAGTAACGTGTGTTCGTACACGTCTTTAACGATAACAAGAATTGTAAGAAAACTCAAAATGTTACGTAGAAAATGGAGATAGAGCAATAAAACATCTTGATCATTTAAACCCATATAAATAATTAAATTCACTCATTTCTTATTTATGCATTCAATTATACGTTTGACTAATCAGGCTGCCAATTACAGTCGACCTCAGGACTCCATACGAGCTGCGCGGAGCAGTAAATCATAACTTCATCCCAGACATCAGTCGGAGTCAGAAATCATTCCAGCTGAATTATAAAGTCATTAAAATAAGAAAACATTGAGTTTATTGTTTTCCTGCTTTAAGTATGAATCTATTGAAGCGCTCTGATTGACATTCTGCAGAGTCTTTAACCTGTCCGTCATAAATAATGATATAAAACACAATAATCAAAATGCAGGGAAGCTCCGGCCTGTCAGTTAATATTTAATGAGCAATATGCAGTTTGCGAAGAGGAAAATGGAATTACTGATGGGATTGTTTTCCCGCCTCTCTTAATTTCATAAAGGGCAAATAAAGACGACTCGCGCGCCGCGTGGAAATGAGAAAAGTTTGCAGGGAAGTTTTTCTCTGGACTCGGAGACAGTCGGAGGTCAGCGGTCAGACTGCAGCTGTCATTAACTCTGCCACCGTGCAGCCGCGTGAGATTCATGCGTTCACCTGCAGCGTGTTCGTAACGAGCAGCAGGTTCCAGCTTCCCGGGGATCCTCGCACACAAAGCTCCTCCACCAGCTCTCCCTGACGTTATGTGACTAATTGCTTCCCGAATGTTCTGCACAGACGCCTGTTTCCATTTGTAACCGGGCAGATAAATTCTGTGTGTGTGCCGAGCTCGGAGATGAAGTACCTCCAGATGACCACGGCTGACTCATGACGCAGGTTCTGTTTCCCTCATTGTTCAGAGTTTTGACAGGGACGGACGTCTCACCGAGGCATGGAGGACAAATGATGACAAATCACATCAAATGTCCCTGAAGCTGCCAGGAAGTGTTTAGGCTTCATACTGAGGGCTTTATTTTCTGCTCGCACACTCCAAATATATCTTCTGACTTTGCTTCTCGGCTTTTACAAACGTCCTTTGAGCGCTGGCTGAACAAATATTCGCTTCCTGTACTTCAATAAAAGAACGAAATACAGAAAAATACTCGGTTTTAAGTAAAAATTCAGTTGCAGTCATCAGTCATATAAATACTCATTTTTCAGAACTGCATGTGCATGTTATACCTCTTTCCCACGCAGGTTTGTCAGACCCGAAAGACTACTCTCTTTTCCCATTGCCAGTGAAGTATCCTCCTGTCGGTCTCTTTTCTGCTGTGTCACCGTCTGACGTCACAAACCGCACCGGAGACAGCTGAGATGATGAGGAGTCGCAGAAGTTACCAACGGAGCATAGCATCGTGCCGGAAAGGGGGCGGAGATTAGCGTGTCGACCTGAGTTTTGTGTTCCCATCAATGAAGATCGGAGCTGAGGCGATAATTAACCAGGTCTACTGCAGAGTCATGTGACCTGGGTCTGAATGCCGATTGGAACCTTTCCCACTAAGCTAAAGAGTGTTAGCGAGTGTTAGCGGGTTTTTTGACCAGTGGGAGAGCAGCTTTACAGTGTAAGAGTTAATGCAGTCAGCAGGTAACATTTTCGTGTTGTAGCTGCTTCAGGTGGAACTCGTTGAACCTACTTTAAATAAACTACTACTTTAGCCCAGTGGTTCCCAACTTAGGGGTTGGTTCCCTTCCCAGGGTCAGAAGATGACCCTGAGAGGTCAAGACATGAGTAATTAATACAAACTAAGACAAATTAGTATTTGCTTTTCAGACAGTCATATAAACGGCAATATAGAATAATTAGGGTGTCAAAGTAGCACATTTTTAGTGCATTAATTAACTACAGACAGAGCAGCACTCTGTTACCCCCCGTCAGCTTTGTAAACATGATGGAAACACCTGATACGACGTGACCGGGCTTTAAATGCATTATTATTTCATCCATCTGAGATCGATCAGTAAGTGAACAATCTGCCCTCACTCTCTCCTCCTCCCGTTCCTGTCACGAGCAGAGGCTACACACACACACTCTGCAGAGAAACACACACACACACACACACACACACACACACACACACACACACACACACACACACAGATGTCCTTCATTGATTGAGCAGCGCTCTTTCCCTTTAAAATAAACCTAAATCTGTCGCTGTCTTTCAGTAACGATCGATCGCTTTGAGACGCGACGTCATTGATAACGTCCCTCGTGCACGCGCGGCTCACGTGCTGCGAGAACTGAATCGCCAGAGAAAACATTGAACTTTTGTGACTGAATGAAACAGACTGCTGACGAAGACAGTCAACATAACAGACAGAGAGAGAGACAGGAAGAGGGCGGGGCCAGCAGCTGGTGCAGAGGTGTGTTGGGGGACTGAAGGGAAGCAAGGTGATCAGATCAAAGTAGTTTGAGAGTTCAGACTCAAACAGGTGAAGAAGAGAGCAGAAGTGTGGAAGTGTCTTTGGTTCTTTCAAAGTAAGACGCCTAACTTCCTTTAACTTTGTCTTTTATGTATAATTTGTTTCATGGACAGACTCTAAAGACAGACTCTAATAAAGGAAGTTTTTTTATGTCAAGTTGTTGAGCACCAAAAGCTAAACCGCCTCCATGTCTCAGTTTGTTTGCGTCAGTAAAAATTAGACCTTTATTTTGACAGAGCCTGAGTGTTTCCCAGGCGGGGGTGTGAACGTGCTCCTCGTGGACACACAGCCTCTGTTACGACACACCAAAGACCCTGATACACCTCAGACCTGTGCGAGAGGCCCGCGGCTGCGTCTCGCAGCTTAATTTGCACATTAATTCTTGCTGACAGGCGTACAGATAGCTGCCGTGAAATGAGTCTGAAAATTGACCTGGTGAATCTCTTAATAGAGCAGAAGCATGTAAAATACTGCGAGTTAATGGAACATCGCTGCTGTGTGTTTGTACCTCTGAGGCATCAGAGAGACGGACGAGCAAATATTAGCACACATATATCAGCTGCTCGGGGTTTGGCTGATTCAACATGTCTGCTAATGTGGAAATAGGTTCCTGTGTGCTTCTGTTAGTGGATGGTAACTAGCTTACATGCTACATCATGTCGGCTAAATAACACACTTTCAGGGTTATTTTCTCAAGACTGTCCTTTAACCCAGTAGTAGTGCTTTAAAGGTCAGTACGCTAATTTTCAACATCAGTGCTATCATGCTATTATAGGGAGCTAATGTCATTAAGGTAGGAAAAGAAGCCATTAGGCTCTGTGCCTTTGGAGGACGCTATCTGCTTCTCCAAAGCTAAGCTTGAGCTAAGCTAGTTATTACCCTGCTTCTACTGTTGTGTTTAGCTAACATGTTGATATCCCTTTGCCATGATGTCTCGCGCTAAACTCCCAGGCAGCTGAACTCTTCCTTAAAACAAACTAAAAAGAACGACATGAGGACTTCACGAGGTCTCCAGTAAGGACCCCAACATGTTAGATAGTTTTTAATGTAGCTAGCAGATTAATGTGTCATCATGTAATCACTGTGTTATCCATCTAACGTCCGACGTAATGAAGCAGAGCAGCCTGCTGATGAGGCTGATGAACTCGGACTTCTGAACCTCGCTCCGCGTTTGTTTTGCTAGCTTGAACACACGAAGGAGCCACCTGTGACCTGCAGCCACACAACGTAATTACTGCTCCATAATTAAAGTGTAATGTGGTGTGTTCCCACTTTTCTTCTCAAACCGGCTCTAATTTAAACACTGAGGCGCGTGTTGTGCAGAGAGCCGCCGTATTAGCCGTGCTGATTACGCCCCCACACGTAGCTCATTCATAATTAAGCTGCATATCTTAATAGCTCCAGTTGAATTGTCTCAGTTTGCTGTTAAATAAATCAGCGTGTTTTCCTGCCAAACGTCACCCTCAAACCAAACCTCCATTCTAAACATGACAAGTTTAAGACCGCTCCATTTATTTCCCTTTATTTGTGCATCCACTCACACAGTCACACCACACAGGCTCTCCCTCTGCCCTGCAGGTCGAGACGCGTCAGCAGCCCTGAACATGAGTGCCATGAATGGAGTAACGGTGTCGGAGGAGGGGAACAGCCCGCGGGCCTCGTCCCGGCGTTCATCTCGCTGGGATCAGTTTGAGGAAGTTGCCCTTCAAAGCTCTCAGAGGGTGAAGCTGCTGAGACACGCCGGGAGATAACGCCGGCGGCTGTATTCTCGCCTGTCATCCGACGCCCGTCACCGCGCGCTTCTCGGAGCGGCGATAAAGATGGATGAGGTTGCCACGCGAGATCCCGGCGAGACGAATCACGAGTCAGGAGAGACGCTGATGGAGAGCTTGTTGAAGAGGAGAGGAGTCTGTCTGTCATACAGGTGTGTTTACCTCCCTGCTCTGCATATGGAGCCTTTACTGACTGACATTGTTTCTCTGCAGCGCTTCTTCTCCTGACTTTAACATGCGTGTTAGCTTTAACTCATCTGAGGAGATTGTTTTGCATCATTGTGCGGCGCCTTCGACAGATTTCAGCCTGGACGAAAGAACGAGAACACGTCCTTGTCGTATCCGTCAGACGTGTCAAACATAAATGTAACATGATGACAACGATGTCAGAGACGCATCAAAAGGACGCTGAGCTGTTTTAACTAAGACTTTGTGTCGTGCTGCTTTGTTCTTTTAACACTGACGGTTTTCCTCACATTGCCAACAGACAATGACACGAACCTGGCCATGCAGTAAGAGTGTAGGACACCTGAATACATCGTTTCCTCCCTTGTAAACTGGTTTAATCCAGGTCTGATTGGCTGAGATATACCTGCTTTTAACGGCGCGTTCGCGTGTGCATGATGGCTGCCTCACGTTCTCTGCATGTGTTGGGAGCGTCAGCTGTGCCCGTCCTCTACACGTACCTGAGATGCGGTACGCACATGGAGAGTTGGGGCAGTGTAGAGGCAGTGACCTTCAGGTGCATCCTTCACAGCCCAATGTATCCCAAGATTCATTGTGCGCCAATTCAAACGAGATGGCGGACTCTTACGCAGTCGAGAAATACACTTGAAATGTCAACGTTTTTGGATTCACTGAACAGCTAGACATACATTTAAATAACGAAAGTGCCCTTGAAACAAATTATCTGTAAAATAATCAGTTAACTTACTCAACATTAGTTATGCTTACTAGGTATCCAGTGAGCTACCTGTTGCTAGGCAACAGGAGCGGCGTTTGGTGACGCAAACAGGAAATCCTCCGTGGACAAACCGTCTCATTTCAGGTCGGCTTTAACGGCCTACGCAGGCAGTGAATCCTCCTTCAAAGGCTGCAGCTCCATGTCTGTTGTTTTCATCCAGCATATCCGGTAGTTACATACAGCCTGAGCTCTCTGGTGCGCCCTCTAGAGGTATCCTGCAGTAACACGTGTAGTGCAGAGACAAGTACGTGAACAATTACGTTCATGACGTCGTGTCGTGTACGTGAATGCGAGGTTAAAAAGCACGTACATCTCCGGCCTCCTACAGGTTCCCCGAAGCGATTAGGTTATGTTCCCTGCTTAAAGAAACCTCGTCTTTGTAATGAGGACGGAGTGACTGCTGCCCTTTGTTACTTAAGCCTACAGCTCCTGCCCCATAACTACAACAAAGTATTTCCTCTGTATTTATGTCATTAATTTATAACTACATGTTGGTTGTCAATCAAAACACTCAGTGGTAAACAAATATTGGTGTTGATGTGTTCATATTTACATGCTTACATAAAAGCACACACGCTGTCACATTCTGGCCAACAGGACGGCCCTCGTTTGCATCTCTCTATGAACACGAGTGAAGTCATCCCTCTCACTTTGTTGTGACTGAAACCATCTTTAACAATAACCTGAGCAGCTGTTTGATGATTACAGTTTGATCATTTATCAAAGCAGGAATTATTTGATTGTTTTACAGGAAGCACAAACAGACCCACGCAGCCGTAATCTGAGCGAGCTGGCTGAGAACAACCTTCCACGTGTGTGTATATCTGTGAGTATACAACACACTCCTGCCTAATAATGAGACTGCTACACTATTGATATGCTGCTCTCCGTCCACAGAACATCTGGCCCGACCTTGTACTGCAGAGCCGACTAAATAAGACTGAATGGTAATGATGTTTTTACTGGCCCCGCTGCCCACATTAATCTCTATGAGCAGGTGCCCGTGTTTACCTTCACTCTGTTAGCATTGTGCTCGGCGGCTAACGGCTGTCTGGGGGCCGTGCTGTTTATTCTCCTCACATAATGCACTGTGTAAGCTGCACTGTGGCACAATTACACACCAATACTGCAGTCAGATAAGGAGAGGAAACAGTGAGCTGTTGCTGCTTTTGTCCCCTGAGCAGGTATGCAAACAGGAGCGCATGTACCGGCATATATTCACCTCTATTTAAACCCATTCAAGTCAGCTTTAGAGACCTTTGTACACATTATCTTACAAGCAGTAGAATAAGGAAGAGATGCACTTCCTGTGGTGTTTTATATAATGGACGATATACGGTGCATTAATGAAATTAAATTATCCTATGTTATAATTTAGGTATTTCTAAACCTGTTTATACATATTTAGGGCTCACAGGTAGTGTGTGAGTGTCTCCAGTAGATGTGTTCATCCTGCAGCAGTGAAACAGGCTGTAACGGCTGCAACATAATCCTTGATGGGTCAAAGGTCATCCACTAAAAGTTCTTGTTGTTTCCACTGACAGGCTCAGATTGTTCTTCTAAGTGTGTGACAACATGACAGAAAGGATCCCTACAGAGATAGACCTTTTTGTTACAGAGGAAGATGATTGTTTTAACCACACACAGACGTTACATCGCTCTCTGCAAACACACCAGACTCCATTCATAAAAACACTGATTTTACCTGTGAGTTTCTGGCTTAATCAGTTATTTTTTTGTGTTATTGTGTGTTATACAAATATTATGTTGGGACTGAACTCTTTGAACATTTAAAACATAAAAGTCACACAATAACACAAAGAAATGAACTGATTGAGGCAGAGGTAGACCAACAGCTCCTGTGTTCTGTGAGGTAAAATAAGCGTTTTTCTCAATGGAGTCTGGTGGCTTGAAAGACAGAAACAGGATATTACTCTTTAACATATAAGCTCTACCCAGGGCTCACTTGGTTGTTGAAAGATTTCCGCATTTGTGTGTGCATGTGTGTGTTCTTCGCTCTCTTCAAAGCCACCAGACTCCATTGACAAAAACAGTAATTTAACCCCAGACGACAGAGGAGTTGCTGGTCTACCGCTGCCTTAACTGGTCGGTTTATTTGTATTTTTTGTTTGACTTTGGTGTTTAAAAAGGATCATATGGAGCCGACTTAATATTTTTGCAACATTTAATAACACAAACAAACTAACTGATAGAAGCAGACGTAAACCAGCAACTCCTGTCTTCTGTGAGGTAAAATTGCTGTTTTTGTCAATGGAGTCTGGTGGCTTTGAAGAGAGCGATGTAACGTCTGTTTCTGGTCTCTACATGCGTCTGAATGCCCTCTCAGAGTTTTTATATATATATGAACTAGAGTGATTGTGTTTTTCTGTATGATCGTCATTCGATTAAGATGTTCTAATGTAATCCTTCAGCGACAGTTTCAATCATCTTCACAGGCTCTTTCTTTGCCCAATCATTCAGCGTTTCTCTACAGCCGCTCTCTCGGTCCAGATTTTGTCATTCATAGTATTTTCTCTGCTCTTCCTGCGACTCCAGAACCACAAACTTCCAGTCTTTGGAGAAGGAGGCCGTGTTGGATCTCTGCGCCTGTCCTGGTTCTGCCAGCTCTGTGACGAGGAGCCGCATTAATCACCCCGGTCCAGCAGACAAGAGGAGAGTCCAAAATTAACACGCCACCAAATTTAGACTGTTTCCCCCTCTGCAGGAAAACCCTGTCCTGGATATCTCCCGCCGCTGCACGGAGGTAAAGAACCCTTCGCTCGTGTTAAAGGTGAAAGTAATGTGAGAAATAATGGATCCTGGCACGTTTGGGTTCAGCTGAACATAAAATATAACGCTGAGGTTGGACTATTTTAGGAAGGTCAAGGCCAATTTATTATGGAAAGCTAATTAAACAGACATGAAGCTGTGAGCTCTCTTAGTGCGACGGCTTCTCGGCTCGCCTCTCCTCACAGAGATGGTGCAGCTCGCCATATTGATCAGCTATCGATCAAAGAAAAGACCTCCACCTTTCACTGTATTTTTTCGGACAGCATTGCAGCACATGAGATAACATTGTCAGAGAGCGAGGCAGCAGGATTACCCAGCATGCAGTGGGGGGGATTTTGCCCTGATTTGGCTCTCATCCCAGCGGCCGACACGAGCTGTGATTTTGTCACAGCAGACTGAGCACCTCTCCGTCGACCCTCTGGGTGGCCGGCGCTCTGATAGTCATGGTGACAGAGAGAGCTGCCGTTTATCAGCCCGGCCGGCTCCTTAAATGAGGACGAGCTGGCAGAAGCCCAGACGGAGGGAGAGCACGAGGCTTCACTTACTGCAGACGAGAGAGCCGAGGGGACAGCGGACGAAAGTGTGCAGATTTTTCTAACCTGAGCAGATATCTGCAAACACATCTTTAAACGTGTCACAAGGTTTCGGTTTGAGAAATGTTTTGGTTTCATTTGTCGTCCACGCTGCGCTGACTAATAACGCTTCAACAAGTTCTGTATGCATGCACTGAAATACAGAGAAATGCAACTCCAGAACCCTCGGCAGCTTCCGTCTGCAGTTTGTGCTTTTACTAAATTGGATAAACATTAATCTACACACGAGTGCAGAATATGTGGGCAGGTGACGAGGTATAGTTGGTGTCTGAGGCGTTCGGTTTGTAGTGTAATCAGTAATGACCGACCACATTTAAAGAGGCTGTGCAGGAGAAACAGTCAGTGTGGAGAGGCATCGTCTGAAATGCAAGCCCAGAAACCAGTTCAGCTTATTCTTAATAATAATGAACACATCTTGGCCCGGAGGTTCTTATTCAGACCCGCGCTGGCTACACCGAAAGCCCCGAATACATGGCTGCTAAATCTTTGCCACACGATAGCCGATAGTTTCCAGGCTTGGATCGACTCTGAAAAGTCCAAAAACATTGTAACTGAATTTAGATTCGCTCATTTGTTATTTTAAGCACGATATTTTCTGCAGCCTTATTTCATGACAGCTGGAACAGTGCACAGTGGTGCAGTGGTTAGTGCTGTCACCCCACAGCTAGAAGGTTCCTGGTTTGAATCCCGGTTCAGAGGTAGTGGGCCTTTCTGTGTGGAGTCTGCATGTTCTCCCTGTGCATGCGTGGGTTCCCTCCAGGTACTCCGGCTTCCTCCCACAGTCCAAAGACATGCTCGTTAGGTTCACTGGTCTCTTGGACTCTAAATCGCCCACAGCTGTGTGTGTGAGCGTGAAAGGTTGTCTGTCTCTAATCCCCCTTTCCCTCCTAAATTTAGCGTGTTGACGCAGGTTTGTCAGACCAGTGAAGTATCCTTCTGTCGGTTTCTTTTCTGCTGCGTCACCGTCTGACGTCACAGACGCGCTGGCGACAGGGTTAGTAACCAGTGAAGATGTTACGGTGGTTAGGTCTTTATTGTATCTGTTACTCATTCAGTCTGTTGATCAAACTCAGCACGACAAATCTGGAACGATGTTCGAGCGCTGCTCGGACGGAGACGGGCGGAGAGTTTGTAGCTGAGATGACGAGGAGTCGCAGAAGTTACTGACGGAGCAAAGCATCGCGCCGGAGAGGGGGCGGAGATTAGCGCGTCGATCGGGTTTTGTGTTCCCATCAATGCCGATCGGAGCCGGGGCGATAATTACCCGGGTCTACTGCAGAGTCATGTGACCCGGGTCTGAATGCAGACTGTATCCTTTCCCATTAAGCAAAGGAGCCGGGTGTTAGTGGGTGTTAGCGGTCATTAGCGGGTTTTTTGACCAGTGGGAAAGCGGCTTATGTGTTAGCCCTGTGATTGACAGCTGGGATAGGCTCCATAGGCGATAGGCGACCCTGAACAGGATAAGCGAAATAGACGATGGATGGATGGAAGATATTTCTTATCATATGTGCTCATATTTATTCTTGCTGCGCTCGTTTTAAGATGTCTGCTCTTTAAAACGAGACGTATTTAATTGTTTTAAAAACGTTCTTCTCTGTCTGCAGATTATTTCGCTGTTTAAGGAACTATTTTCCCACTTGAACCGCCTTTCCCCCTCTTGATTCGGGAGCAGACTTTTAGCAGTGGAGAGGAGACATGAAGTCGGTTAAAGCGTGCGTGTGCTGACAGACGTTTGAAAAGAAGAACTGCGTGCTCAGACACGAGAAGGAGGCGGTGAAGAACGACAGTGTACACATACAAATGAACCAGGACAGCCATGTGGAAATGTTTCATCGTCCGTCTGTTCAAATATGATAACAAGACATTTGTCAGTGTAAATCAATAAAGTCGACCTGTTATCAATTACAACAATTTGTGCTAAGGATGCAGGATATCTGCACGGCCTCGTGATGAGGGACGAGGCGAGCGGGCCGATTCGGCGTTGTTCATCACCTGCAGACGAGACAAACTGAGTTATGTTTGTTCAGATACAAACTCAGATGGATTAGCTCCGCTCACAAATTACAATGCAGCTTATTCACCTCCTCCTGCCGCAGCAAACGTCCTCCTTTTTATTTATTTGCTCGTTTATTTATTTGTTTCGCAGGCACAGGACGGAATAATAAATCGTCCTCTTTGGTGGTTGGTTAAGACTCATTAAAAATCTCCATAAAGCTTGGAGCCACAGAGACGGAGCAGCGTGTGAACAGCCTGCAGAATAAATATCTGCTCGCAGGGATTTACATTAATAAGGCCGTGTGTGCAGTAATCAGCTAATGGAAGCCCGGCCGACGAGGCGGCCAGGTCGGGCTACAATTAGCTGCTGATTGCAGATGACGGCGGAGAGATGTTTAATGAGGAAGCAGGTTAGAGGAGGCTTTAAAACGTGCTTCATATAGAATCTGCTAACAGTAACTTTGGCTCCTGACGTCTTTACACAACAGTTTGGATGTTACTGTCAGGGCCTCATCAGGTCACAGCTATCGGATTATATCTGGGTCCTCTTCTCCTTCTTCTTCTCCTCATCCTCCTTCTACTTCTGCTTCCTCTTGTTCTGATTCTTTTGCTTCTCTATCTACTTCTTTTTCAGCTATCCCATTTAATCTCCTCCTTCTCCTCCTTCTTCTTCTTCTTCTCTTCCACTCCTCTTCTCCTCCTCTTCCTCCTCCTTCTGCTTCTTGGCAGACCAGTTGGCATCCATGATGTTGCATTGCTGCCACCTTTAGTTTTTAACCCCTCAGTTTCCGTTCCTTTAAAACCGTACTATCAATAAAAGAAATCCAAAAATCTGCTGATTTGATTCTGAGTAACGAAGCTTCGTGGGGGAAACGTGTCGTCGGATTAAACTAAAGTAGAGAAACTCCAGGAAATGCTGAAGTCTTGTCTTTGTTTCGTCTCACCGCCGTGCAGCACAGAAAGGATCTGTTGAGTTGAAGACGAGTCACATCTGCAGCTAAACAAAGAGCCCGTCTGTGAGCAGAGGACCTGACCTCCATTTGAAAGGACACCATGTGAGGCCTCACAGCAGAGCAGAGTAAAAATAGCTGCTTCCTGGTTCAGGAGTTTTTTTAAGTCCTCCAAACTCATCTCACGTTCCTGCAACATTTCTGCTCCTCAACTTCGAGTCAGTGAGTGATGGAGACAAAGAAGAGTTGACTAAAGCAGAGCGTCTCTGCTTCTGACCTGGTGTTCCTGCTGATGGCGCCTCTGTGTTCTGTGCCTGCAGGTCTCTGGACCGAAGCTTCAGAGAGGCAGCGTGTTTGTTCAGAACCTCAGTGAAACACCTACACTTCATGTTTCCTCACAAACACTTAAAGCAGCTCATGAATCAAATCAGGACACGAGGAGGAGCGAGAAGCGGCTGTGAGGGAACCTGCCCCCCGCTTCAGCTCGGATCTAAAGACCTCTCGGACCCGACCCCGTTCGACCTCCACATTAACGCTGATCCTGAAGATTACTTAAACACCTCTGCAGGTATGTGGTCCCGCTTTTAATTTGGCCATTAGCACAATGAGTGCAGAGGAGCGTGTCTTAATGACAATCAGGACCAGCAGAGTTATAGATGATGCACATTTATAACCCGGCGTCTGCGTCACATGGCTGATCTTTATCCTCCCTGTTAATGAGGGCGACACAAAGTCACTGACAGCCGGACCTCCAGCTCACAGGAGATCACATCTGCATACATACATTATTAAAGTTCACTTTGTAACGTTTCACTTTGCATTTTATTATTGGATGTTTTTCAGTGTATTCAGTGAGAAACGAGACGGCAAAAAAAGTATGACTGCAGAAATAAGAGATTTAATAATTCTGTACGTTAAGAATAAAAAAATCAAACACAAGAAAAACTTTACAACAAGAAAGACGTCCCAAAAGCATCTGTGGATTTACAGAACACTTCGGCTGTGTGCAGAGCGACTGTAGCACTGACCAGAGTTCAATATGGTAAAGCTCTGCTAGCTAGCAACTGCCTGGTATCTGTAGCTAACGTTAGCCTGAAGGCCACTTCAGATCAATGATTCGTAACAAGACTGGATGCAACCGCCAAAAGAATCCCTCAACATCGTAAACGCTCTAAAACTGGGCCGTTCACATCAAAGCAACGCAACGGAATGCACACAGACACTGCTGACCGTCTCCATAGCAACAACGCACTGACATACCCCACTACTTCTGCGTTAATACTATGTTGTGTTAGTATTAGGCCCAGGTTACATGAATTAACTAGCTGGATTTCTCTTATGGTTATAAACAGAAGTGGATGACGGTGACAGTGACGTGCTCACAGTGTTAGCTGCGACACTGATTAATAAACGTTGAAGACAGAGAGTTTGGAAAGAGAGGATCTGGAGCCGTCTTTGGCTGCTGCAGCCAGAGACAGGGTGCCTACGCCAACTCATGCTGTTTCCTGATTGGCTGAAGTGACATAGGTACATCATTCAGTTCTAAAACTGCATTTGGAGATTTGACAAGTCAAATCTTCTGCAACTCCGCACAACGGCTTCAGACGCTCTGCAGCTAACCAGCTCACACCGCTGCAACTTTCTCTGCGACATTCTGAAACTATTGCGTTGTGAATCATTGATCTGAACTGGGCTTCAGACAGAAGTAGCTTACTTTCAGCTAACGGTGCTAACATGCAGCTTGCTCAGACGGTCCTCTTCATCCTCCTTCATTATCTGCCATGTTTGGCATCACAGTGTCCTCCATCACTTTAGCAGTTAGCATCCTCTATGCTTGGAATTAGCCGTCGTGAATCATCCAATCATCCACTCACCCTCGTGTTTGGGAATAACATTCCGAGGTCCATGTTCAGCTTTGACACACAAGAAGACAAGCAGATGGAAGCTGCTAGCATAGCTCATATTAACATGATGGCACACTTGCAGTCAGACAGATACGAAGCAGACACTGAAGTCAAACCGCAATAAGTAGAAGTCAACCGACACGTTCGTCTTTCTATCACTAAGGGGCGGCTCAGGCTATTCCAGGGGGAGTATGAGACCCTGCCGCCCCCTCCCTCCCTCCCTCCCTCTGCCGCTGGCTTCAATGGCTGCTTTTTGATGCCACTTCCTGTGATGAAAGAAGACAAAATAAGTGTTGGGACCGGGACCACCTGCTGGGCTCTGCCTTCGCTGCTTCCTGGAGAACCTTTCGGACGTTTCAAAGACTCTTTGTGTTTTGTTGTGATTCCCCGTCTCTCTTTTTATCTCCACAGGCTCACACTGAGGCGTCGGAGCTACGAGCCGCGGTGCCATACCTCCGCCTCACATTAAAGACAGCCATACGTCGCCTCTCCTCCTGCAGCTCCTTCATGGAGGATTAATGATTTATTGCCCCGGCTTCTTACTCCTTCTCATCTCACTTGGAGGGGGGGCAGTTTAACAAGCGCTCTCTCTTTTATTCCCCCGGCCTTCAGATAGGCCTCTCTCTCAGAGAAATGTGCCACGGTGCCACTGTGAGCGGCACAGCTGTGACCCAGTTCAGACACTTTTTTCACCAGAGCAGCCTCAGCGGGAGCAGAGACCCAGCGAGGGAGCCAAAGCTGACGGGCTCAGCTCGCACTCCACGCTGCTCCCGAAACTCAGTCCTCAAACTCTCCATGTTGGAGCTTCAATCACACAACAGGTCGACAAAGAGCGTTATGAAAAGGACTTTTAAGTGTTGTGAAGCCACATTTGTGACCTCCGCCTCCCTATGACTCGCTGGTTTGTAGACGGCGTTTCCTACACAACCTTTAAAGGGAAAGTCCCACAGCAGGTCGAGTGTTCTGAACGTCTGTCGAGATCCGTACATTATCTGTCTGCACAGAGTGATGAGTAGTTCACCTGGGGCAGACACCAACGATAAACTCCAACACTAGCAGAGAGCCATGAGGAGGGACAGCGGACTCAAGCATGTCCAACGAAGAAGAAGAAGAAGAAGAAGAAGAAGAAGAAAAAGAAGAGAAGATTTAGGTTCAATATTCGGAACTCCTCGGTGGTGCCTCTGAAGTTGGTCCACTCCCACATTAAACACCACTGCATACATCTGTCCTTACTCCGACAGTTTGGAACAAGACTTTCCTTCATCAAGGTCGGTCGATCTCCTGTTTCCAGACATCAATAAGTTACACATTATAATAGTTTCTTCCTTTGTTCAGACCCACCATGCACCTCTTTTGGTGTTGCCGGGTCGTACCATGTTTGGGTGTTTTCTTTGTTGGTGTAATTCATCTGGAGTTCTGTGGTATAAAGCACTCACCTGTTAAACGTCCAATCAGTGAAATACATGAGCTCAAGTTAAAGTCAGGATGTGTGTTGATCTCTGGGCGATCTCTGATCCCATCGGCTGCAGTCTGAGACGATTCAGCCTCTGGGGACACCGGTGAACATGCCGGGCGGTAAGCGATAAACGACTTCCTGTCTTCCTGCTGCGTTGTTACAGACTTGTTATTAACGGGTCTTACCTTTCATTCATCGTGATGCAGATTTGTAAGAAGTAAAAATTGAAGCTTTGTCAGGTCTGTCCTCAAGAGGAGAAGAACACTTCAGGAGGTCGGATCAATCTGACGCATTCGAGGAAGTCGGGAAATCTGAGCTCTGAATGACTTTTGTGACACAGCGCCAAGGAAATTCATCTCAAGCTCAATGTTAGCTCTAGAACAGATTGTTAGCTGTTAGCTGTTAGCATGCAGATGTTTATAGAGATTAATAAGAAGCTAAATCGTCGTCAGATCACACTGATGGAGCCGGGATGTCGTTGCGGCGGATAACGCCGCAGCCTGCTGACACGTGATTGGTCAATATTACTCGGACTACAAGCGTAGTTCAAACAGAACACTTGCACTCCTGGAAATCCATGTCCCTGCCTACAGATTCTGTAAACAGAGACTCATCTCTGGGTAATGGTCCAATCTGCAGCAGTCACTGTGTTACTTGGACTCCATATGAAGCCTGCAGGAGAAGGTGAGTCTGTGCTGCCAGTAACACCTGAGCTTGTTACTTTGAGTTTAGTTTATTTCATACACGTGTTGTGGAATCAACTGATGACCTCTGAGGGACCAAGAAGTGTCAGTTTGCCAGCCGACCACGTCCCTGAACTCTCAGGCTCGACTGTTCTTAGACTACACCTGACAGGATCTAATCGTTTGCTGTTCAAACACGAGTCCTGCAGGATTCTCCTTTTAGAGTGAATCTGCAACACCTCCATAAAAGGTACGGCCATCTTTGTCTTCAAACTGTCTGCAAAATATACTTTTTTTTCTGCAATTTATCAATTTATTTTATTTTATCTGTATAACTCAAAAAAGAAAGCCTGAAATGATGTGCAGTTCTTCTTCACGTCTTCATGTGAAACAGGTGATGTCTAAACCGTAACCTTGACTGTTATAAAGCACATTTTGATGCAGATCCCGTTCATACGTCAAACCTATAAATATTGAGTCTAATATGTTCTAACCAACATTAAGTGTTTAATGCCTGCTCGGGGATTTGCTCTCTGACTCCTCACCTGCTCACCTATATTCATGTGCATCATTTCCTGTTTAAAAGTTGGGAGAAACTTTCGCGCAGCCTCCTGCAGCCTTTGTGTTAAAGCTGAAATAACCTGCAGGTGCTTCTGGGTGATTATGGGCGCTTTGGTGCCGCACCAACATCACAGCCATAATCCCAGAGAAGAGCATCCTCCTGGGTATTTGTGCTGCAGGCAGAAACAAACTCATCATCAATACAGTTTGAGTTTACACCACTTATTTGCCTGTCAGGCGCTAATAGAAGCAAAGAGGGGCTCAGATATGGTGAATATCTCGCCTCTGCTGCCATATTTACGCCTGGATATGATCTCTGCAGGGGAGCTCACATCTGCCTGCCGTTTAGATTCCCCTCACTGCATTAAACCTTCACATGCATGTAAAGTAAAAAGAGACATTTCAGTTCTTCCAGGCCTCATTCTACACACTTCTAACTGTACCAGCTTTAATGGCAGCAGCCCAGGGTCGTCTTAATGTTTTATTATCGTCACATCTAAATCAATTCATCTCAAACCAACGCAGCGTATCGCTCCCTCAGTTTCTACTCCGCTTGCATGCCGAGGTTCTTCCTTCACTAATTTATGCTCTGCAGCGTCAGAGCCTCTGAAATATCTGAGAGGCCTTTTTATTCACTGGTTTTATTCAACCTGCACAGTAACCTTCAATCTTTCATGAGTGCGACCATCATAGATTCTGGAAGTAACAAGAGCAGGAGTTTTTTCCATTCTAACCGACGTTTCTCACCTCTCATGGAGGCGTCTGTGACGGATCGTCCTCGACTACGAGTGCTGAGCAGTTCAGCCGAAGACGGGTGTGAAGAGGAGTGTCCTTATGTTATAAAGACTAGAGAGACGTAAGAACAGGTCTCTCTCACATAAATCATCTTCCAACTTCTCGGCGTGTTTTGAAACCTGCAATACAGTTTGGTCCAGACCAAGGAAACAGAGAGCTGGAAGTATGAAGTCTAACAGGGAATTAATTACCTGGACAATTCCTGCATCTTTCTGCATCATCATCAAGAACAACCACGCCAACTTGTACGACCACGTAGGTTGTTCATTCCCATCCTCTAATACGACCCTCAGGACTGTTTATGTCGCAGGCAGCACGTTCTTATACCTACTCAGACTTAAC
This sequence comes from Semicossyphus pulcher, assembly GCF_022749685.1. Taxonomy (NCBI): domain Eukaryota; kingdom Metazoa; phylum Chordata; class Actinopteri; order Labriformes; family Labridae; genus Semicossyphus; species Semicossyphus pulcher. Next base: position 10,660,930 of record NW_027211699.1, on the reverse strand, counting down.
AAACACACGTGATGGAAGTACAGGTACTATTTACATGCACTGCATTGCTTCCTGCCACACCTCCGCCGGTGCCACAGGGCCAGCTGCAAGGTCATCACAGATGTTTTGCCCCTTTGGTCCTAGAACATCTTCGGGTGGTGGGGACGTCTAAGATCCTTTCATGTCTCACTTTGTGTCCTTCCTCTTAAGCCAATGCCAGAACTTCCTTGCGTCGCCTCCTCAGTATGTTCCTCAAGAGCCTTCCTCTGCTTGAGGTAAGTGGTCAGTCGAGTTTGTTTGGGTTGTTAGCACAGACACAGACTGTCACACGCAGCCGGCCCACCTGGGAGCGACGCGTCAGCGCGGGTCGCCCTGTTAGGATTCTTGTTCCATCACGGGTCCCGGCTGCCGCTCGTGTCGCCGGTGGCATTTTGATTGAATGTTTTCTGTTCACACACAGAAGTCCCCTTAATGGCCCCTTCTCATGTGACAGTGATCTATATGCAGGTAATTACAACGGGCTATGATGGATCGTGCTGTCAGGTTTACCTTGATTATCCTGAGATTAAACATGTTTCAGAAATCCTGAATGTCAGAGACTATTACGAGGTCACAGGAAGAGCTGCTTCTTCACATTATCATTTATTTAAAATATGACTGCAGTGCTGACCATGAGTGTATCTCGAATATACATCAGGTGAAGACTGTGAAAAACAAAGAATGAATGTGACAGCATGTACAAACCGTCTCCAACGACAGCAGCTTGGTCAGAGGCCCTACGCTTTCTACGTATCCCTCTGGAGAAAGTTCTAGAAGCTTTTCTCGAGCTGATTGCCTAGATGTACCGTTGAAGTCAGGTGACATAGAAATAAGAGCACTAAAGTCCCCTTTGGGTGGAAATCTGGGACGATGGACTTTCAACCAGGTTGTAGTCTTGTAATCGTTACCTTGAAGGCTTGATTTTAAAAGTCTTAAACTCTCCCACCAAAATTAGCACGTTGACGAAGGTTTTTCAGACCCGGGAAGACCCGGTTGTCTCTTTTCCCATTGCAAGTGAAGTATCCTCCTGTCTCCTTTCTGCTGCGTCACCGTCAGAGACAGGGTTAGTGACCAGTGAAGATGTTACAGTGGTTAGGTCTTTATTGTATCTGTTACTCATTCAGTCTGTTTATCAAACTCGGCGCAGACAAATTTGGAACGATGTTCGAGCGCTGCTCGGACGGAGAGTTTGTAGAGTTTGTAGCTGAGATGACGGAGATTAGCGCGTCGACATGGGTTTTGTGTTCCCATCAATGCCGATTGGAGCCGAGGCGATAATTACCCGGGTCTACTGCAGAGTCATGTGACGCGGGTCTGAATGCTGAGTGTTAGCAGGTGTTAGCTGTTTTTGACCAGTGTTAGAGCGGCTTAGTTCATGTTGTGTATTTATCATGCTAGCCTGACTGCTGAGCGCTGCACGTGTGAAACTGACGCTAATGTACCGCACCTTGATCATCATATATTGAAGCGTAGCGCCGCTTACCAAGCTGCCACATCTGAAGACTTGTGGTTTGTAGCTAATAAAGCATGTGCGCCTTGTTTGTGATGATGAATCCTCTTAGCGTGGCTGTCACTCTGCAGAGTGTGAAAACACACACATCTGATGTGCAGGCAGACAGGTTTCACAGGCTTATCGGCCTGACTGAAGCCTGCCAGAGCTGTGACGGATGTTTTATAGACATGATGACGGAGCAGAGATGTGGAGGCTTCTGTTTGTGTGTCAAAGAGTCTGAATGGAAAAAGTTTCTGGATGCCGTCTTTTGTTCGTGGCTTCTTTGTCTCTTTTGGCTTCTAACTCTGTTTGTTTTGGACCCTCGAGAGGCATTTATCTCGACTGTCATGAGAAATAAATTAATCTGAATTGACCTCCATTGTTAAAAGAAGGTTATGCAGAATATAAAATAAGAAGAATGCTCAAGGTTGTTCTCTGAAAGCTTGTCTGGGTCTCAGCCAGGCAGGAGGAGGCTAAAGAGTTTGTGAGCTAAGAGGACGTCGGCCTAACGGACGAGGCCGTGAAGTCTAATTGGTCTGATTAGAGCGAGTCCTAAGCCAGCGCTTGTGATTAAGTGGAGTGATGGAGGTGATAAAGGCCCACTGGCAGGGGGCTCTGGACCGTTAAGTGGGCAAAATGAAGCAAAGTTCACTCCTGGCTGGACGAGGATGCCGTCTTAGGTTTCGTCCTCCATGAGCGCTGAGATGTGACCGTGTCAGTCATCATCCGACGCCGGTGTCGGCCCCGTCTACGTCCCGACACATGCTCACAGAGAAGAGGGCAGAGGCTGGAACATTTCTGCTCCAAGAGATTCATATTTTCCTCCTCGGCCGACGTTTAATCGCCTCATCCTTTTTTATTCTTTGGTGTTCAGGCTGCCGGACCAGAACATTTTCCCTGCACCTTCTGCAATATGCACAATTCAATATTTAGCCTCACCGCGAAATGAGATGATTAGATTTTGTTTTCCTCCTGAGACGCAGCGACAAGTTAAAATTCAGTTTAAAAACAATATCTGGGGGAAGCAGAGACGTCCGCGCAGCTCTGCAGGACGGTCGCTAAAACTCCTTTCTTCCAATTCTGGTGACGCGTGCTTCCTGTTCTTTAGCTTTGACGGATTGGCCCCCCCGTCTTCAGAGTTCAGTCTGACATCTTAAATGAAGACGCTTTCGAAGTCTTAACGCGCTGCAGAATGCATACAGGGATATACACAACACTAAGTATTAAAATAAAAGATATGCACAGTCTGAAGCATGGGGCATGTTTCTGAGGCTCAGGCCTGAACACTGTCAGTCGTGCAGGGTGATTTTGGGACACAAGTCTTGATAAGGAATTAGCTTGTTAATGCCGGTAAGCAGGAGGCGTCGTGTTCCTGCAGAAGAGACGTTAATGCTCATCCTCACAGCCAACAGCATTAACGTGGAGGTGTAAGTACGGACAGGAGGAAACGAGATGTGCACTCACATCACGTTACACAACAGGGTGACCACAGAGACTGAGTGTGATGACTTTGTCTGCTAATTTTAGCTCGTGAGCTAAACGCTAAGTTCAGTCAGAAAACTCACATGAAACAGAAACGTGTGGATTTGATATGTGGATGCTTGGTTTCCACCTCCTGACCGTGTTGGGTTGGCACGTTTAGCGTTAGTGCACTTTGATTGTTCCTGTTGTTTTAACACCTTAAGTTTACCTGTGCAGGTAAATACATCCTCTGCAATCAAGTGAACAGTGCTGGAAGCAATTTCATTAAAGATGCTCAAAAGCAAAATTAAATTTAAGCTGTCCAAAAGCTGGCTGAAAAACATTTTCTGAGTGTTTTATGTGCAGCAATAATAACCACACGGTTAGAGTTGACTTATTTATGTTTATTAAAAAGTTTTATTTTTGAATAAGAACCAACTTGGTTACATAGCTAACATACCAACCTTACATAACTTAACTAACTTACGTACGTACTAAAAGAAGCTGATGTACGTGTGTCAGTAACGTAGCTAACACAGGACTTCAGGGTTCAACACACCCATGGCCCCTGACCTCCACCTCAAACTGACGTTTACACACTCCACACTGCATCACCTGACTTTACCTGCACATCCAAACAATAACACAGAGGACAGGGTCCAGAAATGACGCTACAGTGGAACCTACTGAGTCTCATTTCGAAGCGTTTCATTCGGCCTGTTGGGAGTGACGACGGTCTGAATGTATGTTCTGTAAGACCTCCGACCGCCGTGCGTTCATGCCTCCATCCAGACTCACATCACGGTGAGACAATATCACAAAAACAGAGTTACACATCTTCACTGTTTACGGACACAATATCTGTGAATGAAGTCGGAGCGCTGTGATCTCGTTCAGCCCGAGCAGCACGCCTCCTCCTGTTTCTAACTCGCTCTGTCCGCTCACCAGGAGACGAGGCTGAGGAGATTCCTCCTCTCATAATACGCGTCAAGTCCTTATTGCCTGCAGGTTATTAAAAGTAAATGTTATATTGACATTTCAATCACTCAGCTTTATTGCTTTCTGCAAGACTCTGACAGTGGCCGCTCGTATCTCAGACATTCTCTTCTTCTTCTGTTACATGCAGAGCTCATGTAGCCGAGCAAAGGTCATCCACAGGGTCATGTAATTAGCTTTTCATGACACCTTATAGACGTTACATACGAGAGTCTCTGGGGACTTTAAATCAACACCATGTGGGCAGTGGGATTTCCATTTCCTGCTCCCTGCCTCTGCAGAGTGAAACGTGATGCTCTGAATGTAAATGTGTGTTTTTCTCTTCCAATGAGATTGTTTGTGTTTATGAATCCCTCCGCTTACATCCCATCCTTAATAAAGCATCCGTTTCCTCTCAGTCTGCGCCCGCTGACAGATTCCAAAGCTGTGACATTTATATCCAAATGGTAATTGATTCAGAGGAAGCTGTTAGTATGCAGCTACAATTTAACAACGCTCCTCTTGGGGGAGGAGGGGGAGGAAGGGGAGGGATCAAGCCCTGGAATGAGAGAGAAGATTTTTTTTGTGCGTTTTGTTGTTGTTTTCGGTGTTTTAAGCAGCGCTCGCCCCTCGAGATGGGAGAAGAGATTGGAAAAAGAGGCTTGTTTTCCACGTTTTTGCTTCCCGACTACACACACACACACACACACACACACACACACACACACACACACACGGAGCTTGTGCAGTGGGATGCTGCTGAGGCTGTTATTGATTGGATGCCACCAGCAGAATGGACTTTGTCACAGGCAGTACTCTCCTCTCAGGCTGTGTTTACTGGTGCGTCTTACCTGCGAAGTCGAGGCACAAACACAACCACGGACGACGACAACAACAACAACAACAACAGAGCAACATGAGGGAGCGACAAGCTGCAGTAATCCTCCCCTGATACTGTCAGGCCTGCTGAACACAAATAATGGCTTCACGTCCACGAGCTGAAGGACACACAGCATCGCAGAGTTGTCACTCATGATTACGGCTCGTCAGCTCCGGCCAGAGACTGAGACAATTATTAACACTCAACGTTCCTCTCACTCTGTGCGCCAAATATTTTTCAGTTATAAAATGTTAAGGTGTTGCAAACAAGACAAGATGCTCCGCCCAAAGATCACACCGTTCATTACATCCAACCGCTGCTTCTTTTAAAGTCTCCCCAGCATTCAGTCTGAAGTTGGTCTGGAGCAGAGGTGAGATTAGTTTAGCTCCACAATCTGAGCTCAACGAGACAAATGCACCACAGTTTACCCCCTCTGATCCAGCCCAAACCAGCACGTTAAGGATGCAAACCAGCACGATAAGGATCCAAAAGCAGCACGATAAGGATGCAAACCGGCCGATAAGGATGCAAACCAGCACAATAGGATGCAAAAGCAGCACAATAAGGATGCAAACCGGCCCGATAAGGATGCAAACCAGCACGATAGGATGCAAAAGCAGCACGATAGGATGCAAAAGCAGCACGATAAGGATGCAAACCGGCCCGATAAGGATGCAAACCAGCATGATAGGATGCAAAAGCAGCACGATAAGGATGCAAACCAGCACGATAGGATGCAAAAGCAGCACGTTAAGGATCCAAAAGCAGCACGTTAAGGATCCAAAAGCAGCACGATAAGGATCCAAAACCAGCACAATAAGGATCCAAAAGCAGCATGATAAGGATGCAAACCAGCACGTTAAGGATGCAAAAGCAGCACGATAAGGATGCAAACCAGCACGATAGGATCCAAAAGCAGCACGATAAGGATGCAAACCAGCACGATAGGATACAAACCAGCAGAATAAGGATCCAAAAGCAGCACGATAAGGATGCAAACCAGCACGATAGGATGCAAAAGCAGCACGATAAGGATGCAAACCAGCATGATAGGATGCAAAAGCAGCACGATAAGGATGCAAACCAGCACGATAGGATGCAAAAGCAGCACGATAAGGATGCAAACCGGTACGATAAGGACGCAGTTGAAATGTGATGGACCAGTTACAATCACACTGTCATCAAAAATTCCAAAATGATATGAAAGTATAAAATGGTGACTGAAATAAACTTATGTCTCATAAAATTCTATCACAATAGATCTGAAATACAGTAACATTTCATAATGACACATTTAAGACTTTTAGTTTTTTTGCACAAATACTCCGGAGTTCAAAAAGCGTCTTCCTCAGTGTTTGGGGAGCAGCAAGTCTGTCTGATAACTTAACCTGCAAACTGTTACTTATTAATTAAGAGTCTCTGGAGGCAGAAGAAAACATTTCATCCGATGGATCGTACTCAAAGTGATGACAGGGTCCCAGCGCTCTCTGACTGTTCTACTCTGCCAACACACCTGTCACCAAAACTTGAATCCCCATGTGGAAGACCTCCTGATGATCTGATGAATTATTTACCAAACATTATGGAAATGATGAAAGTCTTTGTTGCTCCTCACACCCTGCTGGGAAACGTCAGTTTGAGAGAAGTGAAGTTAAAGTTTTCTTTGTGGACTTCATGCAGCGGGGAGTGTACCGACACCTGATAGGGACGTGCCGTCTTTTGGAGGTTTTCCGGAAACATCCAAACGGAAGGAGAGCTCAGTGTAGACCCAGAACTCACTGGAGGGATTATTTATCTCATCTGACCTGGGAAAAATTCAGAATCCCAACCGTAGGAGCTGGAAGAGGTTGCTTAGGAGGGCGACGACTGGACTAACTTCCTGCCTTTATGACCCAACCCCGGGAGAAAACAGTGATTGTTAAACTGTTTCAACATGTTCCGACCAAAGACTTTAAGATGACGCCACCGTGATCTTTCTTGACTGCGTGTATGAAACTTTGAGTCCGGCATACAGGCCAGGCTGTAAACATGTTTATTTGTGCAGTAAAGTTTAACATGGGGCTCTATGGGGGCTGACTCACTGCTGGAGACAGCCTCAAGTGGACACCAGAGGAACTGCAGCTTTTTGGCACTTCATACATTTATTACATTTTCAACATATCTGAGTGGAGTGTGTGAATGTCCTTCAAAGTAAGAGTCTCTTGAGGGTGGAACGGTGGTGGGTAAATGCTTCAATGGCTCTATAATCATGTGTGCTGCATTCAAGGAACAAAAGCTCCAAAAGATGTTCAGTGTGAGAAGGTCAGGCGGTCAGAGGCTTCAGGTTCATCTCTGTCTTATAGTGAAACGTAGTCACATGTGAGCAGCCAGAGAGACCTGTGAATGTTTTGTTTCCTGTGAATCTGTTTCTCTCTGACACACCTCACTGCTCTGTGAAGCGTGGAGGGGGATTATAAACTACACTTAAACTCCTAATTTGGACCTAAGTGACTGGATTAGTCTTTTACCTTATAGAATACTAAATGAATCCTTAAGAATGCAGAGTGGGGTCGGGGGAAATTAAAACTTTTAGCATGTTTGTTTGTTGCGATGTGTGTTTTTGACACTCTGCAGAACCTCGGAGCAGGAGTGAAAAGCTGCACAGATTTCCTCAGAGGAGATCGAGGATTGCGAAGTAAATATCAAAACAGAAATCTGAGGTGTGTGTGTGTTTGTGTGTGTGAGTGCATCAAACCATCGCAGGTGTTTTGTGACGAACAAACAGGTTTATGAGACGACATCTGGCCGTCAGTCGCTGCAGAACACTCCAGTCTTTAAGAGGGACATTAAAGATAAATCTCTGATCTTCATTAACGTCAAATAATAATAAAAAGGGTTGTGATCATAAAAATAAAGGAATTTACACGGGCCTGCACAATAGTGTTCCCTTACCATCAGTTTGCATCCTTATTGAGTGGGTTTGCATCCTTATCATGCTGGTTTGCATCCTTATTGAGTGGGTTTGCATCCTTATTGTGTGGGTTTGCATCCTTATTGTGTGGGTTTGCATCCTTATCATGCTGGTTTGCATCCTTATTGTGTGGGTTTGCATCCTTATTGTGTGGGTTTGCATCCTTATCATGCTGGTTTGCGTCCTTATTGAGTGGGTTTGCGTCCTTATTGAGTGGGTTTGCATCCTTATCATGCTGAATTGCATCCTTAATGTGTGGGTTTGCATCCTTATTGAGTGGGTTTGCGTCCTTTTTGAGTGGGTTTGCATCCTTATTGAGTGGGTTTGCATCCTTATCATGCTGGTTTGCATCCTTAATGTGTGGGTTTGCATCCTTATTGAGTGGGTTTGCATCCTTATCATGCTGGTTTGCATCCTTAATGTGTGGGTTTGCATCCTTATTGAGTGGGTTTGCATCCTTATTGAATTCATCCAGCAGCATCGTTTGCTTTCGGTTCTATTTGAAGTTAAAACAGCTGATTACCTCTGAAGGTTTTCATGCTTTATGCAAAGTTAAGATCATAATGCAAGCACTTAAAGTGAAGGGGCTCAGTATGGAGGATCAGACACCTACAGTATGTTAGACAGGATAAGAGCCGCTCGGTCCACTGATGCACAGTCACACCAACATGGAGTGTGGAGCTCGTGAAGCACTCTGAGGCTGCCTGGCTCATTAACAGAGGCAGCAGAGCGGACCCTCGAACAGGGCCGGTGTCAGAGGACAGCTATTCCCCTTTGCACCAGAACTGGGGCAGACATTTCGGATGGTGCTCTGAGCTAAGCCAAATCAAGACCCACATAAAATCCCTGATTGAAAGACAAAATGTGGAGCAAGCAGAGAGAGAATGTGGGGCAAATATCTGAGATACTAATCAACGGGACAATTACAAGACGAGAGCTTTTAAGAGCCGTCCCGCGGTGCTGTAAAGAGCGTGTTGCTCTCCCCGTGTGATTGTTTGGTGCTCTTTGCTTTCATTCATTCTCTCATCCTTCTGTAGAAATATGGTCTCATTATTCTTCAGCCAGTGTCGCCCCCGTCGTTACCTGTCAGCACTTTCTGCTGAGGCCAGCTCCGAGCACTCTGAGCTGTTTAACACTAATGGACAATCCCTCTTCCCTTTGTGCTCAACACGCCGTCTGATGTGCCGTTTTGACTGACAGAGGAACCCAGGGCCAATTTGCAAATGCTGACTTCCAGAGCGTTCAGTGTGGAAAGACATTCATCAAAAGCTTGGTGCCCTTTTTCTTGTCTGCTTGTCATATTATGAGTACGGTGCTGTCAGGGGCACGAGGGAGTCGATCACACCGTCTTTCTAAGATCACATGACGTGGTGTAGAGAATGGTTTAACGTCCACTCCCTCCTCTGTCTGGGAAGTTAAATTAGCAGTGTAAGAAAGTATCACTAAAGTCCAGAAGTAAAAGTATAAATAAGCCAGGAGTCATTATTAGAATGAATTGTTTCTTCTGTGCTAAGTCCTCCGACCCAAACGACCACAAAGGTCGTTCATTTCTAGCCTCTAATGCGACCCACAGGAGCATTTCCAAATTACTTAATTTATCCTGATTTTAGTGCTAAATAAAAAAGCTAAACAGAACCGTTGCGAGAAGAGGTGTGTTGCAGTGGCTGAGAGGATGTTGAACCTTTTACTTTTGCGGCTGTATTTGGCAATTTATATAATATTTGGTCACTTTGGTGTTTTAAATCGTTAGTTTGGATCCAACACAAGATTTATGGCCCACAGAAATAGGACTAAAAACCAATCAATGCAGCAGGGCATAAACTTCTCTTGTGTTCTGCAAGCTAAAATCACTGCTTTTATGAATGGAGTCTGGTGTGTGTGCAGAGAGCGATGTAACGTCTGTGTGTGGTTAAAACAATCATCTTCCTCTGTAACACAAAGGTCTATCTCTGTAGGGATCCTTTCTGTCATGTTGTCACACACTTAGAATAACAATCTGAGCCTGTCAGTGGAAACAACAAGAACTTTTAGTGGACGACCTTTGACCCATCAAGGATTATGTTGCAGCCGTTACAGCCTGTTTCACTGCTGCAGGATGAAACAAACTTCTGGAACAATACCAAAACGTTTTGAACCTTTTAGCCATTTTTACCCCCAAAAATCTAAATTAAAAAATAGGGCAAAAACATCCTCGACCTCAGGAGATCATGTGACTATTTTAGGACGTGTTAAAACAGCGTTGTGTTCTACTTGTAACATTTTGTTTTTAGTATTAAAGAATGAAGAAACACAGGTGTTTTTTACCTTTAAGTATCCGTGTAGAAACCTGCCCAAATGAGTGTAACCACCTCGGTCCACATGAGCAGACTCTGGTCCAGCAGCTTCACCTTCATCAAACAGGCTCAGACAAACACGTCGGCTGGCTTCAGTCGGCGCAGCAGATGGATGAGCTCTGACATGCCGGCTCATAACTGAGAGGATGAGTTCAGCCAATGACACAAAGGTGTTTGAAAGTCAATTTAAAATCATTTCCTGTTTCTGTCACATCACCTGTCTGATTTTTAATGTGCTCATTTTCACCATCTGGTACGAGCAGATTTCACCAGATAAGTGAATACCATTAAAAGTCCATCAAAAGTGAAAACTGTACTTTATTAATATTAAATTCAAACTTCACTGCCAATTATTCTCCTTCAAACGCCTTTGGTGAGATGGACTGTTTTATTTTGAAAGGCACTGATACATAAATACACCTATAAAAGAATTCAAAGGCTTACACCCCGAAAGTTTCGGTCGAATTTTCTGACATTTTGAAAATATAATAATGAAGTCGTGTTCAAGTCAGTTAGCAGGAAAAACGTCTGAGATTTGAGAAAAAAGTTGTAACATGATTCTGAGAAAGAAGTTTGAATAACTTTGAAAATAATTTGAATTTTTTTAAACAAAGTTTTTGGAAATTTGTGAAAGTTACAGGTTGAAGCCACACATCAGGTAAAAGCTCAGAGGTCTGACACTTAAGTTAACCTAATAAAGCCGTCATTCAGAGAGAAAATGGGACTGATGAAAAGTTTTTTTTTTTTATGCATTTACTCTGAAAATTAAAAAAATTGAAAGTCTGAACTCATCTCTGATCAAGTCAGATTACTGAAGATTACTGATCAACGTGTGAGCTCAGCAGAAATCAGTCTCCTGTGACACCTTCAGAACTCCGCTCATCTCTGACTAGAAGATTAAAATGATCAGAGAAAATGTGTATAAAACATTGACTTTGTCACCCATAGAGGACTTTACATGCATCAAGAAATAATGGTTTTATTTTGAAAATCAAAAAGTCTCCCTGAGTACCAACCAGATCCCCCCCCTCCCTCTGCTCTGCCTGATTTATAATCCTGAAGGAAACCAGCTCGGGCATGTTTCTGTTACGTTTGCCTGAACGAACACACACACACACACACACACACACACACACACACACACACTGGACGTGATTGGTGACTTGTGAGTGGATGCAGCTTGTGTGCGCGCTGATGCGTGAATGTAGACCAGCAGCAGCGCCGCGTGCAGACAACTTCTAATACACTTATCTTTCTGTTGGGTTTTTTTGTTTTTTTTTACACCTCCGCGCGTTATCGAGTGATGCCCGGAGGCACGTGACCACAGCAAGACGATTGATAATTAACTGAGGTACCTGAATCGGTGACGTGGAAGGAGGGAGGAGAAAGGGAGAGAGACAGAGAGAGAGGGGGAGAGAGAGAGTTGGAGGAGGGAGGCGGGCCGGAGAGGAGAGAGAGAGGTCTCGCCTCTTGTCTTGCTGAGGCTCTTTGATTCAGTGGCAGTGGCTGAGACAACCCCACCGGCCACCGGTCCCCCGGTAAGTCCGATTCTTCTTCATCTTTTTCCTCATTTAGAGTCAATGCTCCGTTTCTGTTCAGTGAAGTCGGATTCAAAGTTTATGCGTAAAATAAAGCAAAAACAAAGAAGCTCCAGAGCTGCGGGATTTTAATCAGTCTGCAGCTCGAGAACATTTTCTATTAAACTAACTCGTTTTAATGTTTTAAATGAAAATGAAACAGAGCGAGGCGGCAAACATTCCCTTTCTGACGCTCCGAGAGCCCGAATTGAAACTTGGGCGCTGTCCGTGGTGCTGAAAATTATCGATCAAATTCTTCTTTTTACAATGAGTGCTTGTTGATAAAGTTTCTGAGGAAGGCTTTGCCTACCATATAGTCACATTTTACCCACTAAAGCCCTCTGTTCACGCCTCTATTCATGCCTCTGTTCACGCCTCTATTCATGCCTCTGTTCATGCCTCTGGTCTCCACAGTGCAACTACGAGCAGATCAGCAGCTGATGCTCAAGAACAGACAGATTCCTCTGGAGGACTTCGGGTCTTTGTCGCGTCTCTGCAGCCGAAATTTAAGAGGACATTTGGCCAAAGCAAACTTTTATAAGAAAACAGGCTCTGCATTGGATGACCGCAAAGTCAGAAGATGCGTTTTGAGTCTGAGGAGCTCCAAACCTGCCAGTCAAAGTCCTTGTTGGCGCGTAAAGGAGTACCTGCGATGAAGAAACAAGAAGCAAGAAGCTCCACTCGGTAAGAAGAGTGAAACTCCGAGAGAAAGAGAGAGAAAGAAGAGAGTGGAGGCCGAAGAACAAACACCAGCGCGTCCTCAAATGATGGGGATAACGCACCTCCTGCTGCTTCTCATTTACTTAGACCCGCTGAATGTCCTGTGCGCCGCCACCGCCAGTAAAAAGAGCAAAAGCCCGCCGCGGAGGAACTCAAAGGTGAAGGAGGTGAACGGCAGCACCACCGCGGTCCCGCTGGCCGTCGCCGTCCCGGGGAGGATCACGCAGGTCCAGGCCCCCTCGGTGCAGCACGACACCTGCCTGGGCTACTACGACGTGAGCGGCCAGTACGACAAAGAGTTCGCGTGCAACAACACCGACCACCGCTTCTGCTGCGGCAGCTGCTTCCTGCGCTTCTGCTGCGCGGACCGCGGCAAGCGGCTGGAGCAGAAGATCTGCACCAACTACAACACCCCGGACTGGATCAAAACCCAGCCCCCCTCCCCGGCGCCCACAGGGGATACGTACGACCCGGAGCTGGACCAGACCAACACCACGGTGTACATCACGTGCGGGGTCATCGCGCTCATCATCGCCATTGGGATTTGTGTTAAAGTTGCCTATGATAAAGCCACCAAGCCGCCCCAGGAGATGAACGTGCACAGGTAAGATGGTTCTTCATTATTAACATTTTCATTCAGACAACAGCCCAATCAGGTCTGATTTAAAGGTGTGTCTTCTTCTTCTTAATTATGTATTTAATGCCTCCAAAAAGCAAATCATTACAAAGATCTCATTTCCAGGTGTGAGACGAATATGTGTAAATAAAAAATCTGTCTCCTTAAATGTCTGACAGAGTGATCTCAGCCTCCTGATGGTGTGTGATATACTTTAAATCAGGAACCAGAGAAAAAGTAGTTCCATCCATGAGGAACTGGCAGACTCTGGTTCATTCAGCGGTGATCTGTCACCGCCCTGATACATGTGCTCTCTTTAAATCAAATCAGAAACTTAAATGAAGTCATTACGAACAAATTGATTTATAAAGTCATGATAATCTGACTGATGGAATAAAGCACCTGTATGATCTGACAAAAAGAAGCCCTCTGGTGTGCAGGTGTCCTCCTTTAACAGGTGAAGAAGCTGGAAACACGATTTCTCTCTGTAAAAGAACACAGTGTGCCGGCGTGTCGGCTCTAAGTGGGCCAACAGGATTCGAGAGGATACCCACCCTTATCTTCCAGGAGCTGAGTTCCTCATGTGTTCACTGGCCTGACGTCTTTGTAACAAAATGTTAAATACATTTTCAGTTTGCACAAAGTCAGGCTGCAGTCACCAGTGAATGGTCACATCAATGCACAGCATGTTCTCACTCCCAGCTCATCATGCAGCAGCTTGCTCAGCGGCCCCAGCAGAGACACGACGACGGTCTCGATACGCTTCAGTCTTACACCTGAAACACAAAGTTAACAGCAATAAACATGCAGCCCACTGTTAATCAAAATATAACGAGTCAGCGATTATTAGAATAAAGTCACGTTAGCCTTTCAGCAGAAAATTCCTGACCGACATTAAACATCTTTCAGACAGAAAGCAAACGTAGCGGACGTTCGGTCGCAGTCGGTTGTGTTTGGGCACAAATAAGACTCGTTTATGTTCCGGACAAAGACGATTGACTTCTGTTAGTCACGAAACCAACCGTAACCACCGAACGTTATTTAACCTGCGTACGATATGCGCAGGAATAAACGTTGGTTAGGCCTGTACGGAATCAAACCATGATCTTTGTCCAAAACCAAAGTACGAACTGTTTGTTACTTCTGTTAGTTATGTAGCTAATGCCTCGTATTTGATGTTATTAATCTAAATATGTTCCCGAACTATCGTACGTTACAGAACAAGACGAGGGCAAAAGCTCGTATGTGGCTGACCGCGTCAGGTCAGTGTGCGCTTCAATGTGTTACAAGGACTGTCCTCATGAGGCCGATGTAAACGTGTTTGAAAGCAGGTGGGCGAGGACAGCGGAGGAGCAGCCCCGCCTACTCCCCGAACAAAGTATCCAGAGCCGTGTAGACAGAGAGTTGCGTCAGTGGAGGTCCAATACGCTCCATGATCCGCCATTGCGATGTCGCAACTCTCTCTATGGCTCTGAAAGTACCGTCACTCTCACTCGCATGCAGACCCGTGTTCAGGGCTGACCCCGGCGGTTGGCCAAAAAGACGTCAACATGACAAGAATGAAACCCCGCCTGGGTTGAAGTCCTGAGTATGTTGGACACATCCGTTCGCCCTCACCAGCCTCAGCTGACGCTCAGGCTCTTCGTACGTCACCAACAGCAAAACCCAATAAGCTGACATGATTCAGACATGATGTAAGTGTGGTACCAGCATCACCTCCACTTGTTCTCATACTGTTACCAGTGTCCAGTTACCCTTTAGCAGGTATTGGCAGGTACGCCAGTCAGTGCTCGATCCTATAACAAAACGATTAGTCCCAAAAAAAATCTACTGCTCTCAGCTAAAGTATCGTCTCGGTATCTGGAGGGGAACAATGCTCGTTGGAACGTCTCTATCAGCGTCAGTTTCTGAAGCATTGTTGCGCTGATGAAGCTGCAGAGTTTGACTGCTTGTGAGCGACACAGTCCGGCCTGAGACTGCGGTTTGACATTAAAGAGAGAGAGAGAGTCGACATGTTAGTTTGGACTGTTGAAACATGACGGCCATTTTTCTTCTGCATCCTGTGGAAGCAGCTGACTGATACGTAACTTACAGCCTCACTATCACGACTTCACACCAGCTCATGACATTTAACACATGCCATCAATCTCCTCCGCAGAGCCTCACTACCATTAAATGTCAACATATATCTCTCTATGCTACACATCCCATTCTCTCAGTCCCAGGAGAGTGCGGGGGGAGGTGGGGGATGGGCTGGTATTTTATGTCCCCGGAGGGTTCAAGTAAATGCCACTGAAAGCCATAATGAGTGACCATCCCGATATGACTGTTTGCTTCTACTATGACAATATTGCCTTCTCCTCGGGGCACTGTTAGTGGTCAGTGAATTGCTCGATGAGCGTGAAAGCAGCATTAAAAAAACACATCCTGTGGCTGTTCCAGTCAGCGGCTGAACAAACTGCTGGATGAGAGTTTATCATCAGAGCACCAAAGGATTTTTAAATGATTCTGTTTATCTTCTAAATGTGTTTGGTGCAGGATCAAACCTCCCACAGCGTGCTGTGACGTCTGATCCGAGTGCATCACCACAGAGTTACTCTGTTCTACGACGTCTGCAGACTGCTGGTGACTGATCCGTGCTGTAAGAGTAGAGTGTCTCACACACAGATGGAGCCAGGAGGTTTCTGTCGGATGGACCACCCGGGCAGCGTTCAGAAACGCTTTCAATCGTATGTTTATAACAAGTTTGGAAAAAACCCCTCTTTAGATTAACAAGGGCATCCCATTCAGATTCAAAAAGTGGTGCTAAAGCAGTTGTCTTTAGGTCTGTTCTCCACCTTCCCGAGCGGATGGGTACGTTTGTTTCTTGGTACCCTTTGGTGCCTGTTTCAAGGTTCTTGAAAGGAACCCTTTACGTCCGTATGAAAATGGTTCCTCTGAAATATGTTGTTAGTTTTGTTTCTAAGTATCCTTTAGCATCTTCTTTGTTATCACGAGGTCAGGGATGATTTAAGATACCATTTAACGACTTTCTTTGTGGTTCAGGATAAACATGTTAGCGCGGGCTACTCGTAGCCTCTGACGGGTCTCGAATGACGGCCTCCCGTCACAGTCCTGGTTGTTCTGGTTGTTTCGTGCTGAGGCGAAAGGCGTCCCTTGTGTGATGAGATGCTGAAGGTCACGGCGATCACATGGGTAATACACAAACTATGGTGCATTCCTTTTCAGTGAACGAGAACAGCCTGCTCCATCGCGTTTTTTGGTGTGATGCATGCTGGGATACTCTCCATCCCCGCTGGCGAGGGTGATGAAAATGTATGAAAGGATAAATGGATTTTTATCGGGGGTTCGGTCTAAATAAAATTGCATGTTTTCCTCCCACTGCTGAATAGAGTCACACTTCGTCACTGCTGTCACCAGAGAGTGACTTGAGTCACCTGCTATTAGCAGGAGTGCTGCACAGAGCAGAGGAGGACGTCTCACATCGACTTAAAGATATGAAGATAATTGTGCATTGTTCTGCCTCGGTCATTCAACTTCGGCACCTGCTGCTCTGAAAATGTCATGTAATGGAGATTACTCAGAGAAACACTCGGACGTGTTCCTGTTAGAAAGTCTCCAGCAGCAACACAAAGGAGCTCCTGCAGGAGATCACAAACGTTTAAGCTCCACTGATTGTCTTAAGTGTCTTTTCACTATTTTGGCACGGTCAGCTTTTTAATATCCATATGCACTCACGAGACTTCATAATACAGAAACAACAAAAGGAGCAACAAAGCTCCTGATGCGGCACTTTTTCCATGTAAAGGCCCTGAGAACTGAAGCGCTGGTGAAGTTCGTGTCTCCTTTCTGCTCCTCCTAGCCACGGGGCGTCCGTTCAAGAGCTTAACACCATCACTTCAGTATGAGCGGCCGCCACCAGAGTTTGCAGAGAGCTTGATTAAATGAGAAGCCATGCCTTGCTGAGCGCTCAATAGTGTTTTTTTTTCTTTGTATGATGTTTTTTCACTCTGGCACACGGAGCTGTCGTAATGATGTCTGCTGGAATAGACCTCAGAGGCTGGCAGCACACATTCACGCCGACAAGCCGTGACCAAAAAGAAGTAGTGGAACATGGGATTACTTTATATTTGGCGAGAGTCTGCTCCTCCTAAAAACTGGAAGCGTCTCCGCTGATTTCCGGTGCTTCTTTAATGTAATTTAGACTCCTACCTCTGCGGCTGAAGGGGGGGGGGGGGTGTGAGCAGAATACTGAGCTGTTGGCAGACCTTTGCTGTTTGGTCGGTGACCTTCACCCAAACACAAGAAATGCGGAGTGAGAGCTAAAGCCAGTGATTTGAACAGGCGGTATTGATCAACTTCTGCAGAGCAAACCAATTTATGCTGGCTAGGCGGCGAGAATAATGCTTTGTTTTCCAATTGCAGGACTGAGAAGCTGAGGTAAAAAGGCGAGGTGCCTGTGGACGGGTAAAAACAGCAGAAGAATAACACAAAGTCAAAGTCAGAGGAAGTCTTTATAAGGATGTTTTATAGCCAATATTATTCAGCTGCAGAACTACTGGTATAAGCAAATATGTTTAACATTAAAAGTACAAGAAACTCAAGAACAGCAATGCCAAAGATATTTTCTTGGAGGAGCTGAGCCGTGTTGTTTCTACAAAATGTTAATCACAGCTGAAAATGGTGCGTTTGTTGGGGACTGTTTGCAGCAGTTGAAAAATCTACATGTGGTGCTGTTGTGAGTATTTATAACGTATGTTAAAATCTTAATATTCATTCCTCCCTGGCAGAATGTTTAATAGCAGATTCCTGTTTCTATGTGTCTCAGTTTAATCGTGGCGTTCCCCAAGGCTCTATTCTTAGCCCATCATTATTTTCTGCTGACATGCTGCCCCTCAGCTCCTTCATACAACACACATCAATACACATCTTTAGAATGTTATTGTTAGGGTGCTACTGTGAGTATTTTTAAGATACTTTAAATTTAACGTTCATACCTCCCTTGCAAAAACTCGTATTACAATAGTAGATTCCTTTTACCTTCTACCTATTTTTAATCGTAGTGTTCCCCGGGGCTCTATTCTTAGCCCATTGTTATTTCCCTCAGCTTCTTTATTCAAATATATCTTTAGAATCCGACTGTTAGGGACTGTTTTCAGCGGTGGTTAAATACACATTTGGTGTTCTGTGAGTATTTATGCCATAAAGAATGTTTTAATGTTCTTACCTCCCTTGCAAGAATTTGTCTTTTAACAGCAGATTCCTGTTTTTCTGTATCTCAGTTTGATCGTGGCGTTCCCCAGGGCTCCACTCTTAGCCCATTGTTATTTCCCTCAGCTTCTTTATAGAAATATCTTTTTCATTGTTCAGGTTTGATTTGGTTTTAAGTTACTTTAAAACCGCTGTTCATACCTCCCTGTGTTTTTAAAGACTCCTACATGTGGGTCGGTCTAACTGTGGTGTTCCCCAAGGGTCCATTCTTGGCCCATTGTTGTTTTCAGTTAACATGCTCTCAACCGCTTTCTTTAAACAGAACCCTCTTTGATTCTGCACTGACCTTTTGACCTTGCTACCGACTTTCGAGGTCATATATAGTTCTGCAACAGAAAACATCACAGATGTATTGACTCCGTATGTGCCTTCGTGTCACCGTAGATCAGTAGATGGGCCTTCTCTGCTTATTCTGAACTCGGAGGGTGACGAGGCCTTTGCATTATTAGTGTCTCCAGACTTAGAAACACTCTTATGAGCACGCAGTTGTCAATATTTAATATGTTCTTTTCATATTTTCATGCACTATTAACATTATTCTTTCATACTGGTGTTTAATTTTTGTTTTAACTTTAACTTTTGTTTTTAAATCTGCGTTTCTGTGGCTCCATTTCATCGTCTGCATCTTATTCTATATTATTAAAGCACATGTTTTAAGTCAGACCTGTTTCTTCAAACTACTGAAGCTCAAACTCCAGCATCCAACTGGGACGCTGCAAAATCAGGTCGCCTTCGTCTGTGAACAAGAAGGCGGCTAAAGTGTGCTCATCCTGGAAGGGAAGAGCTATTAATACACCGTATATCTCCCAAAGTCACAGAGTTATGGAGAAGTGGACTGTGTGGTCGCTTTAGGTTGACATTGACACAGTTAAATTGCTGTTTCATTTTATTTAAGAAGATGGAGGAGAGTTTCTCCATCCGCAGACGAAATGGGGCCTCTGAAAGTAAGAAGTGGACGATTGCTTTTATTTGTGGCTCCGGAGCCGAGGCTTTAACGTTACTCTTAATAAATGAGCCTTGAGCTCGAGTCCGACACATAAATAGGACTCCTCTGTACCTTGTATACCGCGTTATTGAAAATCTAACCCCCCCTGTGACTCTGGTTGTAATTAGGATTTCCTCGCTGCATTGCTCCGAACCTCTATGATTCAAATTGGAGCTGTAGCTAAATAAATTAGAAGGACCTTTCGGGGGATTGCGAGCAGGAAAAAAAAAAAAGCAAATGTTGGTAATTGGAAAACATTCAGTGTAAACATTTTTTCACTTGTGTGATTTCCTTTCAGAGCCCTGGCAGACATCCTGAGGCAACAAGGACCGGTTCCAATATCTCAGTACGAACACGAAAACATCGCAGCGATTGATGGGTCGCCCAAAGACGAGACGCCGGTCAGAACCTCCAAGAATCATTACACACCTGTTCACTCCAACCACGGTAGGTGCTCCGCTCTGCTATTACACACATCAATAGCTCTGACTGGAAAATAGGGCATGTTGAAACCTTCACTACATATTCTGATTATATACTACTCGCTTTCATGAGTCTGTCACAACAGCTTGAGTGACGTCCACTGAAATAGATGGACGGGCTGTGAATTATAAGCTTCCCGCTCAATCTTTCTTAAGAGGATACATATAGAGGAAGATGTATGGTGAATTAAATGCACGGCCCAGGCTGAGTCCTCCCTCACGCTGCAGTCCCATAAGCCTACTCAGCACTGGCTCAAAATTGAGATGCAAATTATCTTCTTCTTCTGCGGAATAACGCGCGCTCTTTGTCCAGAGATAATTCTGTCGTGCCACGCCGTTCCTCCCACTTTTATCCGCCGGTCTCCAGATCCCAGCTCCAGGGATCAGCCCGTTTGCTAAGTGCCCTAGTATGGTGTCCCAGATTCAACAGTGTTATGTTTCATTCTCGTGTCACCCTGCCTCCACCCTCCTCTCCACCACCACCACCAATCCAATATGGAGGAATGTGTCAGAGCAGAGCTGATGCAGATTGTTCTGATCTGCAGGACGTGAGCGGCTTCTTCTCACGTTCCTGCAGGATTGGAAGATTTAACTTGTGTGAACACTTTGTAGTCGCCGAGCAGTCGGGAGGACTTCCTGTTCCTCCAGAGAAAAGGAGAAAACCTCACACATGATGTCTTTAATGATGAGCTCTGCTGATACTTTAAGACTCAACTTAGAAATTGTGAAGTTTTGGGGTGCAGTTGGAAGCTGTTAATTGACCTTTCAAGTATTTGTTGCTCGACTAAAGGTCATGGTTCGGGTTAAAATAGTAAGTCCAACACGGCACACTAATCCTGGTCTCCTGGGTGAAAGTCCTCTGTTGGTTTGACCCCTCCCTCCTCCCCCTTGCTTGTACTCGTCGTTCCTTATGCCAGGTCCCTTGACTTTCCAAAAGCTTTTGTTGTGCAGACAGGAAGTGTACGTCCACATGAACACATGTTTCAAGGTCGTGCTGACTGTCTATGAAAACATGGAAAACATGGATACAAGAATCTCTTTCTCCTTTATGGACTTATCGGGAACTTTTGTGAAACCGAGTCGACATGAATAAAGTTTAGAACATCAATTAAACAAAAGTCTGTTCGGAATAAGCAGAAGAAGTCATGTAGCAGCCTGACTGCTCCAAACCTTCATGAGAGCCCAGCCAGGTTCTGCTTTTGATGATCAATTGGTGGATTTTGTTCCAACGGTTGTGAACCAAAAAGCCCCCAAACGGGTCGGTCCTGTCAGAAAGCAACAGTTTATATGAGACGTTCGAAAAGGAGCGGACTGACGGGGTTGTCAGAGATCAGAAATCTGAGAGCAGATGTTTAACAGGAACAGCTCGAGTGCAAACAGCCAATCTGAGTGCAAGCAGGGACTCTGATGTAGAGAGCAGGGTTTCAGGGTGAGCATGACCAAAGCTAAACGTGACCTCAGTAAGTGAGTTCTCAAATTGAACGACCACTTCTGAACGTAGAAAATCCCCCATGAGTGGACCTGAGTTATATTTTCCCTCTTACAGTTTTGCTGTGTATATAAAGCTAACTGTTGGGGAAAGGAGGGCATCAGTGGGGGGCCGCAGCTCAGCTTCGTGAGCCGGCGTGCTAATCCGGCCCTGAGCCCCAACAGAAGAATGATGTCAGAATATCGGACACACTGAACAGCTGATCTATTGGAAACAACAGACTCTGTGATTGTTCGGCAAACTTAACGAATTCCCGACGACACGCATCGAGTTTAAAATTCCAGCCGTGCAGAGCCGCAGCTTTGAACTTTAAGTTTTACAGAAATCTTCTAGCACAAAAGAAAGCCGCCAAAATCAAAGCTTCTCACGCAGATACAGTTTCTCTTTCTTTGTCCAGGTTCTGCATGATTTGTGTTTTTTAATTTACTTGGTAATCCTTCAGAAGAGCCCGGAAAAATACGATATGAAGACTGAGAAAACCTTATTACGCAGCCTTTTATACAATGTAAATATAAAGTATACCGTCGTAGCAGTCGAAGCTAATAAAGGTTCGGCCCGGTGCTAATTACTGAACACTGAAGGCCACCGTGCTTCTGTCTGTGTCAACACGACTCTCCCTCCCTGTGATTCACAGAGACACACATTGTTATCTTGTTCATAATACGATACCGCCCACATAAAAGATGTCTTCATTGTCCGACCTGTGTCATCTCAGCCCCCATTGTGCGCTGGGCGAGGAGCACCAGGACGTCACAGTGCAGGAGAGGATGCTTTTGAATGGAGGGAGCGTCAGAGTGGAGGGTGGAGGGTGGAGGGAGTCCAAGCAGGGATGGAGGCTCTCCAGGGAAGACGTGACTCACATTTAATGACAAATTTATGAACACAGTGACGCCAGTTAAAGAGTCGTTTTCTACTGTGTGCACGTGCATCGGCTGCGTGAGAGATTTTGGTTGGAGATCAAACTGTGTTTAAAAGGTTAAGGTTTTTCTTCAGGAGCGTCTGGTCCAAAAGCAATGCATGCAAAGACGCGAATAAGACACGCAGACGCCTCGATGTTCTGCAGGAAAAGTCGATCCAAACAAAAATCAGCATTTCTAAAGTTGTTTGCTCGTCTCTTCTTGCAGACTCTCAGACGCTTTGCAAATCTGTATCTTCATGCAATAATGTCCATTTGGGTTCATCGCACTGTTCAGCTGAAACAAACAGGACAGTTACGCCACATAAAGCTGCACCTGAGTGATAAAAACAACAGTACACGATGTGAACTCGTGTGAGGCTGATAAAGCATGGATCCTCCAGCACCGTCCGAGAGTGAGCATCAGCGCTTCAACGTCTTAGAGTTCTGTTCTCTTATGTCGTGCTCTAAAGTTTGCACAGTATTTTTATGGTGCTGTGAAAACAAACGTCTTCCACAATCTGCAGGCGGAGAGAGGAGCCGTCTCTGCAGGACGCTCGCAGCCACAGGGAGCGTTTTTAAGTTCTGCAGAAGTTTCCGATAAAATGACACGAGACTCATTTGTGTTTGATATTCTGGAGGCTGACGTCATGCTGCTGCTGCTGCTGATGAGTGTGCATGTGTCAGTCTGTCTGAAGAATCACCATTAGAGGCTGTTTGTGTTCGTATTCATCAAAGTGAAAGCTGTTCTAACCATATGCACTCATTAGACTGCTGCCATCATTTTGCTTGACAGAGAATTTAAACTGAAACTTTAAAGTGTGTGGACGCCTGAAAGCCGTCACGACAGCATCCACACGTTTCCAACAGACCGTGTAGCCTCAGGAGCGTCGCCGGGCTCCAACGCTGACGTGGGGTTTATACCTAATGCTTTGGATTCAGGTGCGCTCAGGGCTTTTACAGGCCAAACAAACAGACATGATATCTGAGAGCTCATTGGGCACGAGCCTGTCTGACCCTCAGGTGAACACAAACTACACGTTCTGAAATCGTTTTTTAAAAGAACTTTGAGTGAATTATCTGGAGTCGGTTTTGGCTGCAAAGAAATCCATATTGCGCATCCTCCATAAAAACAAACTCAGCAGAACATGAACTGAATGGAGAGACTGGGCGAGTTCACTCTTCAGACAGACGCTTCCACACGAGTTCAACCAAATCTCAGCCTGAAAAATGTGCACAGTCGTCTGTTTATAAAGACGAGAGCACAAAAAGAGAAACATCAGAGAGACCCAGAGTTTCTGTTGAGTCCTGAGTTCAGTCAGAGGCCGAGAACAAACGCAGACACACTCCCACATCACAGTTGGTGCGTCTGCTGTCGGCTAAGTTCAGCAGCCATTGTGCTCCACCAGCTGTCATTGACGTTTGGTTCGGACGTTAGCTTTCAGGGGCAAAGCAGCAACGGACCAGCAGACGATTCACGCACTCGAGTCTGAGAAGCCTTCAGAGGTGCTGGCGGACAAAGCTAGGCTAGCTGTATCCGTTTTCAGTTTGCATGCTATGCTAACCCAGCAGGTTGTTGGCTATAGTCAAACACTGACCCAACAGACGAGAGATCTGCAGCATAAAACTTTGTTACCCTGAAAGCTTTTCTTTTCAGATTTTGCTAACTCGGCTCGTTCTGTCTCATCCGATGTGTCAAACATCGCAGCTTTGGCAGAGCACTTCAAAATATGACACTGTAGGTCCCTCATGCATCACACCTGGACACTGTCCTGTAGCTTCTTGTTTCGATGTGCTATGCAGACTATTTTTAAGAAGTTGACTTGACTTCTGTCAGTAACTTTAGGTTTGTAAGGTGTGTTTATCATGTCGGCAGGTAAATACATATTGTAACTCAAACCATTGAACATGAACGAGTCGTTTCTGCTTCTTAAAAGTCTCTTTGACAAAGCTCATGAAATGTTTCTATGCAGGCTTTATTTTGAAAGTCTAACTGGTCCTTGCTTATCTATTGTTGCTAACTTGAGTGCTTTATTTTGAAAGTTAAAGTAGATATGCGTGATTATTATTGCTAACTCGACCGTGGACGAGCAGAACCGAGCGTGCATTAAAAACAGTGACGATTGAAACATGACCTCCTCTTTGCATTGTCTCGTATCCGGCGTGAGGAGTGCACAAACGTGAGTCACTGATGTGTCTGTTTACGTTCCCCTGAAGGCCGGCTGAGTGTAACGCTTTGTTCACTTCCATCAGGAGATGTTTTGAGTTTTTATCTCTTTATGAAACACTTTGCCCTTCATTCATGACGAGACGATGAAAAGCTTTAACAGTGTGCTTATTCTTTAACAGACCTGTGGATCTTTTTCATTATGCGGCGCAGATAAGGCACTTTAAGGAAGAGATAATAACGGGCTGTAGGCTTGTTCTGCCACATGGGAACAATTTATATCACAGTCAGCATCTTCGGCTGCCTGATTCCAGCTCCGCCGCGCGTCCTTGGGGCACGTGGAGGTCATGAAGCATCAGCGTTTCACCCTGGGAGACGTCATGTAGATTTACACTACTGTATCGTCTGCATAGAAACAAACGTGCGCTGTTAAGAACGCAGAGAATTCCGCTCCTTCCCTTCTTACGGATTCCCAGGTGAACAGAGACGGCCAGAGGAGTCAGAAATCAGTTAATCATCCTCCTCTGGGTTTGATAAAGAGAAACAAACGAGCCGCGGTGCCAGACCTCGGCGTGATGAACACCGGGCCGAACGGTCCCAGGTGTTTCTCCTCATTATGATAATTTGAAATGCTGTTCGATCCCGGCTTCCCGAGGCCCAAAGGTCTGAGTGATGTTATTGACTTTGAAGTGGTTCTTCGGAGAAACGCTCGACGGTTAATGTTGAAGCAGGACTAACAGAGAGAGCGAGAGAAGGGAGGAGAGGCGGAGACGTTTCCTTTGTTATTTCTCCTTTATTTCTTTGTGAGTCGTTTCTGTGGTTGGCAGGACGATCAGGCGGGCATCTGTCTCGCTCTTTGTGTTCAGGCTCAATTACAGCACATGTTCAGAGAAGAGGTAACAGCGATGTGGTAACTGCATTACAATGAAACACGAGGTGGGCTTCCTCAAAGGAAGGGGCTTCAGTCTGTGAATGAAACCCAAATGTTCTTCCCTCTGAGGAGCAGGAAGCACCAAAGTTTGATTTTCAAATTAAATGCAGCACTTTGCTTACTGCGGAGGAGAGAGGCAGCGTGTGATAAATGGCTGATATGAAAGTCCTAAACTTTCAGATGGCATCTTTTAGCGGTGCGCGCTGATGATCCCACCTGAGAGTCAGTTCAGCCATTTGAGCCCTGTTTAGTATTCCTGTCATCTGTGGCTACTCCTTTATAAGCGACAGGCAATGACTGGGGAGTTTAATACAGACACTCCTCAGTATTAAGGCTGAGTCACTCTGGAATTTAAAAAGGTAAAATTTGGCAGTGGATTTATTTCGATGGGATGGCCACCATCGATGGATTTGCTCATTGGGGAAAATAAATCCACATTTGTTCAGTTTTGCACCATTAAGCAAAAGTTTTTTCCCCTTTTTTATTCTTCTAAAAATGATTTCTGCAATGTCGCTGAGTTATAATCTCCAGGAGAGTCCATAGACTACGTATGATGGACGCAGCCATCGTCACGTCACCCATTGGTTTGTTGTTCGCCTTTGTGAAGCCTTGATCTGGCATGTTGGCCTTCACCATGTTGGTTTCCTGGGGGAGTGACCACATCTGGAAGACAGGGCGGGGCTCGAGATGTTAGCAAATGCTAAGTAATCAAAGCTAAACAGTCCGTGTCCTTAGCTGATTGATTAGCTGGCTGTTACGCTAGGTAACCATCGTATTTTCCACTTAGATATAATCTTGAAGATTTCAGTTTCGTGCTCTTTGGCGCACCGGCTGGCGAAACAAAGGAAGTGCAAGCACATACGTCCGAATGTAACCAGATGTCCACGGTCGGCTCCGGTTGTAACTCTTGATTTTCCTGGCTGACGGTCGCTTTCCTTTTCAGACTGTTTGCTTCATCTGAGCGTCGAGTTTGTTTCTTCTTCTTTGGATTTTCACTTCTTGTTGAAGTTGTATCTGTAGTCATCCATCTTTTCTTTGTTTGTTCAGCCATAGTAGATTACTGTTTACTCGCAATACTTGCAGAGAGTGGAAAAGCAGCCGCTTAGCTCCGCCTACCCTCTCTGGCAGACCAACCACTGCTGGCTGATGGAAAACGCGTCACTCACTGGGCGCCGCCACAGACACCCAGCCCATAATAATACTATATACTGCAAATGTAAAGGCTTTCGTCAGTGGGCCACAGGCTCAGTCATTGATTATCACTTTAATGATGTGGTGGTAGCTGACCGAAGGTTGCTTATGTTTCAAACTTAGAAGGCTAAGAGAGCTCGATGAACTTGTTGAACGCTTACTTGCCCACGCTTGGGTGGAAGAGCAAGCGGCGAACAAAAAGCGGTCACAAATTAGTTTGTCGACTGCCCTTGTGGAGCTTTAATTTGGCATTTTGATGGCGGCCATGTTGGTTTCCTGTTGTTCCAGAAGTGACCACATTTGGGTGAAGCCGGAGAGGAGCGATAGTTTGTTTAACTTGCCCTTTCAGCCCCGACTCGTCACTGTTTTGCTCTTTATTTTCTTCTGTGTGACGTTCATGACACACTGTCTGTACACAGTATAAGTCACGAGAGACTTAATGGTGTAAAAGACTGCGTGAATTTCCTCAGAGCTTGGCCTGCTGTTCATTAGCCACGTGGTGAGACCAGACTGTGCTCAAATATTTAGCTGAAATATGAATTTGTTTGTCTCACCAGGGCACTATGGGAAGGAGAACCTGCGCAGCGGCGGCCAGGACATGCACAACTTCATCTCCTCTGGGTTTGTGACACTCGGACGAGGCCATTTGAAAGGTACAGAGCATCCTCATTATCTGATTCCACTTCACACAGCCGCTGAAGTTCACAATAATAATCTCTCAAAGCTACTGTGTCATGCTGTCATTGTGTTTCTGCCAAAGACTCAAAACTGTGACTTTTGTTTGAGCTGGGTGGAAGTCGGACATCACAATTCATAATGGCTTGAAGTGACATCTTGCAAAAGTCCGCGCACACATTTATTATCTATGATTAAATCCTCACTTCCAATGACAAAGTCACACTTGGTAGGCAGCCGGTGCGGGTGCAGCCCGGCACAGTAGCACATTTCCTCTCTATTGTCCTCCTTTGGAGTTTTAATAAATGTGAAGCAGAGTGAGAGCGAGCCGTAAACAAGAGGCCTGTTGTTGTGTTTCTACAGCGCAGCACTCCATAGACGAGTCGGGCCAGATGTCCTGGCAGGGCGACCTGGACATCCCCATCTCCTACGGTACGTCTCCCTAAATGTTCTGCTTCTTTCTGCCGGGGAAAAATCCACACATCCTGCTGTCTGCTCGCACCTGATAACAAGTCACACACCCACACACACACACACACACGGGCCAGTCGAGTGCACTTGGCCCACAACCACAGCAGGAGTGCCAGAGTCATAATATTTTATTCATATTATTCCCAGGCTGGATTTGGAGCCAAAATATCTCCACTAGTGGGGTTTTTTTTGACAGCAGGTTATAATGGATGCTGCTCAGTCGAGCTTTATTTATGTGCGATTATGAACAGAAGCCAGACATTAAAGGGTTAGCTCTGCTATGTTAAATCTGGGCCGTATTTTTTTACATATTTTTGGGTCTAAATTACTATAAATGTTTAAATGTCTCCAGTAGATGTGTTCGTCCTGCAGCAGTGAAACAGGCTGTAATGGCTGCAACATAATCCTTGATGGGTCAAAGGTCGTCCACTAAAAGTTCTTGTTGTTTCCACTGACAGGCTCAGATTGTTATTCTAAGTGTGTGACAACATGACAGAAAGGATCCCTACAGAGATAGACCTTTTTGTTACAGAGGAAGATGATTGTTTTAACCACAGACAGACGTTACATCGCTCTCTGCACACACACCAGACTCCATTCAGAAAAACACTGATTTAAGCTCACAAAACACGAGACATGCTCGTCTACCTCTGCCTAGTTGATCGGCTACGACCACGTTGTGAAAGGTAAAATTATTTGTGTTTTTGTGCGACATATATTGTGCTGGAACTAAAGACCACTTCAGATCAATGATTCGCAACAAGACTGGATGCAACCGCCAAAAGAATCCCTCGACATCGTAAACGCTCTAAAACTGGGCCGTTCACATCAAAGCAACGAGCAACGGAATGCACACAGACACAGCTGACCGTCTCCATAGCAACAACGCACTGACATACCCCACTACTTCTAACACACCAGACTCCATTGAGAAAAACAGTGATTTTACCTCAGTTGCTGGTCTACCCCTGCCTCAAGTGTTTAGTTTGTTTGTGTGACATTGTTGTATTTAATGGTTAGATTAGATTAATACAATATTTCTGTTACGCACAATAAGACAAAAGACTAACTGATAGTGGCAGCAGCAGAGCAGCAGCTCCTGTGTTCTGTGAGGTAAAATCACTGTTTTTATGAATGGAGTCTGGTGTGTTTGCAGAGAGCGATGAAACGTCTGTTTGTGGTTTTAAAAAATCATCTTCCTCTGTAACAAAAAGGTCTCTCTCTGTAGGGATCCTTTCTGTATGTAACACTTTGAACCCCAAAATATGTCAAAGATAGTGTCCAGGCTTAAAAATACCAGAGTTAAACTTTGCCGTGGCTTCTGTCATTGATGTTACATGATTAGGCATTCAAGTTGGAGTGTCACAGTGACCCTCTGATCTTTATTTATGCTGATTTCGCACATATTGTGACTCTTATGTGGTTCGGTTTTGATGCCTTTCTTTTGATAATATTCCGACTTATAGTTTCTGCTCAGCCGTGGCGATAGTGCTGCTTACCTCTCAGCTAAACTGTCGTAGAGGTCGTCAACAGCTTATCTTAATGAGACATTTGGTCCAAGTTCTGGAGGTCCTGATAGAGAAGATTTATCCCTCTGTGGTCTTTGTTAAACTACAAACACACAACATCTACGTCTGTTCGGACTTCCTCTGGTCTGTGTCCCTGCTTGTGTGTGCAGCTCTTTCATGGATCATCTCTGTTATTTCGGACCCCTGAAGACCTCTAGTTTGTCGCACAGTTTCTGGAGTAAGTGACATAAATATCCGCTGTGCCAGGAGGTGTTTCTCTGAAGGTAGCGGTTGTGGGCAGCAGCAGGTGTGTTTTATTGAACGGATGATTGTGACCTGACAGAGTCTTTGTGATGTAGAGCGACGATCAGAGCCGGGAGAAGCTGTGTGGTGGGAATCTGTTCACTCGATCATGAAACACGTCGTTGGAAGTGGATAGGAGAAGATATGTGAGGCTTTTCTTCAACAAGCTCCGTGTTGTGTCGACTTTGAACAATCTTTACTAGAACATGTAACTTTAAGAGTGAACGCAGGCAACGAGTGTACAGCTACAAACAAGCGTGTTCTCTTGGTAGTGACCCTTTGTGAATCTGAGGACGCCTAGCTCCCTGAAACGACCCTCGTTGCACCTGACAGGTTCAAATGACTCAAACCCAAAACTAAACCTTCTGTGCATTCTCCTCTCTTCCTCTTCCTCTGCTTCCTTTTTTATCTCATGTCTCTCCGTCCTTCCTTTCCTCCCAGCGTCTTTTCATCCCACCTCTCATCCATGCATCCTTCCTTCTTCTTTCCTCCCTCCCTTGTATAGTTCTGTCTTTCCTCCCTTCTTTTTTCTTCCTCACATCTTGTCCTTATTTCGTCCATACTTCCTCTCTTTGCTTGGTTCAGTCCTTGCTTCCTTTGTGCTTTTCTTACCTTGCTTCATTCCTCCCTGCCATACCCCTTTCTTTCCATCCATCCCCTTTTCCTTCCTTCCTTCTTTATTCTTCCTTTTATGCATTCTCCTCTCTTCCTCTCTCCTATTTCCCCTTTTTTCATTCCTTTCATGCTTCCTTCCTTCCTTTGCTTCAAGTGGCTTTTCATCCTACCTCTCATCCATGCATCCTTCTTCTTTCCTTCCCTCCTTTAGTTCTGTCTTCCCCACCTTCCTGTTTACCCTCCCTTCCACCCTTGCATCCCTCCTCCCTTCCTTACTGCTTTTTTTCCATCCATAGCTTCCCCGTTTTCCTTCCTCCCTTTTTTATTTCTCTTGCTTCCTTTCTTTTTATCCTCCCTTCTTTATTCCTTCCTTACATCCTGTCCTCAATCCTTCTATGCATCCTTTCCTCTTTCCCTCTGTGCTTCCTCTCATCTTCTTTAGCTGCTGAAAACACACAGAAGTCCTCATAAGTACAGAATCCTTCTGCTCTCTAAATATTTGGTATATTTCACATCTGATATGTTGATAAAATATTTAAGCTCTTGACCTGAATGTGTGATCGAGCATTTGAATGTTTTCTTACATCGACGGCCTTTTGTAGCTCCTCTTTCTGCAGCTTCTTTCACACAAACAAACATTTAGAATCATTCCGAGAAAATCTGCGGCTTTCTAAGAGCGAGCACGTCTGAGCCCGAACGTCCCTGACCTGTGTGTGTGTGTGTGTGTGTGCGTGTGTGTGTGTGTGTGTGTGACATTGTATTGTTTGCGTGGGCGCGGCGTGGGGAAGGAACAGCACAAACAGAACACATTTGAATGTACGTCAGGACTAACAAGCTGCTAAACAAAGCTCAGAGTAATGTTGTCATTAATATTCATGTGTGTGTGATATAACAACACACTGAGCTGTGTGTGGATCAACGCACACACACACACACACACACACACTTACACTAATAATATACCTGCTCGAGTGTTTGGTGGAGTGACTCTGTGAGACGGATTTATGTCTGGTATCAGTCAATCTGATGGTGCATTCACTGTCCCTGTGTTGTGTTCACTGTCCCCGTGTTGTGTTCACTATCCCATCTGATTGACTGTATATAAAGATGGCTGAAGCGCCTCCTCTCGTTCACCATCCTGTGCTGCTGATGTCAGATCGGCTGCTGGAGCCGCAGTATCGACGTCCTGCCCCTTTCTCTCCCCGACACACACCTTTACCTTGTGTCCTTGGCGTGTTGGAGCCCTCAGGTGTCCTTGGCGTGTTGGAGCCCTCAGGTGGGCTCAGTCTGCAGCAGAACAGCTTCTTGTGTCGGTCTGAAGCAGATATTCACGCTGATGGAAAGTTCAATGACTGTAGTGTTAGTGTTAGTTACGTCTCCTCTCGTCATTCCTCCTCTACTCTGCTACTCGGGAACAGAACGCTGCAGGAGCCCCATTTGTCAACAGAGCTGTCAATCATGAGGCCACGCCCCCTTTTTATAGCATCAAATAACTAATTAAAAGTAAACTTGTGAGAAAAATGAACACTTGGACATAAATCAGCACGATAAGAACTAACTATAATGACAGAAACCATGTTTGACGTGTATTTTGATTTTATGTCGAGGTGTGGCAGGCGAGGCGTCCTCAGGTACGTCCCTCCTGCACGCCACAGGTACACCGTCGCTCTGTGGGGAACACTGTTTCTCCTTTAATAAAAGTTGTTGAATAATAAAACTCTACTCTCTCTCTCATTTCCTGACACCCAGAACAGTCGGAGGTTAAACGCTGCTGTTCGCGAGCTGTTGGCTAAACGCACAGACATGTTGTGTACAAAGCTTCGTCTCCTCCTCGGGGCGTCTTCTCCTCTCTCCTCGCCTCCTCCGCCTGTGGCCTCCACTGATGTGCATCCTGCTTAATTACTTTTTCATGAAATGCTCCCTGTTTGTGTCCTGGGGGGATTGCTCTCTCCCCCCCTCTCTCATCCCAATCCACTTAAGGTGACCTTGTCTTACTGGGACGCTGCTGCAGGATCCTCCCTCCTCCCTGCGCTGTGATCCCTGCAGGCCTACACTGTGTGTGTGTGTGTGTGTGTGTGTGTGTGTGTGTGTGTGTGTGAGTGTGTGTGTGTGTGTGTGTGAGTGCAAATGGAGGCGAGCTGAAGTGTGCCAAGCAGGTATCACTCTCCCACTTTGCCTCCATTACCGCCTCCTCCTCTGTCAACGTGTTTGAAGCTGTGACCGTCTCCGAACTCGAGCAGGAAACTGAAACTTCGAACTCGAGAGTCTGAGATCGATAAATCGTGTAACGTGACATCATCATCGGCGCTGCGCACTCGTGTTTACCAACCGAGCGTAGCGCTCTCTATCGATTCAGAGAGATCGAGCGGTGAGTCGGGCTTTTTGTGGATCCAGTTCAGCTTCAAGTCGTGTAAAGTTTCAGGCTGTGTGGGTGATGAGGCATGTGGAGAAGCTAACAGGCTAACAAGAGGCTACATCCTGTTTCAGCTCCTTTATGATCGGATGAGTTGTTTGTTTATATTTGTGACCGTGCAGCTCGAGATGAAACCGGATAGACCAAAGAACAGAATCTCATAAAGCCGAGCGACGCCACTCTCAATCAGAAGTGTTGTTGTCCAGCGGGTCGAGGAACAGGCTGCGGAGAGTGAAATGTTTACCACGTCGTCGGGTCAGACAGCAGAGGAAGCTTTGTGCGGTTGTTCGAACAGCAGGTGACGACAAGGTTAAACGAGACGCTCTCTGCATAATGTGCCTCTCCAAAAATCTAATGCATATTTATATACGAGAGTAATTGGTGTATTTGCATAAAGTTTTAAGGCAACCGTGGAATTACATTTTCATAGAAAATCCAGTTTTAAAAAGGAGGAAACATTAAAAACATTTGTCTCCGAGCAAAACGGAGAAGCTGTAGCCGCGTCCTGCGGGAGTCTGACACACTGATTTACTTTCACACTTAGGAACACCAGACATGAATAAATGCATCAGTTTGCTACATTTAAATGTTGGATAGATGAATTACCGAGCGACGTATGCTGAATTATCTTTAAAAAAATTTATAATAACAATAATTGATCCACTTTTAAAGGGCCGGTACATCAGCAAAAATGTGACTAGACGTCTGTTCACACAGAAGCTCGCTGCGTTACATGACAACTTCTGCTTGGATCATAAAGATGGCCGACATGACAGCTCCCTAAAAGTGAAGCCAAACCCTCTCTGTTGCCCCCTGCTGACTGGCTGCAGTATAGCTCATAAGCCCCGCCTCCTCCATGTTAACAGATGGGACATGAGTCAAACTATAAAATCAAAGTACACGTCAAACATGGTTTCTGTCATTATAGTTAGTTCTTATCATGCTGATTTATGTCCAAGTGTTCATTTTTCTGACAAGTTTACTTTTAATTAGTTATTTGATGCTATAAAAAGGGGGCGTGGCCTCATGATTGACAGCTCTGTTGACAATTGGGGCTCCTGCAGCGTTCTGTTCCCGAGTAACAGAGTAGAGGAGGAACGACGAGAGGAGACGTAACTAACACTAACACTACAGTCATTGAACTTTCCATCAGCGTGAATATCTGCTTCAGACCGACACGAGAAGCTGTTCTGCTGCAGACTGAGCCCACCTGAGGGCTCCAACACGCTAAGGACACCTGAGGGCTCCAACACGCCAAGGACACCTGAGGGCTGCGACACGCCAAGGACACCTGAGGGCTCCGACACGCCAAGGACACCTGAGGCTCCAACACGGCAAGGACACAAGGTAAAGGTGTGTGTCGGGTAGAGGAAGGACGGAGACACAAACAGGAACTTTATATTCTGTTTTTATTGTTTTTTCTCTCCATAAACTCCTCGATGTGAGACTCCTGAATCTTTGTGTGTACAGATGATTTATGCTTCCTGTAACATCCAACATGCCTGAGCCTCTGTGAGTAACCAAACATGAGCTACATCTCTGAACTGCCCGACCGGCTCCCATGCAGACTCTGACTCGTCTTTATCAGGTCATTTTGAGTCGGCGCAGCGTTCACTGAAGTGGTAATTTCCGCTTCCTTCTCAATGAGCATGATTCAGAGCAGCGGGGGGGACGTTCCTCTCACTGGGCTCGGCTCTGCGACGGCCAAAAGCACAATATGAATTGATTCCTCTCCTTATCGCGGCCGGCCATTAAACACCCGGCTAATGACCCTGATGAGGTCGGGAGGAGGAAACTCACACTCTGAGAATCCCACAAGCCTTTTCTAGCACATGGCTGCGAGTGAACACTGAGACTCACACACACACACACACACACACACACACACGCATGCTGCAGCCTCTCATGCATTATGCAGTGCATGTTTGTGCACTGAAACCCGTCTGAAGAGCTGACCGGATGGAGCGTCAGTCTGCGATATCTCACATTAAAGCACCACTCAGGGCGTGCAAACAGTCGCTATCTCAAATTGGAAATATATAACCTCGTCCCCGTCCTGCTGCGTATCTGTCTGTTTCTATTAGTGTCAGGAATATCTTTGAACGCTCCTGTGACTTCACATGTTCAGCTTCAGGTTTTCAATCTGATTTTGATCTTTTAGGCGAATGTGACCTATGACCCCAGAGGAAAAAGCCCTTCTAAAAGATAACTACTTCAGTGTCGGAGCCTGACGGCGATGTTACAGAGACGTATGTGGTGTGTTTGTTCTCAGTTTCTGCAGCTGTGTAGTTTAGTGGTCGTTGCTTTAGGTTGCGTCAGACTGCGTTTGATCCTTCAGGGAACAAACATCTCCGACAGTCATGGATACAAATTCAAAGTCAACGCTGATGTTTAAACGAAACTGTCAAAGTGACGAAATAAATAAAACGCTTCACGCATTCATTTATTTCATTACGTCCTTATTGTGTCAGGTTGAGCTCGTGTGGTCGTCTTTAAGTGGCTGCGAAGAGAACGGGGCACGGGACAAACATCGACGTTAATGTGAAGTTTAGAGTAAAGTTCATAGAAGAGTTAAAAACAGTCACAAACCAGCGGGGCAAAAGAGCTCACAGGGAGGAAGAGGGGCATTAAAGGGACACCAAGGTCCGTTTGAACCGAGCCCTGGTGCGTTTACACGGAGAGTCCGGTCGGTTCGGGGTGGTGTGAAAGCAATCTCTAACTCTGGTCCGCCTGAAGACGGGGGTCCCGGTTTTTGGTTGTGATTGATCAGTGTGCTCTCTCTCTTTGTTAAGGGAGTTTATTACGTGAAAATTTGGACCAATCAGAGAGCAGTTTCCTCGCGCATCAAAGCTTTTGGTCCGCTGGTAAAACACAAACCAGACTCGAGGCAAAATGTAACATTGGAACAATCTGGTCTTTGATTGGGATCAATAAACAGACTGAGTGGATCCTCCATTTTCCATCATGCATGATTCATTTCACCTTTCTCTCTGGTAAATGTGTTTTAACCTGAGTCCAACGAGCATGAGTCCACCTGTGAGCGAGTCAGGCTCCTCTCTCACATCCTCCCTCTGACGGCCGTGGGCTGTGCCACCGTGAAATGTTATTAGCAGCAGAACAAAGCTGTGAATTGAATGCGGCTACGATGAGAAAGCTTTAAACGACATGTGAAATCCAGTTAGGATGCAGATTAGCGTTATCTGCGCTGCACCTGTCAATATCTATTATGGCTGGAGGGCAAGGACGGGCCGAGCCGGACGTGGAACTGCTTCTGTCAGCACAGCGGCCACCAAGCAGCAAGGCTTCACAGGACAGCTGTATTGGTATGCAAAGAATTAGCTCTGATACAGTAGGCAGGCCGGCCGGAGGCGCCGTTGTTTTTATCACACGGAAAGTATTCTCCTTTAACAAAAAGAGGGATCGTATTCAAACCAGGAAGCTGCAGGAACGACAGAATAATTCAGGAAAAGGCTGACGAGCAAGGACGGCACTCGGCCTCGGTGCGGGGAGGAGAGGCCGGGTGTCGATGCCGCCGTCGTGAAGGACACCGCGCTCATTTGGAAAACAAATGGGATCAATTTCAGAATACTTACACTCACTTAGACGCACACACACACACACACACACACACACACACACACACACACACACACACACACACACACTGACATTTTACTGATTGATTCTGAGAATCTAAACCAAGCAAAGGTTATTTAGCAAGAAAACAAATTTAAACACCGTCTTTGAGCTTCAGCACACACCCCATCACCAATTTATAAAACGCATTTAACTCCTGACACCACCCACCCCCACCCCCCTTTCTGCAGCAGTCCTCTCTCTCTCTCTCTCTCTCTCTCTCTAGCCCCTTTCTATAATCATAGAACCGTAGTTACGTATGTAACCTTTGTTCAGATTATTAGAAGTGGACTCAGCCAGTGTGATGTCACCTGTTGGTTTGCGGACCACAGTTTGGGACGTGGTGCAGTTAAAAGCTGAATAAGGCTTTTTTCAGGTTGCTATGGTAGCGACTTGTCAATCACAGGTAGCCCCGCCCTAACCCCGCCCCTCCTCCTGGTCTGTGTGACTCTCAATGGGAGCATCAGTGACTAAATGAACATCATGCTGTGTTGAAGAAGACTTGAAACACTACATGCTCCTCTTGTTGTATGTTTGAACTGTAACTGCTGTTCACTTCATATGTCGGCTGTGAACGTAACTTTGCGGTGTAGTTTTGGGGTTCGATGCCGTGTTTTTGTGTGATTTTTCAGCACTATAAATGGAACTAGGATCTGTAATAGTCTTGTGTACAGTGGATTCAGTGTTTCCTGTTTATAGCAGGAGGAGGGAACGTTGGACAAAATTAGATTTAAGCATCCGACTGACAAAAAATAATCCATGAGAGAGCCTAAACAACACATTGTTTTCATCGCTCACACGTCACATGTGGCCCTTCCTGTGTGTGTGCTGCAGACTGTCGTGTGTTCATACTGTACAAGCACACTGCTCCAATCTGGAGTGCTCACACGTCTACAGATTACACTCACACACATCACACAGAGGCCTCTGTAACGACACAATGAGCTCATCAGAGAGACAGAAAGCTGCTCTACAAACAAATCAGCGCCCAGTTTGGTCGAGATGTGATTTTTGTTCCACATCAAACCTCCCACTCCTCTCAGCACGCCGCTGCTGCTGCTGCTGCTCGAGTGACAAATTGCGAGCGATGTTGAGCTCTCACTCCGAGCACAAACGGCTGGTAATTGTGTGCAGAATGGCATCAGAAATTACAAGTCATCGGCAGGTTGACGCCGCCGCTGGAGTCTTCTCCTCTAAATGCTTCATCAGCCGCTGCCTCCGCGTGCTCTCTGTGAATGGGAAAAGCCGAGCGCCTTCCAGCAGCCGCCCACCTGCTTCCTGCGACCCTCCGGGACGACCTGAAATCGCTCTAGTGATGCATCCTACACACCCGCACCAGGCTTCATTCATAAATCTTTATAAAAGCACAGATGTGAGGGAGCCCTCGCTTGCACAAATATGAAAAATTCAGCATCCAAACAGCACCACGCTGCGAGAGTAAGACGGGGGATCGCAGGCTTACCGGGGTGCAAATCTGTGGAGTAAAGCAGAGGTGTAAGAGCTGAGAGCGAGCAGCAGATAGCTCTGTGATTAGCACCTTCCCCTGTGTGTTGTCCTGGAAGAGAAGGCACCGCCCTGCCTCACAGAGAGACGAGGAAAAGAAGCTGAAGTTGATCTTAAGGTTTGAGACTCTTACGGGCCCTTTCCGCCCGTAATGTGAAACATCAATCAGAGATGTTTCAACGAGCTGTGTGGCCACTTTTCTTCGGCGCTCATTAAGAGGAGACACCAGCTGGGAGCCGGCAGGAATGCAGGAGGGTTCATTATAATATTTACACAGTTTGCTCTCATTCATCATCGCGGATAATGTGGTTTGCAGAGCGCCATCAGCATTAGATGTTAATATAAGTGTGTGCCACTGAGCCGGTGTGCAGCACACAGCAGCTCATTTACCTCACAGTATTAAAAGGTCCTGAAGCGAGACGGATCAGGTCTTTCGGTCCGTTGCCTTGGTGCAGGTGAGCTCGTTTGGAGACTCAATCCCACGACGTCTTTTCCAGGGTGTGTCCTGCTTCTGATCGATAGACTGTAGGTAAGAGTTGATTGACGCCACTGTGTAGTCATGATCAAGTTTGGCATCTGACCGTCGCCATCTTGGTTTTTTGGAGCCGGAAGTGACCATATTTGGACTAGAGGTCAAAGTTTGAAAGGCAAAAAGGATTAGCATTGGCTAAGTCATCAGCTAACGGTTTGAAGGGTGCGTTCATTAGCAAACATTGTAAACATTGTCCTTTAGTTTAGATGGATGCAGAACGAGTCAGTTCTCATGCTGCAGTGAAACGTTTCAGAAGGACTCCAGAGTATCGGGTTGTTTCGGGTTGTTTCGGCTTGTTTCGGGTTGTGTCGGGTTGTGTCGGGTTGTTTCAGGTTTTTTGGGCGCTGCTATTCCAGTGTATGCGTCAGAAAACGTTTGCATGTTCACATCACAAGACGGTTTCAGACTCAGTGAAAGGCTGTGTCCGGGGAGTGTGTGTACAGTTACTGTCATGTCATGTGGAGCTGATTTGAACTTCTGGAGAACCTACTGATTTATTTATCTGCCTCCCAGACGTTATCCATGTGTTATGATTGATCTGTCAATTAAGAGATCTCTTTAATGAGCCGCGTTCTGATGGAAACAAATCTTTTCCTGTTGAATGAGACGTGAAAAGAGACGTCTTCACAGAGCAGCAATGATGCATGCGGCTCATCTCTTCTCCCTTATCGCCGTGAAGCGAGCTTTAATATGGCGTACGGCCGTGGCCCTATCAGATCAGATGTGGCTCCGGGCGAGTGGAGCTTTCATGGGAGGAGGAGGGCTGCATCATTCTTCCCATTCCTCTCCAGTTCCAGACAACAGGCCCTGCTGAAATGACTGTGGGTGCCGCCAACTGTGAAATTAATTGAACTTGTGATACGCAGGGTAGAGACCAGCATCCGGCCCGACGAGGCGACTGTGCATCCGCTCTTACATTAGCTCCCGACAAATGGAACAGCCAAGCCCGGAGGCGCTCGCTGAATCTGTGGTCAGTTTCCTCGACAAGATGTCTCCGGACGCGCCGGAGCTTCACTTGACTTGCGTGACATTGCAGCAGAGTGTGTGAGGCGTGCTGTCACGCTGCTGCCGCTTGTTAGGGGCTTTATTTGGGAAAGAAAATGGGATTTGTTCATGGATCCATCTTGTCAAGCTGATGATGGAGCTGCAGATAATGACTCTGTGTCCACGACAGGTTTTCTGGCCCGGGGGGGGTAAGCATAATCAACAAGGTCCAGAGGGGGTAACAAAGATAATCCAGTGTCTCACAGTGTGGTCCTTATTTCTGTGCAGTAGTCTGCCATCATTTTTATCAGCAGGGATAATAAAGACATTGAAATCGGCTGAAGGAGTCAGAGGGGCACAGAACAGGAAACAGATAAGTTATAAACAAACCTTCAGGGAGCCGGAGCTATCGTGAAGATAAAACGAATGATGAATTATCACCCAAACACTTTGTTGTCGACATTAATCAGAGTTTAAAGACCAACTAACTGCTCTTACTTTGGACTACCCGACTTTGTTTGGTTGTGTGCAAAGTTTTCCTTCTCAAAGGAACTACAGCTCAAACGACGGGTGTGCTTTCTCACGTTTCAACGCCAAGGAGGTTTACAGAATCATGTTCACTCACACATCTGTTCAAACGATATCGTATGAAGAGTTGTGCATACTTTTTGTCAATGTACCCTTTAGTGTCTGCTCTTTAGAAGTCCAACGAAGTCTCAGAGCCTAAAGGACAAGTCATGTCCGAGTCGAGTATCAACTAACGTCCAATTAAGTGCAAATAAAGTCCAAACCAAGTCCTTTAGAGCAGTCAAATCATGTCCTGTCAGGTCTTAAGTCCTTTTGGGTTTGTCTCAAGTCCGAGTCAAGTCTCATGACTTTCAGGGCAAGTCGAAAATCCTTGAGGAAAAGTCACAAGTCAGGTGGAGGTTAAGTTCTTTAAGGTAAGCCTCAAGTCCAATTTAACTCTCAACGCCTTGAGACAAAGTCACAAGTAATGTTGAGTCTCTAGTCCTTTACTAAGTCCATCTCGATCTGCTGTCCTGTCCAACAGAGTCCAAACTAAGATTAAAGCCTCAGGGACAAGCCGTCTGTCCTGTCACCCGCTGTACGTTTCAAAGCACCCTTTACCGTCAGTATCAAGGCACCTTTAGCTTGTCTATGTAACCGGTAACTTCTAAACAATATACCCTTCAGCATCTGTGTAAAGGTGCCCTGTTTCATCTGTTTTATTACCAGATGTTTCTTTTCCATCTTTTTCAAGGCGTCTCTTTTGTGTCAAGGCTCCTTAAGCTTCTGTTTAAAGACACTCTTTACTGTCTCTGACGCACCCTTTATTCTGTCCTTTAACCTAGTGTATGTTTCGCAGCCTGCTTTAGAGTCCTTATCAAGGTACCATTTAACGTCTGTTTCAATATACCCTTTATCATCTGTATTAATGTACCCCTTAGTGTCTGTATTAAGGTACCCTTTAACGTCTGTTTCAATATACCCTTTAGCGCCTTGTTCAGGACACCTGTTTCCAGGGGTCTCTTTTGTTATGAGGTGTGTTTTCTTTGTTTCACATCCCGGCCTGCTGTTCCTGTGTCTCTGAGCATCTAATATAGCAACGGATGGGTCCAAATGGGCTTGGTGACTTGGTGACTTGGACTCAAGTCGACTCGAGTCACTGTTTCTGTTTGGCGACTTGACTTGACTTGAGGCATGATGACTCGGATGACTTGAGTGTGTTCAAAAAGCTCCCTGTATGTGATGGTCATGATTGGAGGACTGGCTGTCAGTCAAACTCCTCGCTATGGCAACACGCAACATCAAAGCCCCCAAAGAGAAGCCTCATCAGTCGTACTCGTTACTCCTCAACACGCTCTCAGAGCAGACCATCATCATGGCTGCGTCTGTGCCAAGATAACACAGATACAATTCACTGTCAGACTGTTTGAACAGGTTATATAAACTGGTCAATAATATCATTATGAGACGGGCTGCTAACACCTTGTGATTTGTCTTTATAAAGACCGGATACTACAGGTCAGAGTGCTGGATCTGGGGTGGAAAAAAGGGACTTGACTTGCCCAAGAAAAATTGACTTGCTTGCGACTTGGACCAAAGACTTGAGACTTACTTGGGACTCGAGCAAAGATGACTTGGTCACAACATCGAGACGTGCTTTAAACAGTAGTCCCAGGTTGTTATACTTCGTTGTACACGGAGTCAAATGAGCTTTGTCTTTTGGTGTGTTGTGCTCTTAAGATCGCAGCGTGAAACAAAGTCCTGAATCGTCTAGAAGCAGCTGAAACCTATTTGAGAGGCTTCTTCTGGACGTGAAAAAGTGTCACTGACACAGCTGATTTGAACTTCTTTTCTAAGCTCTCTCTACACGCCTGCGTCTGGGGAACAATGTCGTACAGCCATGGAGGCTTTCTTTGAGGGGAGAATCTTTAAAAATGAGTCATTAAACTTGTCCAAACGACCTCGTCTGAAACACACTGAGACGTCGATTCATCCTCGTCTTGATTAATTTAATCTGATTTCCTTAATGAAGATCAGAGTTACTCTCTGT
Source organism: Semicossyphus pulcher (assembly GCF_022749685.1). Classification (NCBI taxonomy): domain Eukaryota; kingdom Metazoa; phylum Chordata; class Actinopteri; order Labriformes; family Labridae; genus Semicossyphus; species Semicossyphus pulcher. Next base: position 10,619,300 of record NW_027211699.1, on the reverse strand, counting down.
CTAAATCAAGCCTGTTATTAGTTCCCCCTTGGAGGCAGGTTTAACTCCAGATTACTGCTCTCTGCCAGGAGAGTCAATAACAATTATTTCTACTCTTTTAATGAAGACACAAAAACACACCACCAGCAAGCAGGAGCTGTACGAGCCTGATGGAAGCAGACAGTCGAAGGAAAACCCAGCAGAGATCATTTCACTGCTGCCGTGCGTTCTTATCATTTCTTTTTGTGACGCGTTCCAGTTCTCATACGCCGCTGCATGTACTCTCACTAACGAGACCAACACGAGCGGAGGAATTAATCCTGTTTCATTTAGCTCACCACTCCAGAGTGTAAAAGTAAAGTTTTCTGAAGGCCAACATTTAAACCCTGATTTGATTTGCTCCTGATCACGGCCAAAGAGTTCATGTTAATCAATGAGAACACGACAGATATGCGGGTTGAGCAACATCTGCGTCCCTGCTCCAAACTGTCTTCTACCAGTCTGATGAAATTTAATCAGCAGGGAGTAAATTAATCAATCAGGCATCTCTAATTTTCCTCTTGGCCTCGGACCAGACGAACAGAGTGGAGCCTCTCAGAGAGCCGCGCAGAGTAGGCCATCTCTTTCAGCGCTCTCCTTTAAGCAGTTTGTGTCCCTGAAGTTTCCTCAGCTCTGCGGTCCCCGGCCCCGTGGAAACAATGCAATCTGTGCTGCCCCACATTACGTCTCCTCCAGCTCTCATCCAGGTCACATCGCACCGCAGAGTGCAGCGAGGCTCCAACACTCTGCTGCTGCACAGGTGGAGGAAACACTGCGGACGTGACAAAGAGCCTGATGGTGTTTCAGGTCAGATAAATCAGTCTGCAAAAGATCTGAATCCACTCGGTAGTCTGCCAAGTCACCTTCTTTAAAACAGACAAATAAATGCAGCTTCTGTTCTGTGTGATGAAGCTGAGAAGCATCTTTCATCAGGATGATTTAATGATGTTTCAGCCCCGTCCAAACAAAGATTAAAGAAACACAGACCACCTGAAATCAATATTTCTCACACCAAGTAATATCTAGTCTCTAGTCATTTACTGCAAAGTCCAAATAAAGTCTGAAAGCCTGAGCGAGAAGCCACAAGTCATGTCCTGTCACGTCCTGTCCAACAAAGTCAAAATTTTGTCAAGTCTCAAGTCCTTTAGGGCAAGTGATTTCATATCAAGTCAAGTCTCGTGACTTTTAGGGTCTCTAGTCCTTTACTTCAAAGACCATCTCTATCTAAAGGTCCAAACAAAGTCTCATAGCCTTAGAGACGAGCTACGAGTCATGTCCAAATCAAGTATCAAGTCCCATCGAACAAAGTCCAAACGAAGTCGAGTCTCAAGTCTTTGATGACAAGTAACAAATCGTGTCCATGCAAATCTTCTGTCCTTTTGGGCGTGTCTCAAGTCCAAGTCAAGTCTCATGACTTTCAGGTCTAAAGTACCTGACAAAAAGTCTCAGAGTCTCAAGTCCAAGTTAACTTGCAACGCCAAACAACATCTAAAAACCTTAGAGCAGCTCACGTTCTTTACTTTGTTCCCTCAGGTTCTGAACGCAGCCTGATGTAAAGACTCAGTGAAAGGCTCAAAGTGTAAATCAAGCTGTGAACGCCGCCCTCGTGGTGTCTCATTTATCCTGTTGTGATTGGACGAGGTAAAGCCTTCATGTGTTGTCACCTGTAGTTTCTTTTACTTGCATTAATCTCAAGAGATAAAATGTAAAGGTAAAGCTGAGGAACAGAACATTCCAGACAGGTACACCTCCTCAGGTGAAGCCAATTAGTGATGATGAGCTGTCAGACAATCAGGCCCACAGGCTGTTTGCATTTAGCCAATTAGAAGCGTGCAACAGACCATAGTTGTTCAGCTTGTGTCAAGAACAAACTTTGCATGTAGTTTGTTTACGATTTGGACAAACTGTTTGTCAGAACATTGGACCTTGAACTTTGACCCTCTTCAGCTGCAGTCTGACACAGAAAATCAGAATATTGTGGACATTTGGTGCCATTTGCAAAGCTAGCTAATGTTGCTTATCATGAGCTGCAGAGGATTGTGGGTCAGAACAGCGAATCGTCAGGGTGTCTTTAAGACACTACATTTGATGTATTGGAACTCAGCCTGCCCTGACTAATCAGGGAGTCATATTAAATCTTGAGCCATCAGTCTTCAGTCTTCTTCTTCACAGCCCTGAAATCCCCAAACAAACAAAGACAACACGACTAAATGTAAATGTTTGAATCAAAAAATCTGACGTCACGAAAGCTGCTGCGGGAGAACGTTGACCACACATCCCTGCTCCGATGGATCCCGTCCACTCCAGCTGTGATCGAACATGCAGCTGTTTGCTTTCAGAGGATCAACCTCAGCACGACTTTGGTTTGTTTATAAAAGTCAAAGTGTCGCCGTATTTAATTAGAGCGCTTTGAATCCGAGGTTCAAATATCACAACCTTTAAGAAAACAAGCGTCTTTGTTAAAGAGCTCCATGGCTGCCTGCCTGCTTTAATCAATTAGACGTCTAAGCTTTTAAGCTCATTCCTCTTGATATCTGTGATATGCATAATAATGAGCTCATTACTGGAGGCGTCGGCATTGTGTGTGAGCGAGATTGGATGCAAAACACGCTTTTATCATTTGTAATTTCTCCTTCAGAGCGGCCGAGGAGGAGGAGAGGAGACTGGAGGGCTGCGGCCGAGAAACCCGAGACTGTGTGGAAATAGAAACGAGTCTGAGTCACTGCGGGCAGCGAAACACGAGCGACCGTACGAAGCATCTGTGCTCATGGTCGACTGCAAGGTGGAGGAAATGTTGCTTTTTCTCCCTCTTCATACAAAACACGTCATCCGCTACCTTTTGACTAAAACATGACCTTTCCCGTAGACAGACGAGGCCTTGGACGTCTTCCTTTTCAACCTGCGCCGCTTCCTTCGACTCTGTCCAAGGTCTCTCTCTGCCTCTGCTGTCAGGGTTCATCTATTAAAGGACAATGCTGCGCTTTTTCTTTATAATTGGATGTGTCCGGCCATAGCAGAGCCTTGAACACAGAACATCTCAGAGCGCGTGGCTCGTGTTCGTGATGTGTCTGATTTCTGCACAATAATGCGACAAAGCTGCGCGTGTCATGAAATAATTCAGAGGCTTTTTGCAGAAAATGTCATCGTGCTTTTCTTTATTTTTCTAATGCAAACAGACAACAGACACGGGCGTGAGGAGACAGAGAACAGAGTGAATGCACCTCAGTCGAACCACTCTTTTACAGACTCCAACACTTTCTCTGAGCAGAAGAAGAGCAGAGTCAAACGCTGATCATGTGAACACAGACTGTTTAACGTGTCGGACACAAAGAACTCGCTGCAGTTTACTTGATGAGATCCAGTCCAGCTTCTACGAGCAGCCTCAGGCCTGAGCGCTCTGCAGGTCTGCAGGTGATCTCACTAACGAGGGCCGACAGGTGTTCCTGATTAGAGTTCAGATCTCCTTTGTTCAAACAGCTCAAAGACGCTGCTGTCCCACTGAAGCGCAGACACGACACGTTGCCCAGGAGAGGATGGAGGCAGATTCAAAGACTGTTTGTTGAGTTTGTTTAAAGGAGAATATTTACAGTTCTGCTTTTACCTTTAAGACTCCAGAATCATAAAATCACACAATGCGAGAAAACAACTCTTAGCTGCTCGTAACGACGTAGAAATATAAACCCATAAAAGACAGAATTACACGCCGGTGTCCTGAAACACCTGAATATTCACACTCCAACTCAGAGCATCAGAACCATCTCCAGGTGTCTGATCATACATTTCCAGATGTGTCTTCACTTCTCACCATCCTGACACTTTAAATATGTTTTTAATTCAACCGAGAGTGACGTCTTAAAGAGATAAAACATCATCGGCGTTGTCCTGGCCCCGACAGGAAGCAGCACGATTACACAACACATGAAAAAGAAAACAAAGAACAAGTTACAGAATCGTTTAAAAAACATGAATTCAAAATCTCCTCGGCCGGAGTAAAAGTCACTTAAAATCATTTTAAAGGCTGCCCCCTCCGAACCAGCTCCTGCAGATTCAAATGAACCTTCAGCTGATTCCAAGAAATAATCTTGTCAGCAATCAGGAAAATATCCCTCCAGGTATCTTCTACGAGGTCTGAGGTCTGCAGCCGCAACAAGGACAAACTTTAAGACACTAAAAGCATCAACATTTCTACTCCTCATTAAAAGGCTGCTTTTCCACCAGCAGGAGACGTGACACCAGTGTTGGTCTCGTCCCTGAGGACTGTTTGCACATTCCGGCTGCAGATAATCGGAGGTGTAACCCGGTCACAGAGGTGCAGCGTCGCAGCATCGACCCGCTAACAGGCGCCTTTAAAGCTCATCAAAGTTTCCTCTGAGATCATTAGCAAGCTGCCGCTCCACGCAGCAGCCATAACTCCTCCTCAGAGAGTTTCACCTGAACGCAGCCTTTAATCAACCACAGGCCGAGCCCGGGGACGCTCGGCTCGATCTGTGACGGGACGTCTGAGAGCAGAATCAGCTGCTTGTTTTAGGGACGCTCGAGCTGCTGCAGACATTTTGGTGCTGTTTAGTTGGACCAAACTCCCTCTTTATTTTTCAGCCTGTTCTTGAGGAAGCAGCGTGTTGTTGTTTCTGTCTCCAATCAGAAATCTGCACGACCTGTCTGTCAATCAAACTCACCATCTGTCTTCTTTGTCTCTGTGTTTTCTGGCGCTTCTGAAAATGCAGTAAAATCTGTCTTTACCTGTCTGTCCACATCACCTGAGGCCTCAAACTAGCTGCTCAAATATTGATGAACTGTGTTTCGTCATTCTTACCTCCATCTGCACTTTTACAACAAATCTGCCTATTCTGAATCAGAAGGTTTCGGACTACTTGAAAGCTGATTTCCGCCGCAGTACTGACGCTCCGCCCCTTCCTCTCCCCGACACACACCTTTACCTTGTGTCCTCGCCGTGTTGGAGCCCTCAGGTGTCCTTGGCGTGTTGGAGCCCTCAGGTGTCCTTGGCGTGTCGGAGCCCTCAGGTGTCCTTGGCGTGTTGGAGCCCTCAGGTGTCCTTGGCGTGTTGGAGCCCTCAGGTGTCCTTGGCGTGTTGGAGCCCTCAGGTGGGCTCAGTCTGCAGCAGAACAGCTTCTTGTGTCGGTCTGAAGCAGATATTCACGCTGATGGAAAGTTCAGTGACTGTAGTGTTAGTGTTAGTTACGTCTCCTCTCGCCGTTCCTCCTCTACTCTGCTACTCGGGAACAGAACGCTGCAGGAGCCCCATTTGTCCACAGAGCTGTCAATCATGAGGCCACGCCCCCTTATTTTGGCATCAAATAAAAAATCAACAGTGACGATTGCTAAATGACCGTTTTGTCTTTCAGTCGTCGTCCACAGGAAGCAGAACTTGTTGCAGGTTTTGAGTTCAGAGTGAGTCAGAGTGAAACCTGCAGACACACAGCAGAGTTTAATCTCTCCGGCAGTATTTGCGGCTCATCCTGCCGTCACTCTGTTTATCCACGCTGTCAGTAACATAATGTTAATCAGATTCTTGCCTCCATTGTCTCCTGGTTAAAGAATGTAAATGTAATCCTGAGCTGACAGCCTCCTGCACGCTGCAGCCGCTGTGCTCAGCACAGATGCTTCCTCCTCTCTGACACCTTCAGGATACTCGCTGGCTTCAGCCTCTCCTTTGTTTGTGTGCTGCAGCCTGTGTGGTCGGACGCAGGCGAACGCCGAGGCTCCTTTATTAACCTCTGCTGCTAAACTGTGTGACGGCTGGTGAGGGGCAGCGCTCTGGTTAATGAGTTTGTTTTTAAAGCAGCAGGAAGTGATGTCACACTTGGACCAACTTTTCCTGGAGAGCAGAACTTTAGTGACGAGGTAAATTTGAGACTCTGATAAAATAAAGTTTATAGGCTGAAACTAAACGGCTTAAATGATCAGATGTGGGATAAAGAGAGAGATGAAGGAGGATTTAACATCTAAGTATTTTTGCTCTTTGACTTTAGTCGAGGGCTTTGTGTCTTTGCACGGGATGCTTCTCCTACTGACTGAGCTGAACCTGCGCTCCTCATGTTTGAACAAACACAAGTTCTTATTTTGACACAAACTTAACAGACTGGTTTTAACGAGGGCAGTCACGCTGCAACGGCCCAAACGGGCTCGATGAGAAGGAACGGTGGAGACGAGCTGCAAAAGGCTGAAACACTCGTTGTTTTATCGTCGCTTGTTCAGGACGGCTGCGGCTGAATCTAAAAACTGTACCTGTGTACAAATGACTGTTTAGTTATGTTCCACCTGATCTCTAGTTACAGGCGGGTACGTGTCAGCAGACTTTGGTGGATGCAGGTAAAACAGGAGAGCAACAGCAGGCTGAACATAATCCACCGTAACCGGGGCCGACTCAAGGCATAGGCGATCTCATTTGGGGGGGCGTGGCTTCAGCCTCAAACATTTTAAAGAAGCCTACTGCAAGATTGACGCCTCCTTTCTCTCTCCACACTCTCTCTCTCTCTCTAACTTCCTCGACCACTCACTCAGCGAGCCCGTCCTGACACGAGTTACAAGAGAGGAGAGGAGAGATGCGTTCAGGCCCAGCTGGAAAAACTCAAACTCGATCTTTTAATAGAGGGATGGGTAAGAGGTTTTGTCGTGCGTATAATGTACGTTCTGTCGTTTAGCTCGACTCGACTAATCCTACATGTGAGACAGGCAGACAGACAGACAGACAGGCAGACAGACAGACAGACAGCATATAACAGAAAGGGAGGGGAAGAGAGACAGCAGCATGTGATGGAAAGAGAGAGCGAGGAGAGACGGTATCTTAAAAGTTTATGATAAAGTAAATCTGTTGCAGAAATTTATTTTTACCATTTGCAGTGGAGGCGCCAAATTCTAAACTCGCCTTGGACGCCGAAATGGCCCGAGCCCTGACCGTAACGACATCTCGGCTCCCGTCAGCGTCACCTGACATCATTTATCTTCTTATTAATCTCTCTAAACAGACTCTGCATGCTAACAGCTAACAGCTAACAATCTGCTCTAGATCAAACATTCAACTTGAGACAAATCTGTTTGACGCTGTCTCACAGAAGCCGCTCAGCGCTCCACGAGCTGCTGACTGGACTGTAAACGACGCAGCTAACACGCCGACACGTTCGCCGCTCTCCCCAGAGGATTCATCATCGTCAGACGATCGCTTTCCACCAAATGCAACCCGTGTTTCTTCTTCTGTAGAATCCTTTAAAATCGTTCTGAATCCAAACACACTAAATAAACGATGACGAATGCTCATTAACTTAACAGACGGCGTTCGGCATTAACCGTAGCCCCACCCTGAGCCCTGCTCTGCAAACAGACTCTCAAACAAAGAACATTCATTCTTTAATATAGCAATAAATCAAGTGTTCATTAAGACTCAAACAGTTTACAGTGAGCTCAGAGCTCTTTGTAGCTGCTGGATGTTCGTCTTGAACACATCCTGCTTGTTTGGCATGAAAAGCTGATTAAAGTATTTCTAACATTAACACTTAATTCATTAAAAAAAACAGCCGTCACTCCCGAAGAGTCAAACCTCTCCGTTATGAGATTTGTTCACGTGGATGGAAATGCAATTAGCCGAGCAGTCAGCGGGGATCCGGGAGGATTTCTGATGAGTTAGTGAGATTTCAGGTGAGCGAGGAGGAGAGGCAGACGGTGAACAAGCAGCCGAACAAAACAAAACTGGCACGAGAGATTAAAAGGTGTTCTGAGAGGGATTAAAGGAGGTGAGAGGACGCTGCGCTGAGCTTACAGGCGTCTTTAACAGACCTCTGTATCTCTCCGCCGTGCTGCGTGAAGATGCAGCGTGATGTCTTGTTCATTCATACTTTCCTTACAGAGGACTTTGATGTTGTTGCGTCACCACGGAGATGATTTATGATGATGCTAACTGATGCAGTCTCTTCACTCAGCAGCAATTAAAGTGTCAGAGGAGGAGAGGGAGGAGGAGGAGCGACGGCAGGATGAGGAGCAGATCAGAGAGCGAGAGAGGAAATGAAAGTCGCAGTGAGAGGCGGCTTGTTTAACCCTTGACCCCGTTATGGAGAGGTGCGTCTCTGCTTTATTGGCCTCTGCTCCGACCATGTTCACTTCAGAAGACGACACGATCTCATGGCCTACTTTCTGCTCTGATATTCAGCCTGTCGAGATCACAGCTGAATTAATAACCACAATACTTATTATGTCACTCCTCTGTCACTCGCCGCCTCCTCTCTTATATTGCAGCTTCTGCTTCCAGTATTAAATTATGTTCTATTTCAGAGTGAAGCCGCGACTCAGAGCTCGTCTTTATAAGCAGGTTCAGGTTTAACCCTTCACTGAGCACTCGATAAGAAGTTAACGGTTTGTTCTTCCTTTACTTCTTTATGAAAAACCGTCACTGCTCTAAAGCTGAGACCAAGGCCGGAGATGTACGTGCATGTTAATGTTACGTTCCAGGGGCGTGTCCAGGGGCGTGTCCAGGGGGTGGCCTGGGTCCCCTCTAAAATCTAATTGGCCACCCCAAAATCGTAAACTGTGACTCTGTTTGTCCCTGTCAGAGGCGGGGCTTATTTTCAAACCAGTTTTTTGGGCTGTGAGGAGCTTTTGTGACATTAAAATGTACCACTTTTTTTTCGGGCCCGATTATCAATGGATGCGAGGACACTATTGTAATTGAAGGAATTATTATAATTATTATTATAATTTTTGGAGGCTGAAATGTGCTCAGAGCCTCATGAAACTGACTCACGCGTCTGGTCTGGTGAAAAATGTGATATGTCATGGGCCTCGGCGATGAGGCTCCATAGCGCCCCCTAGAAAATTTCAAAAAGGCCTCCCCATAGAGGTTATTTTCACCTACATGTATGAAAATTGGTATGTTTATTTAGCATGTCAAGACGCACTAAAAAGCCTCTTGCACCCATACCTCAAACCCGACAGGAAGTCAGCCATTTTGCTTTGGGTGTCAAAAAAAGGCCTATTTTTGGTCCATACTTTAACAAACTCCTCCAAGAGACTTTTTTAATTGTGATTTTGGAGATACTTCTTCCTCTTGTGTCCTTGAAGAATTGAGAATGGAAGATTAAAAAGATCTAGTAAGATCTGTGTGATTCCTTTTATGTAAGTAGTTATTTGATCAGTAGAAAGAAAAGCTAAATAAATGCTATCCGGACGTGTGTGTGAACCCTTTATACCCCCCCTGCATCAGTCTGTTTCCCAAATGGGCCAGTCCAAAACATCTGGACACGCCCCTGTTATGTTCGCATACACAACCGTCTGCATCATGATCGTGCAGTGGCAACGACACATCGTACAGACGTAGATCACTGAGGACTCGGTCTATCAGCTTGTCTTTCTGCCGTTGTCCCTGCCGCTATGTTGCCCCTGTCACGCCCTCTCTGCCTCCTTACCTGTCTCTGTGTCTTGAAAAGGTACGTCAGTGGTGCAGATGAGCAGCTGATCGCTTAGCTCCAACCTGACGACATGCAGTGACCCTGGAGGAATCTGATGTGTTGTTGATGTATCCTGAAATCCGATGCATCCCTCCACTTAAAGAGAAGGGTCTACCTGCTGGTCTATATGTGGTAACCATGGCAACATTAAATGGAGTTGCCTGTAGTGTGTTGGACACGGGGGAGGTTATATATGATGCACACACACACGCTGTGATGTGGACATGAGCCCCGTACGCTCGGTGAATGCTAATGTTCGACCCGACTGGAGGCGCCACACAGGCCCGAGGTGTTCCTCTTCGGTCTGTGGACGAGCTTCCTGCCCGGAGCGTCCGTCAGGTTCTCAAGAGGCTGAAGGGTTTATTAAAAAAAAAAGGTGGAAAGGTGACGACGGTTGGCTCTACAGCGCAGGAGATAATGAAAGCTTCACGCTCGGTGGTTTTGGCGTGTTTGTGGCTGGATTTACCTGCTCAGAGAGGAAAATCAAAGTAAGAAACGCTGAGTGAGCCGTCCTGTGAGGAGAGACCAGGTCCAGTTTGTGAAACACTTTCTCGTTATTCTGGGTTAAAGGCACATCAAATGATCTCGACTTTTAAGACCCAAAAACATTTAAAGCAATAACACTGGTGCTTTGTTGCAAAGCTCCTGATAACTGACTGAAGTGCACTGATCTGAATCTGCACGTCGAAAGCTAAAAAGTAGCTCCAATTAGCATCAGTCGAGCCAGGTTAAGGCTACGTCTACACTCCTTCATGACACCAGCACAGCTCGGATTTGGTCATGAGTGCACCTGAGAACATTTGACCCACCTCCAGGAATCTCTGTAATCGTAGATTGTTGCATTGTCAACATTTAGTGTTACAGTGTGTACAGACTTTAATAAGGAGTCAATGTCAACACATGCCCAAAGAATGAACATCAACCTTCAAAACACACTTACTGACACTTTAAATCTCTGCAGGAGATCGCAGAGGCGGAGCCACCAAAGCGATCCAAACATCCTTTAGATTCGAACGGCGTTCCCAGATCTTAGAAAACATCTGGTCAGCCTGGAAACTGGAGGAATGGCTTTCAAAGACATCTTGAATATGTTGCTCTGATTGAATGGTAGAGTTCAGACGTAGTGGGCCTGTCTGTGTGCATGTTCTCCCCGTGCATGCGTGGGTTCCCTCCGGGTACTCCGGCTTCTTCCCACAGTCCAAAGACATGCTCGTTAGCTTCACTGGTGACTCTAAATTGCCCGTAGGTGTGAATGTGACTGTGTACATAACACAGCTTTAATTACTAATACAGTAAGCTTATAGACACTGATAGTTTCAGGCAGTTTAGGGAAGTATGTTCTCACAGGGGCTTTGAACCCCTAACCCCCCAACCACCGACGTTAGCATCTTTTCAGTGAGATTCTGTTGAGCTCAGTTCTTTTAGTCTGTATTTGTTAACATTTTAGCAACTTTAAATCATGGATTGTTAGCTCATTGCAGTTCCTGTTGGATAACTATGAATAGAAAAGTACAAACGACCATCGAGCTAGCAAGCTCTGGAACTATGCGGTGCATTGTTCCCAACAACTTTAAAGCAGATTTATGGATGTTTATTATCAAAGGACATCAGAGAGAACGACGCCCTCTGAAAGTTTGAGTCGCACAGATTGTAAAAATATCTACATCATGTTGTGATGAGTTTGAGAAGGGGTGCACATTTAGGCGCTATTAGTTACAACAGCCTCCATTACCTACCTGAGGGTGTAGACAGGCAGCCAACCTAAAATAACTCACTTCCTGTTGTCGTTTTAGAACACCAAAGAAGAAGAGAATCAATGTTACAATGTAACCAAACGTTTGCCACCTTTAAACTTGAGGAAATGAAACGGCGAGATGTAAAGAGTTCCAGAAGTTAATTAAAGGCGGAGCTAACAGACGCGACACAATCATTTGTTTTCCGCAGTTTTGGCAAATATTCAAGTCGCCAGACGAGAACGATTCCATTTAAAGTCTCCAATTAGTTGAATTGATTCGGTGCTCGGCTCAGTCACCAGAGACGGCAGCACACACAGAAAAGGAGGTGATTATGTCTCTGATATTTGGGTCAGGCTCGACTCAGAAATAAACTCAATTAGAGCGAAAAACTTTACTTTCTTCTTCTCCGAGGATAACTAATGTTTACACCGTGTGATGTACTCTGTGGAGGATCAAGGTGAAGTGATGGAGAGTAGCTGCGGTTACATCCCATAATGCAGACCATTACCTGGAGCCTCAGAGTCCACCATGGCTCCCATTAGATAAGACCAGGCCTCCTTCATTGTTCCCCGGGGGCTCGTAAATCTCGTGGCAGTCACCAAATATCGACTGTAATGGTGACAAATGCTGCCTGCATGGAACAACACTTTACAGCTCATATTGTGCTCTGCTGTATAGAGCCAGTTCATTACTGGGATTCATTATGTGTGCAGGACAGGCTGGGTAATGCTGCAAGAATTGAAAGGCACCAATTTACTTTTAACAATATGCAAGGCTCCCCTAATCCCCCGCTATAGAGCTCAATGGTGAAATGGATGGCTGTGAATGTGGAGCCCATGAATCTTTAACCAGCGCTGCTCCCTCCGCTTGTTTTAAAGCACCCTGGTTGATGAAGTTGCTTCTCTGGCGGTGCTAAAAATTCAAAGTGGAAGCTCTGGAGTTAATCCCCGAGTCTGTGCCTGTACCTGCTCAGTCATGTGAGTCGCCGAGCTGCAGGTGAGATGATGACTTTTCGGTCCCGTTGACTCGCGGGGCCCTCGCCGTGCCTTTTTATTATCACAACCTGCAGTTAGCGCGATCCTGCGGCGTGTCCTGTTGGTTTATGTAACTCGTGTCCCGCCTGCGTGGACAGGTTCTCCATGCAGCGTGCTACACCCCCAGCCTCCTGTGCTGCCCTACTTAAACACTATTTTAAGACTTCCCACACGGGTTCGTTTGCCCTCGTCTCCTTCTCAAGCATCCTTCAGTGTCACACTGGAGAAGGGAGCCCAAGACAATCGTCGCACCATCGTCTTCTAACAGTGGATGAATCTGATGTTAAGAATTAAATGAAATGAGTCTCCTGGTACAGAAATAGATACGTATATAGGTCCTGTAGCTCATACACTTTTCATGTTCAGGAGCCACAAAACTCCCACATAAATATTCTCTAATTTGATAGGGGTGAGATTAGACTGTAGACAACTCACTCCTGTGCTCTGTGAGAGATAAATCAGTGTTTTTCTGAATGGAGTCTGGTGTGTGTGCAGAGAGCGATGTAACGTCTGTTTGTGGTTAAAACAATCATCTTCCTCTGTAACAAAAAGGTCTATCTCTGTAGGGATCCTTTCTGTCATGTTGTCACACACTTAGAAGAACAATCTGAGCCTGTCAGTGGAAACAACAAGAACTTTTAGTGGACCTGCGCAATTGCCCCAAAGGATTACATTGCAGCTCTTACAGCCTGTTTCACTGCTGCCGCTCAGCTTTATGTTTCGTGTATCTGGATGTTTTTTTCTCATGTTTTTGTTTCAGAAAGTGTGAAACCGTGATTAAAACCATAATTAGAGTACATTTGCCGTGCTTAGCTCGTACCACTGTGCTGTGATCTTCTTGGAGAGCCGACAGGTCAAACTCATTTCATCCTGCTATTTTTGGACTAATGATAAATTCTGTCCTGTTGTTGGCGCTGGATTAAAAGCATACACTGAATTCACTTTGTACCTATTGGATACTTAAGTCTGGAACATAGTGGTTGCCCACCTGACTGCAGTCTTAAGAGCAATGCTGCTAACATGGCTAAAAGCTACTTGATAAGGTTGTATGAGGACGACGGTCATGATTAAAATAATGGGATCTCAGTGAAGTCGCTTTGGCTGTTTTATTACACACTTACCTGAAGACTATCACATTCCCAGAGGGGCTGTAGCACATATTTTGTCATCAAAAGTTAGAGGACGAATCAATTTAGTGTGTAGTGCTTGTATAAAAACAGTCGTTTCAAAATGAAAGACGAAATGAGAAGAACATAACAAGAAGGGGGATTATCAGGCCACAAGCAGAATAGATAGAAATAAATATATAGACTGTTTATTTTATTGTGCAAATCTCACAAACATAAGTGAAACTGTAAGAAGAGCAAACTGCAGAAGGTGAAACAAACCAGCCTACAGGAGCGACTCTGCACCCTCAGGCTGATAGCTCACATTAAGGAGACGTTGGTTTAAAGTGAGCTGACCAACATCTGACTGCATGTTTAAGCTGCTCTTGTGGCCATTTTAAGACGACACAGGTGACAGGGACTGAGTGGAGAGATGAAGTGAAGGTCTCCAACCAAACGTTCAAAGGAAATTCTTGCATTTTTAAACATTGGCACTATTTTATTATTTACCCATTTTGGGGTCTAAATGACTAAAAGTTAAAAACGTGGGTGTTATTGTATGACTGCAAATATTGTGTTCCAACTGGACGAACCATTTAAATGACCAAACTAACTCACCGATCAGGGCAGGGGCAGATTAGAAACACCCATGTTCTGAGACATAAAATCAGTGTTTTTCTGAATGGAGTCTGGTGTGTTTGCAGAGAGCGATGTAACGTCTGTTTGTGGTTAAAACAATCATCTTCCTCTGTAACAAAAAGGTCTATCTCTGTAGGGATCCTTTCTGTCATGTTGTCACACACTTAGAAGAACAATCTGAGCCTGTCAGTGGAAACAACAAGAACTTTTAGTGGACCTGCATTGATGAGGCGCAATTGCCCCAAAGGATTACATTGCATCCGTTATAGCCTGTTTCACTGCTGCAGGCTGAAGAAATCTACTGGAGTGATTCCACAACTAAAATTTAGACCCCAAAGCATGTAAACATAGGGCCCAGTTCCCTTTTGACCCCATCGGCTACCTCCTTTGGAGGCTAATGTTCTAGGTCAGCTTGAAGCATCGTAGGTCTGACCCCTGCTGTGCTGTGATCCGAACATTCAGCAGGTTCATACAAACATTTTCAGGTTGTGATTATATTATATTGCGTTCAAAGACCTTATGAATAAACAGCAGCAGCTTTCAGACCTTGCTTTGTGTATGAAGTGCTTCATTCAGTTGTATTCGAGGAGCGGTGACACAGTGATTTAATGATGCGACCCAGCAGCAGCTCACAGTTAATTCTTTCCTCTTATCACCGTTTTTATCTTTTGATGTTTTTCAGATGAACACAATTTGCATGGCGCTGCACTCACACGGCTCCGGAGCCGCTTTAATGGCTTTCACTTGACTTTTTGGAGAAATTTAATTAGCAGGATATTATTTGAACTCCGTCCCGCTGCGCTGTGTTATTTGTGCTTCCCTCCGCGACCCATCGTAACGACTCGCTCTCCTCGCTCACACTGACTCCTCTCAAACATCCATCAAACGCCGACACCGGAAATGAATTATGAATGTGAAATGTTTGTGCTGGATTGTTTTAATCTGCCGGGGCGATGATGGCTTCTAACGGTGTCAGCAGTAAAGGAGGAGCCCGCCGCTTCATAATGGAGCCTCATTACTTCACAAAGTCACGATCAGCGCTTCTGGGAAGTTGGTGGAGACTTTTATTTTGGTAATTTGATTTAAATCAGCTTTTCCTTTGATTATTTGAAGATCATGTGTCGTCTAGATCACACTGAAGTTCATCTTTGACCCCTGAAGGACTAATTAATCTGACAGAGCCACAGTTTAAATAATTGTTTATTCTGCAGAGATCCACAGCTCTCTCATTCTCATTAGCTCCTCTGGTTTCACACATGCTGGGATCACTTCCCCTCTTATTTTTACACTTTGCACTAATCGTACCTCAGACCACACCTGCGCCCGTTCATTCAGCATGTTACAAATCCGCAGGACTCATCTGCAGGCGTTTGCGACGCTGCCAACGTTTACAACCTGCCTCCAAGCAGAGCTGAAGAATCAGTCTGTGAGAGGAGAGCGGGACGTTTGCATCACATAAATAATGGATGCAGCCACCGTGACGTAATTTAGATTTATCGGCTGTGTAAATGAAGCGTTGACTTCGTGATATCGCCGCCGCCATGTTTGGTTTTCTGGAGCCAGAAGTGACCATATTTGGATGAGAGGGTGGAGCTGGAGAGGAGCGAGGGGTCGGCAAACACTGAGCTATCAGAGCTGAACAGTCTGTGTCTGAGGCTGATCCATCAGCTGCTGAATGAGCTGGTTTAACTTCGTGTTTCCCACAGAGGACGTTCTGTTTGAGACTCGCCCCACAGAATGACAGAGGATTTATTTATATAGAGAAAATATTTGAAAGAATCGAGACCCTTAAAACAAAGCAAAAGAGCAGGCCGACATTAAGAAGGAGCGGTTGCAACTAACGTGTACATGAGGGGACGAGCGACAGGAGGTTCATCATCCACAGATGGCCTCGTTATCCCAAAACAGTCCGAGCTAACATTTGCTTTAAATTAAAAGATATTTCTTCTGAGTTCTGCTGAGCTTTAGCGATTACAAGAACAGGATGGACGGACACACGGACAGACTTATAAAATGCCTCTGGTCTGAGTGTTTGCATGAAAACCACGAGTGTTAATCTGCTGCCTTTCAGGCCTCTGCAGCAGATTTTCATACTTGTGCTCGAGAGCTTCGGTGGTTCAGCACCGATGTTTGGTGGTAAATCAGGCTGTTCCTGTTGGAGTTAGGTTCTTCCACACAAACTGCAGTAGACCTATCTGAGCACAGCAGTGGTGTCTCGTCTTTTTCGTCACATAGAAGCAGGAAGGGACAGATTATAACCGGCTCCTAATCGATCACAGACTCCTGAAAACCTGCAAAAAACTTTTGCACGAACTTTTGGTCCTATAGTTTATATTTCATTGGCGTCAGTGACACACACATACGGTGTGTATATCTGGCTCTGTGCTGCTCTGCCTTGTCCATTATAAAAGCAGCAGCCTCAGAGCTGCTGTTCTGACATCATGTTTCACTTGTCAGGAGCGTCAGCCGACACACACACACGGCCTGAATCACTACATGGATTCCAGTCATGCAATGCCCACTGGGATTTCATCTGCGAGCAGTCACAGCCCCGCGAAGCAGCAGACTGATGCGTCTGGCACCCAGAATGAACAGAAACAGCGAGAGGTGGAAAAACGCGGCACTCTGAGGGGCTTGTTAGTGCATCACTCCGTCCGGTGAGAAGTGCTGCATGTTGTTCGCTCAGGTGTGTTTTTAGCTCCCCTGTAACACAAATCCTGGAGCATTTTCATCTCTCACTTTAGGCCAGGATCGCTTTTTATTTAGTTTTCATCTATCAGGTCCGAGAAGTGCAATTTCCTGTTTGTTTTTTAATAAATATAAAGTGTCGGCGTCGAAGCCACAGGCCGGCGTTCGCAGTAAACATTCCTGCCTCGGTTAATGCAATCTTCCTCTCCGATTGAATCATGTGTTTGAGGCCGAAGTAAGAAAAAAGATGCACATTGAAGGAGTGAAGCCGCTTCTTCCTGCGGCTCATTAAAAAGCGAGATGTGTTTGGTTGCAGGGGGAGCGAGGGGGGGAGAGGGGTGAGGGATCAGAATGTGATGCTGGTGGCTCTCTGACAGCGGGAGGCTTCAGACGGAGACGAGGGGTGGCAGGAAGTTCATTTACTCCGCCGTGTGAGACACTCGAAGGCACCACGCCGCTCTGAGCAAATCAATCTCACAAATTGTTGTTTGATATCTCCCCTTCATCTCCGACTGTAAATGAACGCCCCGAGGTCTCCCACTGTACGTCAAACACACGCGCGGGAGTCCAGAGGAGCTGTGAAATCTCCTCCTTGTGTTCTTTTCTGTGACTGAATCCGCTGCAGGATGTCTGACACGGAGCTAAACGTGAGCTGTTTAAGCTAACAAAGAAAGCAGCTTTTCTAAGGAGAGGGGCGCGACGGCAGCAGGAGCTGCTAAATGTCATTACAGCTGGAGGTCTGTTATTCTAAGGCTCTGCAGAGGGCCGTGATGTTTGATCGATGAAACTCAGAGCGACTCCATATTTAAATGTTATTTGGACAGATTAAAGGAAACACGGTCCACACAGGCGGATTTCATCTAAAGATTCATCTGAAGTCATTCATCACGTTTATCTCTCAGCCTCTCAGATTTATGAATTTGCTGCTTTTCTCTCTTCTAATAATTTTTACCTTTTGAGTTCAGACCGTTGCTCACACAGAATGTGACACTTTCAATGTCTTGACTCACAAACACTGTCCTGTTTCTCACACGCACACTGTCGTACCAAATGTTGATTAATACGCAAGAGAAAGTAGTCCCCAATGAGAATATTTCATGAACGTTTTCTCAAATCTAGCAGCTGTTTTAGGAATGAACTGAAACCACGGCCTCGGACATGTTTCAGGTTTTCCATCCGTCAAACTGAACGTCTGTTCGTTCCTGTAACCACGATATCTGAGGAAGGCCCGGAGGCACAAACGTCCTCTAAGGGGAACATTCACACCTAAAGTCTGTTTGATCCCAATCAGAGACCAGATTGTTCCAAAGTTGCATTTTGTCTCCAGTTTGGTTTGTGTTCAAATGGCAGCTTTTTACCAGCGGACCAAAAGTTTTGATGCGCGAGGAAACCGATCCACAGATCGATCAGTTCCATCCTGGAACAGTTTGAACCTCCGTGTTCTGTGAAATTCTTTGCTCAGTTTCCTCGTCGCTCCACGTCTGTCCTCTGCTCATCTCGCTGCGTGTCTCTGCAGATGCCAGCGCCCGTAAACACACAATGCACTCCTACTTTAAGTCCGTTTATGTTCTCACCAGAATCAAACCGGAAACAGACCGAGACCCGTCTTTCCTAGCGGACCACGGTCCGGTTGTTTGGTTCTAGCGTTCACACCACCTAAACGAACCGCCCCGAGGGGACAAACGCTCCAGGGTTCGGTTCTGTCAGACTCAACAAGGGTTAGGGTTAGGGTTACCCGCCAGAAGGCTCCAGGATGAACTGACTCCAAAGGTCAAGGTCGCTGTGACCTCATGTCCATCATATGGACTCCTGGAGAGATCCTGTGATCCTTCTGTTTGCTCTCCTGGCCTGAGAAACGTCTCCTGTTTGGAAGAAAGCACATGTTGTCCTTTAAACACACACGTACATGTCTCGTGTCGACGGCCGTCACACGGATGAGTTTAAGCTGCAGCTCAGCTGGTTGGCAGACGCAGACGCTGAAGACCAATGGTCCTGTGACCAAGTGTGAAACAGTCCAACAGACGGACTGACACGTTGTTGAATTTGATCTTTTCAAGTGAAAACTGTGACACCTTCTTCAGCTCGCTCAGTTTTCAGCAGGATTTCTCAGCGAACAGAATCTTATCAGAATAATTTGAGCAGGAAACCTTTCTTCTGTTTCCGTGTCGACATTTCGCTCACAGAGATTTATGAAACATCTCCTGCCTCCACGACCTGATCTTCTCCACCTGCTTTGTTTCGCTCTCTCTCTCTGCTCATCATTTCCACCTCTTTGATGTCGCCTGGGTCAGAAAATGTCTCCTATCCCTCCGAGGTTTGCACCCATCCTTCACTCACACCTGTATTTCTCATTCTCTTTGTTTTGGCGGCGTGGGATTTCCTCACCTGAGCGTACGACAGACCGCCTCCTCCGCCCCCGCGTGTGCGCTGACCTCTCTCTCTGTACCAACCGGACGCTCTTCAAACGCCCGACGATCACATCTCCTCTCTCTTTTATCTCCTCGCCTGCTCCTTATCTCTCCTTGTCTCCTCTCCTTCCTATCTGATCTCGGCCTCTCTGATTTTGGTAGAGGAGGCTTTTCTTGATTCTTGACATGGTCTTAAAACATGTGCCCACGTGTGTTCAGCAGAATAATCTCTTCCTCCGGGTGTGATGATCTGATTTACCCCCCTGCTTCGCCTCTGTTGGTCACGCCCGTTGGCCTTAAGTATACATGTTGTGCCGTCTTCACCTCACATTAAAAGAAAGCTGCAGAAATGTGTCTCTAACACAAACATACAGCTTGTAACTCACCTCCTCTCACAGTGACCCCCCCGCTGTGCGATAACGAGCAGTCCCTCCTGCAGGCAGGACCGTAGGGGGGCACTTTGAGCTCCGGGTAGACGACCAACAACTGTGGACACGCGGCGAGTACAACAAGCCCCCCCTGAGAAACCAGTCAATTAACCTGCTTCCTAAAAGGACTGCTGTGTAGTTTCCTGTCACTGTGAACTCTCTACAAACGCTGAGCATGCTGGGAAAAAGCGTGTAGTTATGTGTGTACAGAGAGTTTGTTGGGACATCCAGGAGCCGATTACCTGCATTACCTGATGATCACAGCGTACAAACAGCCGGTGTGACGCTCGTATGAACGCGTCTGATGCTGGGAATAAAAGCACATTGAAGTTATCACAGCTGTTGAGGCTTATATATCCGTTATGTCTGATAATGGATGAAATACTAGAATGTTTTTAAAAACACCTGAAAATTTTTTTTTTTACTGTGAGCTCCGAAAAAAACATCAGGAAGTTTAGTTTGTTTATTAGAAAGTTGAACTTAGATTTTTTAGACTTCCAAATGAATTTTTGTCACCATCAAACCTTTGCTAAGCAAGTTACAGCTGTTGATGATGATGTTATCTTCAGTGTTTTTCAGTGAAAAAATCATTTACTGACCCTGTAGATGTGTTCAAGACAGATCAGAGAGTAAATAGAAATGTTATTATATCATTAAAAAGGACACTGAAGCAAAAGTGACTTTTTATCAAAGACATATTTTATTAACTCACATAAACATGGACGTGAGATGTTGGGTTAGATGTTCTCTGGTCGGGTCGAGGACGGCCTTTTTGGGCTGCCGCAAGCATTATGACTGAGCCAAAACTCCAGTATAAAGTTCTGACTTAAAACAGGCAGCCCTTACAACGCCGGTGTGGTTTCAACACTGTAAAACCATGGCACAGGGTAAAGGTCAAATTTGGGACCAGGACTGAGGGCAGCTACTGGGGACTGAGACACCGAGGATAACCAATAAGATGCTCAGCGTCTGTCTTGGCTCGTCAGTAGCTTCTGCATGCTGAGGCTAATAACCGAATGTCACAAACGTTTCTGTACATCCAGTCTGATTATTACAACTCATGTGCAGCCGTCCACATGAAAGCAAGTTCTCTCCCACTCGTTAGTTTTTTCCTGAGCTTATGATTGAAGTGACTAAGTAATTTCATTGTTCTTTAAAACAATGCAAATGTTTTCTCGATGCAGCAAAGGTTGCTAGCCTCGGCGTGCTGGTTACCAGCCTCTGAACGAATCTCCAGCAAAGCCAGTGATCGGACCAGAGGGTTGGATCGTCAGGAACAAAGTGACCTCATGTCAGTTACAAGCAGCTGCTTATCCTAAAGAAAAGTGTGTCTCCTTAACATCTAAAAGACACAAAAACACACTAAGACTCTTCCCTGAAAACACGCGAGTATGTTCATGAAGTGAAACTGCTGCTGAGATAATTAGACTGTCACACGAAGCACACAAACACTGAGAGCAGCATGTGGCCGAGGACTGACCCCTGGGAGACAGCAGGTGTCCACTTCCTGTTGGAACAGAGTTCGTCAGAGTTCATCAGAAGTGAGGAGAAGGTCGTTACCTCTAAACGTCCTGAGAGGAGTTTCTCTCCGGTAATGATCACACTGCGTCTGTAGCTCGTTCAGAAGCATCAGTAAGAATCTCAAAGTAAGCTGGGAGTCGTAAAAATGTTCATGACGGACGTTTTAGTCAAATTCTCATAGATTTTATCGGCGAAGTACTCAAAGCTCTGGTTTTAGGTTAGGGGTGGATCACCGTCTGTTTGTGACACGAATCACAAACACATCCAGATTAAACCACCGCCGCCCCCCGATCAATAATCAGCTGCTGTCAGCACGTTGTAATTTAGCGATAAATCCACACATGGTTTCTGGAGGACAGCACGGCACTGCGTCGTGTGAGTGCGTCACTCGGGATGATTGCAGTGTGTCAGAGGAAGCGGGGGCTCAGTCTGACCCCGGGTCAAACCTCCAACCAGACACCTTTTGGCGAGCACTTTGCACCTGCAGCCCACCGGCGAGCTGCAGACACGTTTCAGAGCACTTGGAGGCTGCGCCGGCTCGGAGCCAGAGTTTTAATAAGCAGTCTGACTGTGAACCTGTTGAGGCGTAACCTGACTGCAGGGCATGTTTGACACGAGGATACACCGGGTGAGCAAATGTTCTCCACACCTTCACCCACAGGGGCTTCAGGCAATTAAAAAGCACGGCGTGGAGACGCAGCAGAATCTTGATTATATCTTATATTCATAAAAACACAATCAAGATATTGTTCTGAAAATGTGATTTAAAAAAGGTCCTCCTGTTCGGCTTCATGGTGACATTTCCCAAAGTCCCACTGTGCTCACATTTTAACGAGCGCTGGCATTATCACGCCGGAGCTCATTTGAGATTCTTATGAGGGCGGTCGATAGTGAGGATGACAGCACCTAATCAATTAGGCCCTGCAGCCTGTCAGCCCGTGTGCAGGGCCGCTGTCGCTCCCTCGCTGCTGCTGGAGGAACACGTCTCACTCCTCCTCTTCATCAAGTCCTATTAATCAAAAGTCTCCACAGAAACGCTGTCACATGCGTGCGACACGCTCTGCCTGCGCCGTCGTTAATTAGCATCATCATGCCCGATTGTTTACTCGTCGCGAATGATCATTTAATTAATGTATCTTGAAATGGAGGATCCAAATATTATGGATAGATTACAACGAGATCAGCGGCAAACAGCTCCTGCAGCGGCTTAAGGAAGCTTAGCTCCGTGGGACAAGTATCAATCACATTTATATGTAAATAGATGTAATTATCTCGTCTAATCATCACACATTACTCATGAGGCAGCCAGGGGAAGGAGCAGGGCGCTTGTTGCTTTAATTCAGTGAAAGAGGCAGAAGTGTGAAGGAGACAAAGAGGAGCTCCGCTGTAAAACAACACCCGCTCTCTGAGCAGCCTGCAGAGGGAAAGATCCTCTGAGCAGCTTCTCAATGTGAGACGCTGATGCTGTTTCTCTCTTTGTTTCTCTCCAGGGACGCCAAGGTGAGTCTGAGTCACAGAGAAATACCACTCTGAGAAAAAGGAGTCATGTTAGTCACCAGCCTCTGATATCTGATGTGTGAGCTCAGCGCTTACTCTAACAAAGCCAGGTCTTCTGTCAGTGCAGAGGAGCAGCGCTTTGTGTGCTCAAGGTTTCTTCTTCAACATTATAAAGATTTAACATTTAAAGGCAGGGCGATACCTGAGCAAACACAGAGCTACAGCAACAACAAGAGGTCACACAGATCCATGACTCAGCCCATCCATACTCTGATGGGCAGCGTCATGCTGGTATATATATATACTGTATATAACACGTGTCCGGCAGCTGCAGTCATTATAATAGTCGTCCTTTAGAGTCCCTGTTATGGAGGAACTTCTTCCTCTCTGAGCCGAGGACGAGATCTTTTACCAGCCTGGTTGTCTCAACAATTTACTTCAATTTAATTTCTTTTTCTTCTTCTCATGCTTCTTTTTCTTCTTCCTCGTCCTCTTCTTGTTCTTCCTCTTCCTCTTTTTCTTGTTTTCCTTCTTCTTCTTCTTTATCTTCGTCTTCTTTTTCTTCTTCCTCTTGCTTTTCTTCTTGTTCCTTTTCCTTTTGTTCTTGTTTTGTTTTCTTTTTCTTCTTCTGCTTTTTTGTCTTCATCTTCTTTTTCTTTTCCGTCTTGCTCTTGTTCTTCCTCTTTTTCTTGTTTTTCTTCGTCTTCATCTTCTTCTTCTTCTTCCTCTTGTTTTTGTTCTTGTTTTTTTTTCTTTTTCTTTTTCTGCTTTTTTGTGTTCTGCTTTTTCGTCATTGTCTTCTTCAGCTTCTTCTTCTTCATCCTCCTTTTAGTCGTCTTCTTCTTGTTCTTTGTCTTCCTCTTGTTCTTGTTTTTCGTCTTCCTCATCTTTTTCTTCTTCGTCGCCTGCTTCTTCTTCTTCATCCTCCTTTTAGTCGTCTTCTTCTTGTTCTTTATCATCCTTTTCTTCGTCGCCTGCTTCTTCTTCTTCATCTTCGTCTCACATGGTCTATAGGCAGAGAGTTTTGATAAGAAGTTTCTGATGTAAAGCCCACCTGTTTGAAGTGCCAGGAACATTTCATTCAGTAACTTTCTCTCTTATTAGATTGTTGAGTTGAAACATGATCAGCTTATAAAACACAAAAAGGTCCCCGTGTTTAGTGTCTAGTGTTTAGAGTCTAAACTTGACCTGTGTGTGCTCAGTCGTTGCTACATCGTGGAGATTTCTCACTGTGAATGTCCCAAAAACCTCGTGATTTTTCCTCGTCTCTCCTCCTGTCCTCAGATATTTTGTATTTCTGTTAAGTCACAAGGTTAGCCGGAGGAGGAGTAGGAGGAGGAGGAGGAGGAGGGTGACTGGAAAAAGCATGTCAGGAGCACATGATGTACCCAGGAGCTGCGACACACGATCCCTAATCGATGAAGGAGTAACAAAGATCCCCGGCCTCAGGGGCCTCTGGTGGGAAGCCTCGGTGCACGATGGCGAGCCGGTCGCCTCAGTTCTCCTGTCTCTGTTCCTTTTGGAGACGAGACGGAGGAGAGATGGGATTTTAAAGTTCTTGGTCTCGTCTCAGACAGCATTTCTCCTCGGTCTTGTCTCGCTGTCTGAAAAAGTGGACTCTGTTTTAAGAATGCTTTACACACGGACTGCAGAGAAGTTGTTTTATTTTTAACATCATTCAGTGATTCGTTGTAAGAACAGCCTGCATCAGATGCAGCAAATAACTCGACTCATTTCAGATTTTTTTCACTGTTAATGGCAACATGAAGCTGCTCGCTCTCTGGCTCGCTCAATCCCCCAATCTCTCTTACACTGTGTGTCCGATATTAAAGAAAAAGTACCTACGTTCATCCTTTTAGTGGAAGTTTACTTTAAAGTTACTTCAGTGTTATGGTGATAAAATGAACTGGTTTTGGTGGGTGGTGGAACATGGGAGAGGAGCGTTGATTTAAGGTGGTTAAACTGATTTCAGCCCCGGTTTGTTTCTGTTCGTTTGCTCGTAGAAACAAGTGAAAATACCCGACCGTGAAAGTCAACACAGCTCTCATTTTGCACTTACACAAACACACAATGTAAAGCTATCTATATGGAATTAAAAGAGGAGAATCTAAAGTATAATGTGGATCATTCAGATCAGTTTGAGCAGTGGATGTGGTTCCACACATTATCTAAAATGTGTTTTGCTTGTGGGACGCGCTCTTGTCTGGTCTCGGCCTGGGTCTCGGCCTGGGCCTCAGCATCGGCCTGGGTCTCGGCCTGGGTCTACCTTGGACTTAGCATGATCCCCCTGAAACTCTTGGTCTTGTCTTGATGTTGAATCTCTCTGCTCTTGGTCGTGACTTGCCTGGTCTTGGTCTCTGGTTGTATTTGGTCAGAATATTTTGGACTCAAAGAATGGAAATGGTGACAGATGCACAAAATGGAAACGTGTTGAGTCGTCTTCAGTCAGTGTTTTCATTTCCAGGATTTTTCCTTGGAGTTTTCCACGGCGTACAAACGTGCCATCGTGTCTGTTAAAGTGAACTCATGTGAGCTCAAATGAATCACGTCTCACCTGATAAGCTTTCCCACACTGAAGTGAGAGATGTAAACATTGAGCATTCTGCACACTCGGCTCGGCGCACACTTCCAAACCCATTAAAAGATCTCGGTTGTAATTTTCCACTTTGCTCGTCTTCACGAAGCCTCGTCTTTTCTCCTCCATTTAATCGTTTCATCGACCTGCTTATCAACAGATGCTCTGAGCAAAACTATCAGCGTCATTATGGAAAAACATGGAAGGTAATTATGGAAAATAACTAACTGGATAATTCATTTTTGGAATACTCTGCTGCCTTTCTTTCACACCAAAGAATGATAAGAGTCTTTAAAATGCGTGGTTTGTCTCCACTTAATTACTGCTGCATTATACTGTCTTGTGTTTGTGCCATGAGTCTTATTACATTCTGCTCTGAACCATCAAAGTTTCATCATGAAGCCAACAACAGCTCTTTACTGTGGAAGTCCTCAAGAAACAAATAGAATACAATCTGGGCTTTGTCCTGGAGTTCAACACAAAGAAGAGGAGTTAAAGTTGCTTTAGGTACTTTAACTTTATGGCTAACTCTTTAGCATTCATGCATGGTTAATTACTGGATGGTGAAGACAAAGACCATTGCGGCAAATACACTGTGTTTAGTGTTATAAGGGAGCAGATCAGATGGTTCTGAGGAGCTCCCCCAGAGCTACATCCCTTCGAGTCCTTTTGTTATACCAATGGGAATGCTGAAGTGACGTTAGCTGACCAAGGTTGGGAGCAATCAGCTGGAAAAGGCTCTGGGTGCAGATGTTTGTTTGTTGGGTGTCATTAGACTTCACTGTCGGTCAATTTCTCCATATTTTGGTCTTCTTTAAA
The DNA here is from genome assembly GCF_022749685.1 of Semicossyphus pulcher. NCBI lineage: Eukaryota > Metazoa > Chordata > Actinopteri > Labriformes > Labridae > Semicossyphus > Semicossyphus pulcher. The sequence goes on along the minus strand of NW_027211699.1, from coordinate 10,593,376 downwards.
CGCGTTACGAGCTGTCACACAAGTTTCCCCAACTTTTGTTGCACTTAACAGCAATTCTTCTGTATTCCTGCGTGGCAAATCACAGGATGGTAAAGACAAACCTGTTTATGTTATAAGGGAACCAAATGGTTCTGAGGGATCCCTGAGAAGAAGAACTGCCCAACGAGGAGCTCCCCCAAGAGCTACGTCCCTTCGAGTCCTTTAGGAACGCCAGTGGGAATGCTGACGCGACGTTAGCTGGCCGATGTTTGTGTCATGGATTGGATAGAAGTTTCGACTTCACTGTGGGTCAGTTTGACTTTATTTTGGTCCGTTTAAAAAGCTACCGTTACAAGCTGTTTTACACGAGTTTCCCCTACTTTTGTTGCTAACTCTTGAGCATCCATGCATGGCTAATGACTGGATGTTTAAGACAAAGATCGAGGTGCAGGTGGGTGCTGAAAAAGTCCCTCTAAAGAGTGTGCAAGCACAAAAAGGTTTGGGGTCTTTCAGCTCTTCCTAGAGGTATAAAAATGTCCCTTTGGTCCATAAATACTTTGTTGTAGTTCGACAACTGATCACTGAATGTTAGAGAAAGAAAGGTTTGATCTGGAGACTCTGATCCTGAAGCAGAGCAGCCAGTAGACCTTTATGCAGTTCTGCTGGTTTGAAACACGTTGTATAAGAAGGAGATGTTGCCTCTGCGATGTCTTTTGTTGTAAAGTCTTAAATTTGGCATTTGGCCGTCGCCAAAGTTATTTTTTGGGGGAGGAAGAAGTGACCATATTTGGATGAAAGGGTGGAGCACGAGAGGACAAGAAGCTGGTGTAGCTTGGAAGACTGTCTTTAACTACAACTGAACATTGAACTTTCTCAGGTCATTGTAGCAGCCACCTGTCAATCACAGGTAGCCCCGCCCTAACCCCTCCCCCCTTCCTGGTCTGTGTGACTCTCAACAGGAGCATCAGTGACTAAATGAACATCATGCTGTGTTGAAGAAGAAACTAGAGACTGAGACCTTTAACTCATTAGGAACATGTTTACTGAGGGAATACATCAGGAGAGGAGGAGGAGCATGTTCTCATAGACTTCTATAGAATTCATGCAACCAGTGAAGTCGCCCCCTGCTGGACGTAAGAGAGTGCAGGTTTAAGGCACTTCTGCATTACTGGGCAGATGTTTATGGAGCTGTGTTTGTGCACAGGGAGGCCGTGTTGAGAGACTCACACTTAGCATTGTATGCAGAGTTTTTGTCACTGCAATAAAAAGCTTTTAATCTACGAGCCAAGCTTTTTTAAGTATCTACTTTGGTTACAGTTTTTTGTCACCGTGCAGTTTTTCATTCCAGACTCGGATCCTTTTTTCTTCCTGTTTTTTTCTGCCTCTTTCTTCCCGGAGTCCCACATTTCCACGGCAAGGATAACGGCAGCTTTGTGTGATGTTACTTCTGACATATCGAAGAAGACATCAGATAAATCTGTGCTTATCCTTGTTAGTATTTCACAGACTCCGGGAGCTCCCTGAGACGCCGTCGTTGGAGCCGCTGATGCTGTGTGGGTAAGACTGAGAGCCTCTGTGTTTCTGCTGCACACGTCTGAAACACTGAGAAAATGTTCCCCCAGCAGTTAAACGAGCAGGATAGACCGAGTGTCTGTTCACAGCTGCAGCCTGTGAGACGGAAAATGAACTGATTTGTCTTCAGCAGAGGATGTAACAGGAAATGCTCGTTCTTTAAAAAGCCCAGTCTTTACCAGAAGTGTTGATTTCAGGACGATGTGGTTCACTTGTAGACGGGATTAAGATTCTTTCATGTGCACAGAGGAATGCGTTTACTGAGCCGGTGCACCAACGGGAAGCTGCTGCTGGGAAAGTGTTCTTTTTTTAAAAGTATAGAGGTGTGGGAACTTTCTTCTATAACCATTTTTCTATAACCCACAAACACACTGGCTGCTTTTCTGTGGTTATTTGCAGTGATGAGATCTCCAACAACACGTGCATTTTTACTCAGACTTCAGATGAGTTTGTTAAACAGCAGTGGGAGTTAAACAAGGAGCTTTACTTTCCCGTGTAGGACGTGTTTCCTCAGACTTATAACGATACATTAAAGCTGTTGTAATCTGCTTCATGCTAACAGCCTCTTTGTCACATCATTATGTCATTTCTTCAGATCAGCAGATTATAAAACGTCTTCAGACTTTGATGTTTCAGTTGTAAAGTTCTCCGCTCAGGTGCGCTGCCTTTGACAGGTCCATTAGAGGTTAAAGTCCCGAGCATGAAACGACCACATCTTTCTTTCTTCCCCTGTCCGTTCCTCTGCCTCTCCATCACACACACTTATGCACAAGGGCAGAGCGAGGTGATGAGTCCCACCAGGTCCACATGGTACTTCACACTCTGCAGCATAATGACATGGCTCGGGCCCTCTCTGTCTGTCAGCCTCCCCACAGCGAGACGTTTAAAATGGATCTGGGTCACAGTGGGATCCCCTCCGTCCGCCCGCCGGAACCCGAAGCCTTCCACTCATTTGTGACAGCCTGCGTTTCTGCAGCCAATCCATGTGACACGCTCCACTGTCAGTGAGAGCTGCTGCATTATGTATTAACACTGAGCAGGTACGTTCTCCTCCGTACGCCGCATAGTGTCGGGCTCCGTGTCAGCTGGATGTCAGAGCCTCAGCGTGAATGACAAACGTGATATCTGGAGGAAGAGGAAGAATTCCCCGGACGTTTGCTCCAGTTTCTCGGTCAGTTCTGCAGAAGCAACAGTTACTATGGTCTCAGTCACTGGATTCAAGTCTTCTTCAGCACAGCAGGATGTTCATTTAGTCACTGATGCTTCATTTAGAGTCACACAGACCAGACAGAGGGGAGGGTTTAGGGCGGGGTTACCTGTGATTGACGAGTCGCTCCCAAGGATCACTGTCTCCATTTTTTGGGTACTCTAAAGAGTTGGCTACGAAGCATCCAAATTAATACGACAGTTACCATAAGTTACAGATGCACCTTACTGCCCAAGCTCGTGTAAGTAGCTTATATTCTCTGGCTCCACCCTCTTCTCCAAATATGGTCACATCCGGCTCCAAAACCCCCAAAAAATGGCAACTTTTCTATCTCAAACCAATGTGTGATGTCACCATGGCAACGTCCTCTTCTGACGGTGTACCCAAAGCCTCCATCATTGTCCAAAAACTATTAAAACCCAGTGAGCCACACTTTGTTCACCAGGAAGAAGACGTTGTGTCGTCAGGTTTTAGCGTGGGATGATCCCACATTTGGTGCTCATGGTTACGCAGGATGACGTATGAGGGGTCGAGTCCAATAGAAGCTGTATTTCTTCCTCTTTAAGTCCAGCTTTGTGATGTTTATGTCATCTCTGATGTGGTAATGTAATCTATAAGTAAAGCCTCATGGCCCAGGCTAACGTCAGGATCCTTCCATTCCTTTACATCACACCTTGTTGCAGGTTACAGGCAGCAGTGTTTCAAGGTGGTAATGCTCCCGTGCATGGAGCAAGGCCCACAAAGGAACGCCATGGTCGACCGCTGCACCATCCCTCATTAGATCCGTACTGCTCTCTCTCTCCTCCCTATCTGATTCCCTGATGACAGCTGTCCAATAAAGCTGGAAATGTCCTAGAAATGGTTTTGCCAGTTTCGTGTGACCTCTGACCTCAATCCCGTCCAACACCTCTGGGACGAACTGGACCTATTTTCAACCCGTAAAAGTCGACTGGTGTGCTGGCAGGTTGCTTATGAGCTGGAGCTGCATTGGAGTAAAGGAGGAGGCCACAGAGTAATCCACACGCCCGGATGTTGATGAAAGAAAATTGTTTTTTCATCTTAAGGATTTTTCGTGTCTCTGCAGTTGCATTCACACGGACAGTTTGTGTGTGGAGGAGGAGGTGTAGGAGGTGTAAACGGAGTGACAAACAATAGAAAGTGGATCCGTCGTCCTGCAGATGCTGCAACAGACTGCAGCAGCAGTGTACTCCGTTTAACTGACTGACAGATTTACAGAAGCCCCGAGAGGCAAGTGAGAAAAATACAACTGATGATGCATTTCCAGTTTCCTTTCCATGTTTAAAACAACTCTCTGTGTCAGGCTGATGTCTGGATGTTTTTGATGTTGTAGTTTTCATTTTTGCCACAAGAGGCACTAAAGTCACATCTGTCTTTTGTCTACAGCCAATAGAAAGGCACAACAGAAACGCATTGTGCCTTTCTATTGGAAAACGTTTTTTTATCTGTTCTGAAATCACAAACGCAGGATTGAGATGATTTACATCAAATTTGGAAAGTGGATCACCTGAGTCTTTTTCTAGTTTGCCTCTCTTGGCTTCCGTACAAGTTAGCCAATCGTTGATTTTTGAGTAAAAAAGGACGTCCTGCAATCTGGGATCCCATCGGCTGTAGTCTGAGACGATACAGCCTCTGGGGACACCGGTGAACGTGCCGGGCGCTAAGCGATAATCGACTCCCCTTCAAGACTTCCTTTACGCGTGCTGCGTTGTTACAGAAATAGAAACCGTTCTCCTGTGATTGACTTATTAACGGGTCTTACCTTCGCCCAAGTTTCAACATCATGATGCAGTTGTAAGAAGTAAAAACTCAAGTTTTGTCAGGTCTGTCCTCAGGAGGAGAAGAGAGGTCAGATCAATCTGATGCATTCGAGGAAGTCGGGAAATCTGAAAGCTTAACGGCTTTTGTGACAGATTTTAGATCTAGAACGGATTGTTAGCTGTTAGCTGTTAGCATGCAGATGTTTATAGAGATTAATAAGAAGCTAAATCGTCGTCAGATCACGCTGATGGAGCCGGGATGTCGTTACGGTGGATTATGTTCCGCCTGCTTTTGCTCTCCTCGCGGACTGTTTTTCCTGCATACGCTGCAGCCTGCTGATACGTGATTGGTCAGTATTACTAACATCAAATAGAATCTGTAAATAGAGACTGTGTTACCTGTAACTTCAGGTTCTCGTGATAAAGTTCTCTTTGTCTTTATCTTTCCTCTCTCTTCACACACATAACTCTGAATCTGTCGTCACGTCAGGTCCGCTTAGTTGCTCAGATCCTCGCAGGGAACCTGAGGACACACTCAGATTTTCAGGCTCTTTGCTGCAGTTTTCATTGGTTCCACTTGAGTTCAGGTGACTTTGTTCTCCTGCAGCAAAAACTCCAACCTGAGAAATAACTGTATTTGTTGTGAGTGTGTTCCCTCTCACTGCTTTGTGTTGCTTGATTGCTCACCTTCCCCCTGGCTGTTTCATGCCGGCTACATCATCAGACACAGAGTTGGTATATAAACTACAATATGTGCTCAGTTTAGTGCGAGAGTTTCTGCACAATGTGTCACATAAAGAGGCTAATCGGATCACGCCGAACGTCTCAACCGCAGATTACCTCAAAGAAAGCCGTCCTCACAGGGCGATAAACTTTTGAACCTGGGTTAAACACCCGCCGTACATTTGAATGTGTGAAATTTATGTGGCAGCGGTTCCTCTGCTGAGGAGGGAAAAACCACTGAAGATAGTAAAAGGTTGTTATTTATTGTGTGCTTTCATTTCAGGTTCATGGCGGGGCAATTTAGCCGAGCGTTCTGTAGCTGCTATAATTAGTCCCTTGATGAAACCTGTTGTTTGAAAGCAGCTGCAGGGACGACGAACGCTCGTTTTCTAATGATTGTTCACATTTACATCCCGAGTCTTTCCTTTGTTTCTGAACTGAATATCAGTGTCAGCTTAGATTAACAAAGAGAAAACACGATGATTCATCTTTATACGGGCTCAGATCTCATCACAAGTCAACTAACATTTGTCAGAAATGTCACATGCACCCGCTGGGAGAGCATCATCGTTAAAATACAGACGCTGATCTTTAAGAGAAGCAGAAAGCAACGCCCCTGTTGTCGGTTCAAAGAGCTCGTATGCTCCATCTCAAGCTATCAGAGCTGCTTTTTTATCGACTTTAGCACTCTCACAGGATGATAGATGAACATATTTAAATGCAAATAAGGTACAACTATCACATATCCGTGTTTTGAATGCTCCGCTGTTCAGAAACACCAGGCCTAATTGAATAAAGGCAATATTTTCACTCTCTGAAAATCATTTGAACTTCCCCTCGCCGCTCAGTGACGGAGGTCTCGGATGACTTTGCTTTGTTCTTTAACCGCTCAAACAACACATAACCATATTAGTGCAACAAGAAATGACTCACTTACAGCAAAGATGGATCACCGCGAGCTGCGGCTGCCGACTGAAGACGCTGTAATCAATCACTTTGTGCAAAGCGGCGGCACTCTGGATTCTGTCAAATGGAAGAAACACTCAGAGTCCTGTAACTGAGCCGTGACAGTTTACTGCTCGCGAGAGACACACGGAACAAATCAAAGCGCTCATATCTGGGGACACAGCAAACACTGACCGCTCTGGATGGAGAAGCAGATTGATCCTGTGTCAAACAGAGCGCTGCTCACAAAGGGACTTTCTTTAAGACGGGTCAGTTCACTAAATCCCAAAACACATTTTTCACAGCACACAGCATCTAGATAATCCAACGTGTGAAAAGAATCCGAACAGAAAAGAATCCCAAAGATTGGATGAATACAACAGTGCACAACAGATCCCAGAAGACTTACAGGGTTTCAGTCTTCTCAAACACTCAACACGCCTGTGCAGAGACGGGGAATCTCTCAGGGTCACGATTTAGACTAAAACTAGATTCCCGTTGGGAGTATTTCCCATCATGCACCTGGTGGAAAATTACAAAAAGCACATGCTCTAGTGTGTATAGTACTTTGGTTTATCTGCGGTGATTAAGGCATTGACGTTAGCTACAGTAGCATTACAAGCTAGCAGGCCGCGAGTCCTCCATACTTCAAAGATAACGGCCCTCAGCTCTGGTTGAGTCTCGACAGTATGCAAGCAAGATTCACTGTCAGCCATGTTCATCACAGCCATGGTTACTGTCGGCCATGTTTACTGTTGGTTGTGCTCACTGTCGACCATGTTCACTGTCGGCCATGTTCACTGTCGGCCATGTTTACTATCGACCATGTTTACTGTCGGCCATGTTTATTGTCGGTTGTGCTCGCTGTCAGCCATGTTTACTGTCGGCCATGTTTACCATCAACCATAGCTGCGTCCCAAGTCAGGGGCTGCATCCTTCGAAGCACATGTTTCAAGGTCGATTGTGTCTCAGCCGTGCGTCAAAGGCTTTCTCAATTCAAAGGCTCCTTCAGGTGTGGCAGGTATGTGCCTCCTCCTTTTCCCAGGTACATCCATCAGGTGGGATCCACTGATGGGCTCCAGAGACGATTCAACATTATAGGTCAAAAACAAGAAATGGCGACGTTTTGGTTGACAAAAACCACGGCCGCAGACAATCAAAGGCAGCCCGACAGTGACGCAGTCTAATGACACAATTTCTTGTAGCTTTTTAAGCAGCCATATTGAAATTGAGTCTTTGTTCTTCTACCAACAGGAAACCACCACCATGATTACCAGCACAGCCACCTGGACCTGACCGCGCTCACGCCTAAACTGGGTAAGAAAGCACTGTAATGTAGGAGAGTAAGTAGATTTGGAGAATGCATGAATCCAGAGAAGTGACGAGTGCTAAAATAAAGTTGTATGTCGGTTCCTCTGACTTTCTACAAGATTGATTGACCTGACTGTTCCACAGTGATATTCCTTATTATCTAATGTTGAATGATCTGCCTGATTTCAGCTCATTAATGAATGTAAGCCAAACAAATCCTGCAATAGACTATTTCCAATTTCAAGGCCAAAAGTATATCTTTGACTGGGAAATTAAATCTGGGGAGCTGATAAAGAAGTCCTCGGAGAAAATGAAAAAGAAATGTGTGATAATCAAAGAATCATCTGAGCAGTTTGCTCAAGTTATTGAAAGACCAATTACTGTTATTGCATCCCATCTATATCTCTGAATGTGATTTTCTGTGAAACGGGGGGCAGCTTTACGCGGGGAAAGCTTCTGCATCTAAATGAAACGCTGTAATTATAAAGGGAGTCGGGCCTTGTTACAAAACTCTCCTCTGTGATCTTCTAAAAGCTGCCGAGGCCGATGTTTTGTTTCAGTGTTTTCAGGTTCAAGCTGAGAGATTGTCATGGAGTCATTATAAAAACTATTCCTCCACTAATGGAGCGCTGCAGCTCTGATCTACCCGCGCTCGTCTGCCTCTTAAACAGGGCGGCCTTTTAGGGGGGAAATGGGTTTCAAAAGTGCTTCAGCACCAAATAAAACTCTTCAAACAGCACTTTGGAAGTCTATTCAGCTCCTGATGAGGATCCGAGATGTTCTGCATAATTCCTGGTTTGGACTTTGTCCTCAAAGTGGAAACATTTTTGGGATATTGCATTTGAACAAGGGCAAACTCCAGTATGGGAGGGGGGGTCGAAACCAACATATCCTCATGTAATGCTTTGTATGATACCGTACGAAGTTATGCAGTTTTGTCCCAGCTCGCTTTGCTGTCTCATATAGAACACACAAGGTAGCGTCTGTTTTAAGGTCTGTTTTCTTCCTCTCTAACACGTGGTTCATCTCGACGAGCAGAAACTAAAGAAACAGGAAAATAGTCCAGCTGGAGATCGCAGGTGAAACGCAGTTGCACTAATGCAATCCCGGAACCCGTCAGCTCCCCGAACACATCAGCTCCCCGAACACGTCAGCTCCCCGAACACGTCAGCTCCCCGAACACTTCAGCTCCTTATCCGTCAGCTCCCCGAACACATCAGCTCCCCGAACCCGTCAGCTCTCCGAACACGTCAGCTCCCCGAACACGTCAGCTCCCCGAACCCGTCAGCTCCCCGAACACATCAGCTCCCCGAACCCGTCAGCTCCCCGAAACCATCAGCTCCCCGAACACGTCAGCTCCCCGAACCCGTCAGCTCCCCGAACACATCAGCTCCCCGAACCCGTCAGCTCCCCGAACCCATCAGCTCCCCGAACACATCAGCTCCTAATCCGTCAGCTCCCCGAACCCGTCAGCTCCCCGAACACATCAGCTCCCCGAATCCATCAGCTGGCCGAACCCATCAGCTCCCCGAACACATCAGCTCCTAATCCGTCAGCTCCCCAAACCCGTCAGCTCCCCTTTCACAAGGAGTTGTTTTTTATAAACCCTTTAAACAGACATTTGTGCATGAGTGCAGATAAACTGGTCCAAGATGTAGTCTCTCCCCTCCAACTCCATCCTCACATCTCAAGTTGCCAGTTGGACTGTAAGAAAGTGACCGGCACATGGATCAGGAAGTCTTTGCCAGTTTTCCATATAGCCAGCTGTTATTTGGTCTCAAGGCTAACAAGGGAGACTCCACTGGTTGCCAAATGGGAGATTAATGGGAACCATTTAATTTGAACTAGGCCCAAAAAGTCATTGGTTTAATTTAGGAAACAAATCATGATGCAAGTTCAAATCAAGACTGCATATAAGAAGTGGCAACCAATCTGAGGCCACCTATTAGCTGTGCCTCAATTCAGGGGCTGCATCCTTCGAAGGACATGGCCTACAAAGGGCCGCTTCTGTCGCCAAGCAACAGGTAGCTAACTAACTAACTAACTAACATCACGTAAATTGACCTATTATTATTTGAAAGAAAATGCAAAGTTTTAAGGCCTTTTTGTTTTGTTTTTTGCTCTCTAGCTGTTCGACTGAGTTAAAACCAAAAACTTTTACATTAAAGTGTGTTCCTCTGCCATTTAAGAGTCCACCATCTCGTTTGAATTGGCGTGCAATGAATCCCAGGACACTTTAGGTCACGAAGGATGCACCTGATGGCCCGGGAAAAGGGGGACGCATTTGTCAGCTGCATCTGAAGGAGTTTGAAACGGGGGCCAAGAGGCTGTGGAAAGTTCTGTCCAGTTTATGTTTAAAGTGAAATCGAACTTCCCATTGTTTCACACGGGACTCGAATCCTGGTTTCCTTTGAGAAATGTCTCAGGCCCATGACTCGCCCTCGATTGACCTCTAACCTTAACAGACTATGCCGGTCTTTCCTCTACATCACCTGACATCCCACTCGCTGGACGATGACTGTAAAAATGCAGAAGAATCAGAAGTGACTCGGGGTTATGAGGGTACAGTGGTATAGGTGAACCATTGAATGAGAGCAGCCTGGGTTGAAACAAACTGTGCACATTGACTGTCATTGATCCTTTCTTTCTCACTTGGATTTGTTAGCCCACAGACAAATGAGATACGGTAAGTGATACACATACACATGGTGTCTATGTGTATTTTTTCTTCACATGTTTCCACATATATCACGTAGAGATCAGTAATCTTTACCTGCACACTGGGAGTCATTCTTTCACTTTCTTTTTTTAAGCGCTTGTGTATTTTTTGCAGCCACAAAACTTCATGCCGCTGCATTACAACCCATGACCTTTAGTCCGACCTCCAAATCCTTTCTTCACACTTTATTTTATCCTCTTCACTCCACCCACCCGGCTCTATCTCCCCCACACACCCACACACGCCGACACTCTCTTTCCAACTCAGTGACTGTCTCCCCTCCACACCATATGTTCCTCCGTGTTGTGTCCCTGTCCTCCTTGCTGCAGTAGTCGCCCCGTCCTATTTTTAAATCCAACACCACAGTCCCTGCCCGTATTCCAGCGCTCCCCACCCGCTGCGCCTCCTGACCCATGACTGGGCGTCCCAAATACGGAAGCCACAGGAGCTCCGCGCGGTGTGGGGAGCCTTAGCGGTGCCACACTTATCACTGATACCAGAAACAGGACTGGTGAAGCGTTACACAATGAAACAAGTGTCAGTGGAGCTGCTCAGACACAGTGTACGGTTACAGTTTAAACTTTGATCAGTGTGTGAAGGCAAGGAGCAGAGATTTCACTGATGCTACAACTTCTAGTCAGCGATAACCTTGAAATGACCTGAGGAAAGGTCACCAGACTCCCTTCAAAAATCAGAGTTTAGTCTGCCTTACTCAGGGAAAAGTAGTTGAAGAAACTGTGTTTATATTCAGCTCTTAATCGTACTTTAGCATCGAGAGAAACACGCAGAAATGTCCCTGCATAAAAAGGTTCGGCTTCGGCGTTTAGGCTGACCAGATGAACCAACAGAGTCGGGTTTGAAACAGAAAGCTGGAGCTGAGGTGGACGTGCGTACAGCAAAGACCTGGGAGGCTCTTTGGTTTTAGTAGTAATTTTAGACAAGCTAATGCTAGTTCAACTCCTTGAAACTACAGTAAATAATGAGCGCTAGTTTGGCCGGCAGGGACTAAAGTCAGTGGCCAAAATGCAACCTCCAAAACCTGTGATCAATCAGCTATCGGCGTATGACTACAAATAAACCGTTTATTGATCCAATAATAGCCAATGGTTAACCAAGACTACTAGTTGGGCTTTGTCAGCGCACAGAAACAGAAGTCTGGACCTCCAGTATCAGTTATCTCGATAGCTGCTGGTTTGATGGGAAGCCCAGAGATGTTAGCAGCCCCCAACAGAGCTCACAAAGTACAGTGCAGCTGTCTGTTCTGTCAGAGCATCGGCTGTTTGTACGACATAAAACAAGGGCGAGAAAAACTTTAGTGTAAGTAACTCAAAAAGCGACCAGGCCGTATTAGCTCAAACCTCCACCAACCACACTCCTCCCTGCATCCCACCTCCCCCTCTCCACCTGCCTCCCTCCCCCTCCCCCACTAAAGACTCCCAGTGTATTACCATCTTTCTGACTGCCTGTACTCTGACCGCAGCGCACCGCTTCCTCCCCTGTCCCCCTGTAGAGAGACCCCAGCGGATGAACAACATCCTGACCTCGGCCACGGAGCCCTACGACCTGTCCCTGTCCAGATCCTTCCAGAACCTGAGCCATCTGCCGCCCTCCTACGAGCTGGCCCTCAAGTCTGACTTAAGTAAATACTCGTCCTCCCTCCACAGATTAAGTAGGTGGTCCTTCATTCGTCCTTCATCGCCGTGTTCTGCCTGATGCCCTAAAAACCCACCAGGAATGACGTCACCCTCGTGCCCCGTGCATTAAAGGGTTTCCACATTCACTCCTGAATGTCCATCACAGAGACATGCATCATGATAAGTGTCTCCAGATGTTTGGTGGCTCATCATGCAAATATCCGGCTCACTTTTTCACCTTTTTAGGGAGTTAAACTCCTTAAAATGCATGACGACGCGCTCCACACTCATTCCCATCCACTCATCAGTGGGTCCATCGACTGGCATCTAATTGGCGTGTAATTTGGCTCCATCTGCAGCCCATGTCATGTTGCTAACGTCTCTTAATGACATATTAAGAGCTGTTTTTTATAGCTGAATGACTTCTATACGCCAACAAGATGGCGTTTTAATATCCCAGCGATGCTACAGTTCATTATCTCTGCTGTGACATTTCAGCTCGATGATGACGCGGATGCTGCCGCTCCAACCTCATGACCAGTGCATGCTCTGTTTCCTTTGGATGATTCGCATGTTCCCCTGCTCCTGACATTTCTCGTATGGATTTAACTTCTGAGATTATCTTTAACAAAGATGTTTGCATTATAGTTACAGTTACACACGACCAGTTTAAACATTGACCTGGGCCTGATGTGCACGCTGAGTGCCTCACACAAGCTCAGCTTAGATCAACAGCTGAGCTAACGAACAGTAATCAGTAAGAATAAAATAATGTGCATGTGTCTTTAAGTGTTTGCACTTTAATGTCAAACAGGTAACACTTGGTTTCACATCAGGCTGTGACCGTGGATCTCTACTGTTATAGGTTCATCTTAATGCTCAGTTTGAGTTATTTTAAGCTGTTAGCCTCTTTTTTTCTGAGTAGTGTATTAAAGTAGAGTATTAAAGAGCGCGTAAGACAACACAGTCTTAATCCAAAAGGTGACTGGACTTGGTCAAAGTTCTTGAACAGAGCCCCGAACTAGAGGTCTTCACGGGTCCACCAGAAGGACCCGGGTCCGGTTCGGGACTCCTTATATAAGCCCTGGTTCCGGGTCCGTTCAACATTGCAGTATGTGTGATACCCGAGTGGAAGTTGGTAATTTAACTTGCAACAATGTAAAGTTCAGATGAGAACGTGACTGCAGGTTCAGAGAAAAGTTCAAGCCCGAGCCGTAAAGATGGAGACCTTCCTCGCTGATGTGAAAAAAAACCTAAAAGAAAACGACTATAAAGAAGTATGTTTGTAATCTGTCTGCGCGACAGTGGCATAACTAGCAATTAGCTTTGATGTTTTTATCAACACGACTATGTTACCGGAAAACCTGGCTGTGTTTTATGAACGTCCTTGGTGGAGGATGGATGATATGCAGAGCCAGGCACAGGGGAGAAGCCTACATGACGGTAGGCCAGAAACTTATTGAACGCAATCAGCTGTGATCAGGTCTGTTTCACCCGGCCAGGGTCGGGTCTGACATTTCTCCGTTCTGCACGGGTCCTGATCCCAGCTTTTAAATAATAGATGGGTCCCGTTCGGTTCCAGGTCGCACATTCCCGGGTCTCTTTGGGTTCGGCACAAACTGTAGGACCCGTGAAGACCTCTACCCCGAGCTTCAAGAACTGTAGCCAAGTCCGGTCACCTTTTGGATTAAGCTTCAAATTACCGTAACTGGATGGCTGTGAACCTTCACAGACAAATCTTGGCCACAGGAAGTGGAAACGAGAATATTTTAACAGTGTAGACTTTACACAAGAACTTCAGGTTCATCTCAGTAGTTCCAACATATGATGTGGTTTGGACTTTTGACCCCTAACTCAAGAGAGAACTTGCATTAAGCTGGTGCAACAAGCAGCAGAACCTTTTTACCTTTATTAGAAAGGACAGCTGAAGAGAGACCGGACTTACAGGTAGAAGAGAGCGGGGGATGACATGCAGCAAAGGGCCGAGGGTGCGAGTCGCTGCATCGAGGACTGTGGCCGCTGTATACGCTGCTCCACCAACCGAGCTAAGCCAGCGGCCACAGGCAGCAGAACTTACACGAGCAGAAAAGCAGCTCAGTCATTCAGGGTGGAGCCGAAGCTGCCCCGTGCATGCTAATACAACAATCTGGGGATAAGTGATGGTCGCAGTAGACCTGATGTTCTCTTGAATCCTGGTTTGCAGTAAAATGGACGTAAAACATGTAACAGTGTTAAAAAGCAGAGCTCTGTGTATGCGTGCGTCCTCTGTGTCAGTCTGCTGCAGAGCTCTGGAGGATTCTGCAAACACGGTTCAAACAGAAGCTTTTAAAGGACAAAAGTATTTCATAAAATCCACCGTTTTTAGTCGACGACTTCCACTTCAGATCCTCCACTTGAGACCCATGAATTTTTCATGCTGCAGTTTTATGACATGAACCGCTTTTTAGATGAGCTTAAAAATGTGAGTTACAGCGATGAGATCATCAGAGAGGGACAAAAAAATCCTTTAAATCATTGAGCAAACTGAACGGCACATTTCCCCCTCACAGCTTTTAATACACTTAAGCACACAGACGCTGGATATGTGGCGCTGCGTGAGCCATCATGCTGAATGTTTGTTAGCCGAGTGATTCAAACACGTCAGGGGAAACGCACTGTTTGATGCTGCAGTTATTATGTGTAACACATTTATTGACAACATTTCATTCACTCTGAGGCGGCGTGTGTGCTTCACTTTCTCTACAAAGCTTTATTGCAGGAATTAATTCAATGCATAGCAGATATTTCTTTGTGCTTCATGTTAAAGCCCCGTTCTCTGTCCTTGACTCCTAACAGAAGTTACACCGTGTGAGAAACCCATTTAAATGTGTCACTGGCCCCTTTTCCACGGCGAGGCCGTGCGATAGAAAAACATGCATCGGTGCAATCTCCTCCAGGCGCATTCAACATTCTTCTTCCTTGCCTTTTCAATCCCTTATCAACTCGTGGCTTTGCTCTTATCTCGCCCGAGCCTTGTTCACACACAGAAAACCACAGAGATGAATCATGCCGAACAACAAAGAGGCTTTTCGAGTTTGAGACAGAGGGCCCTGCAGAATTTGTCAAACCAGCAGGCAAAGTCGTCCCTTGAAGAAAAGACGAGAAGTGGAAGGTTCAAGCGTGAGGAAATTGTTTGGAAACAAGCCGAAAGTAATACAATTAGTTTATTTTTAATCAAACCATCTGGAGAGACGATGATGACTTAATTAAATTAGTATGGTTTATTTGCAATCTAAAACGACCGTCTCCTCCGTCGTGTTTAACCTTCAGTGATGTCAGCGAGGCAGAGATTGAGGACGCTGCTCTGCAAAAGGAGAAACAAATCTTTTCTTTGACCTCGTTTACCCCGAGATGGATCTAAACGCCTCCCAGAACAAACACGCCACCTTTAATCCTTCAGAAAAGAATAAACATTGAACAATGTTGCTGCCCTTCCCCTTTAATTTCACCGCTCCCGCTCCAAACCTCTCTGAAGATCACTTTATAATTGATGTTCCACCACTTTTACGGGTTTTAGTGCATTATATGATTACAGTCTTCTGTGATCAATAGCCCGCACATAAATATACTACTGCTTATATTGAATCTAATCTAGCAGAGTGGGGAGCGGGGGTTTAATTAGCCGTTGTTAGCAATTTCCTGTTTGTAGCTCCGCTCAACGTTTGGGAGCCTTTAGCCTCTCGCAATCATGTTAATTGTAAAGTGCTGCGTTTTATCAACGCCGAAAGAGATGGGATCGAGCCGTGTGCATTACCACCTCTTAAATCATCTCAGACACCTCAAGTGTAAACAGTTTAACAAGTGTACACTCATAAAAAGCCGGTCTTAAATCAAATGGTCGTAAAGGCACTTCTTGGAAGAGGAGGTGAGGAGGTGTGGCTGTAGTCGCCCACTCTGAGGTGGCAGAGAGACCCTCTATTGAGAAGAACATGACGGTGAATTCTCAAGTAAATGTAGGCCTCTCTTTACCACTGAAGTATGTACAGTGTGTACATGTTATTTCCCATGAGTCAGACTCCTTTTGATCTGCTTCTGATCGATACGCTGCCAATAGCTGCTAATGCTAACTCACATCTGGCTCCAGTTTTACATTTTGTTTACATTCTTCCATTAGTGAAAGAACAGATTACAGATTACCTACACTGTATGTAAGTAACAGCCACATTGGTCGGTTGTCTACCATTTGGCTGTCACCATTTTGGTTTTTGGAAGCAAGAAGGGATGATATGTGGACATCGGGGACGAGCAGGAGAGTAGTGGAAAGCCCCAGCCTTCAGGGCCCTACTGTCCAAAGTGACTTACCTTTTCACCCAGGAGACATTCGTGTCCCGGTCCTCGTTGACTCATCCTTTCAGCTCAAACATTGATCTGTACTTGTACTTTAGGGTTACCGTTTGGTGCCTAATTCTTCTCCTTGTGCACCAAAACTACTTGGTTAGGTTTAGAGACCACAACGGGACATGAAGGAAATGTTGGATGTAAAGCGACGTCATGTTCGTGATGTAACGTTAATCAGTTAAAATATTCAAGTTTAGAATCGTCATTGGCCCCCACCACACTGGACTCTCTGAGTGGAGAGCAGCAGGGACAAGTCAGTGGCCTGCCTTCTGAAGAGTTTGGTTTCAAAGGCATGCCGCGTCCTTCCAGTTGATTTACCGGTACGTTCGTTTTGTGCCGGCAAACAAGAAACAAAGGACACATCGCTGCATTGGGAGTTTGACTGAGAGTAACTTGTCTTGAAAAAAGTGAATCAAAACGGTGTTTCTGTTTAAAAAAAGTCTGATTGTCTTGCACAATAATGACCAGTTAAAGAATAAGGGGAGATGGTGGGTCAGGTCACTTCCCTGGATAACAGCTGATACTTGCCTACAGTGTGTGCCTTTAGTAATCACAGCAGGACATAATACACTCCTGTCACATTAACATTTGAGTGTATAATCACCGCAGATCTCTCACAGAGAATCAAGTTTGACCTATGAATGGAGCTCTGGGCCACTGCTTGTCGATTGTCTGGATACTTGTAGCCTCTGGTTGAGTTCGGTTGACATTTTCTGCCATAATGTCACATCTAAACCAACCCTTCAGGGAAAAATGCTGGAGCACATCACCACAGGACAAAGTTTGGACTCTTTCATTAGGAATGCACAGAGCAGTGGACATGAAACCCCTCATGGAGAGACAATAAGGTGACCTTCTGTATCCAGGCATGACATCGCTCCCAGAGAGCCAAACATCCAGACAACCAATTCCCATCATCCCTCTTCTCCACGACTCACTGAAGCGTGGTATGGTCCTAAAACGGCCATTCGACCTCTTTGTTCTGCGATAATTAACTACTGCAGAGGTAACGACCCCCTGACCGCATCAGTTAATCAGAGAGCTTCTGTGGTGGCGTCCCCCTGTGAGCCAGTGTTGCCAAAAACAGGTAGATAAAAGTCTGCAGAGAGCTGATTGCTGCCTGTGGTTAATACAGCTGTGAATGACTTTACCATTAGGAGCATGTGTGCACCCAGCGGAGAGACCGACCTGATTTCTGGCAGAGGAATTAAACGACTGGTTGCCCGCTCAGGCACGACCAGCCCATGAACCGTTGGGTAGTGAGGCATGCTGATGAGTCCTCTTAACGCTAAAGGACGACTGGGCCGATGAAAGTCTTTTTCTTTTTGCAAAAAACAATTCAAAACAGTTTGAATAGAACTCTCTCCAACTACTGTGTTGATTACTGTTATCACCTCATCCCTTCAACAGCAGCCGGGAGGTGTAGGACAGATATAATGGAGACTAATGTAATGCCATTGTCCTCCCTAATGCTTTTTAACCACTCGTGTTTAGTCAGTGTGTTTCCATTCAAGGACTGTTTCATGAGTTCATCTCAAAGAAAGAGGGAGGAAGCACATTCTGATGCCAGCAAAAATACATTAATATTACCTCAGCGTCAATAGTGTAGCCCTCTAATTCACCTCAATGGAGCGAGTACAGAACTCTTCATCCACAAATAATTTGACCAAGGCTCAACTTTTGTCGCACAGCGTTGGGTCGGTCAATAAAGTGGATGCAGGCGCACATTGTTGGTGGATTACTTTGTATTGTGAACACCGTATTTCTACCTAGCAATCATTGCCCTGGGATACCTTTCCAGAGTTGTACATTCTTTTTAAGTGAGTGTCATTAACCTCTTGCTGTGTTTCGCAGTCAGTCTGAACTTAAAGTGGATTTTCTGCAACGTATTGCATTGTCTCAAAGTATCTTTAAACAACAGTCCCAACCAAGGCAAGGCAGGGTTTGGAAAAATAATTTTCCTTGAAACGTTCATGTCAATGAGTTGATTGAATTGAAGTGCAGCACTGCTGAATTGCTCGATCTTTACCCAAGTCTGGGAGAGGGTATCTGATTGGAAACGAACAATCCATCCAAACCCTGTGGTTATAACCGGAAGGTGATTAGCGAGCGCTTCTTCATGCAAGTTTTAAATGAGTTGTACAATGGCCTTTCACAAAAGCATCATGTCCCTCAGGCTTCTTGCATGCTCGTGCATGGCTTGCAAGAATTATGATACTGGTTACTGTATCATGAGTCTTCAAGTATTTTGTGGTCTTGCTTCCCCACTGAGGCAAAAAATATCCAACATGTATGCTGAGGTAAATATTCTGAGAGTAAGGTTTTGCTTTGAATGCACCTGGGTCGTAAGCGTTCTTTAATGGTATTCATTGACAGTCACTACCTACAGTAGGAAGCACTTTCTGAAAGAATTTTATAGAATGAAAAATTGCAAAGTTTTCTGCCAAAATCAATAATTTTATACAACAAATCGTACACAATATTGTAACCAAGGGGGTATTGTTTGAGCCCAGTAGTCTTGATACTGTTGTCTCTTTATGACTGCCTTTGTCTTCTTCCTCTTCAGGTGATAAGGATGTAGATGAGTACTACACAAGGAAGCATCATCATCCTGATTTTGGCGGCCGGGGCCCGACCCACATGGTGAAGCTGAATGCAGACCATCAGCAGCATCAGCCGCACCAGCAGCGACAGCGTCCCCGCCGAGTCCAGAGGGCCATGTCCCAGGACCACGTCCTGTCTCCTCCCAGGACGCCACGTCGAGGAGACTACGGCTTATCCTCGTATGGCGTCATGGCGGCTGCCGCGTACAGCAGCAGCCGCCACCTTTCAGATGAGCAGCTACTGTCAGCAGACCGCCTCCACTCCCAGGATCCCTTGCTGTCCCCTGCGATGAGGCGTGACAAGTTCCGGGAGAAGGCGATGGCACGGGCCATGTCTCATGCTGACATGCTGATGCCTATAACGCCTGTCATGGACCGCCACAAGATGACCAAGATGCACTCTCAGCCCAGTGCCTCTAACGACTCCTACAACACGCTGACGGTCAACCATCAAGTGACTACGTCTAAGAGGCAGGCGTTCGCCTCCCGACGAACTCACACGGTGGACCACCTACAGTACATTCCCGGCCACCACCACACATACCGCACTGCCAGTAAGAACGAGGTAACTGTTTAACCGCGGAGAGGTCAGCTGAAGGATTCCTGAGACGCACCAGGGATGTCAACAGAAATCTCCAAAATCAGCAAGTCTCCTAAGCAGAGGCAACATTTTCCTAATAAAACAACCTCCTACATTAAAACTCTTCCTGCTTTTTAGCACAAGCTTCCTGTATCATCCATACTTTGGGAAACTAGAATCCACCCCGGCAAAGACACATCTCTCTTAGAGCATCATAAGGGCTTTGAGTGTTGACACAAAGAGAGATCCTTTATGGCAAACATTCGACAGCGTGGACAACATATTTTTTAAACTGGACATGGGACTGGAAGGGAATTGTATCAACTTTATAAATATATAAATATACTATATTTACTATTTGTATTTTCAGTCCTTGTTATAGCTCTAGAGATTCTCATTGACTGATGTAAGCACTTCAAGTAGTGCCTCTTGAAATTGTCCCATTTCTATGATGAAGTGGTTTGTGGGTTAAAAAGCACAATTAATGAATTCCCATTTTGGTTCTGTTAATTTTACTCTTCTTCTTTGGTAAACGGCCAGAACATATCAGCTTATTAGTGAAAACAGAGGCTCTTTCTGTTGCATACGTAGGTGATTGTAAATAGGCTATATTAGCAGCATTTAAAGAAGAGAAGCTGGCCCTGGCATTATGTTACGTTTTTTTCTCCCACTTGGAATCTATCATGGATTCCTAATTAATAATTTAATTTTAGATAAGGCAAAAATCCCATATTAATATTATTTCCACAGATGTCGGCAAAATATGTGGATGTAATATATATATATGGGGAGTATTTTTTCTTTTGTAACTGCTTGTAGCATAGAATGATTGTGTATGAAACAAGCTTTTACTGCTGTCGACTGGCAGCTTCCGACGCAAATCCACAGGTGAAAACGAAGCCTGATGGTTGTTTTAATTAGCTTAATTTCCATTCACACATGTCCTCGCTTTCTCATCCACAAGGATGGCCCTCCCCCGCCCACCCCGCTCGGGTAGTGATCGGCCAGCTGCTTCCATCTCATCTACCATCAGGTACTCTGAGCTGATGAGCGTATAGGTCGAGTCGTAGTTTCGTGTTGACTGAAACAATCAGTACTAAAAAGGACGTCATAATCGCTAGTCAATCAAGCATTAATTAAAACTGTGAAATGTTTGTCCAGATGTTTTCATTGAAGCAATGCCTTATTGTATGGAATCCCATATGCTCTTAATTGAACAATCACGCTTTTGTCATCTGTTGTTTTCTTAGCTTTATGTGCAATGAGTATAATTTACCAGCAGAAAAGACTTGTACAGTGACAGATGATACAGGAAATATACCTCAAAAAGATTAAATTCAATTGTAAGAGTAAATTTCAAAAGGAAAACAATCAGTGCCACAATCACATGACCTGAATGAGCTTTGTCTAAGGTTTATTGGCTCTTATGTATCGATACAGCTCTTTACTTTCCTGCTGTTCAGTCAGATGAGCTGAATAATAAGAGGTCTTTGTGGGAACACTTGGTTCCAAGTCTTCAAGACACAAAACAAAAGATCAAGTCCCAAGTCAAATCCTAATTGAGGACAATAAAGCGCCAGGTCCAGGCTGTTCAGTCCTGATTCAAGCAAAATGAGTCCTAAATCAAGAAGATTAAGTCCAAAGTGAAAGTAATTTAGTCCAAGTCTAAGACAACTCAGTCCCAAGTCAAGACAACTCAAGTCCCAAGTCTAATGCCAAGACAATGAAGTCCCCAGGTCAAGAACATCGAAGTCTAACGTCAAGGCCATTTAGTCCCAAGTCAGGACAAGACAGTCCCCAAGTCAAGAAAATTCTTTAGTCTCAATCAAGTCAACTCAGCCCCCAAGTCAAGACACCATAGTCCCAAGTCAAGACAGTTCAGGCCCAAAGTCAAGACAGTCCAGGCCCAAGTCAAGACAGTCCGGGCCCAAGTCAAGACAGTTCAGGTCCAAGTCAAGACAATTAGTTCCCAAGTTAAGAAAATTCACTTCTCAGTCAAGACAGTCCAGACCCAAGTCAAGTCCATAAAGAGCTACGTTCTTTTTTAGTTTCTGAAAGGACCATTTTTAACGATGTCCAAAATCCTGGACCCGGGAAGACCTGGTCTTAAGACTCCGCCTTGTTAATACGTTTGTTTATTATCAAACAGTGTTCGGTAAGAATTTATTTTCATTCTGTAGACTCACAATGTCCATTCCAAAAAATGCCAAGAATTATGAAATTGTGGGTATCTCTTAGTGATGACCTCATATTTACCTTTATAGAACTAAACCATCAGGAACACCGCTCCGTTTCTCTTATTAGGTATTTGAGTTGTATGTTACTGTACATACTTGAATACAGAGTTCTTTTGTAACTGGTCTTTCTTCCCTGGGACGAAAGGCAGTGTTTCAATACACATATATCCATGATTATGTTAATATAAGCTCATCTCTTGTGCAACTGTAATGAGTTGGCTGTCTTTTTTTATGATAATTAATTGATTGATGACCTTGTAGGGACGTGGAAAGTTGCCCTAATGAGAACTTTCTTTCACTCGTTTTAAAATGGATGTGCTACTTTCTTTTTTTATGCTGGGTCTGCATTAAATGATGTCAATTAGAGATTGTCTTTTCCCCCTGTATGGTCTTTGTACATAAAGTATGATTTTTTTCTTTTCAGTGGGAGTGCTTGCAGGTAATGAAGTACATTTTATAGTTATGGGTGAGAGGGTTGTTAATTGTTCAGTAGGACGCTTCAGACAGATATCTGTACCCTTTCACCTCGCTCAACTAATCTTCACAAACGTCTTCTCCTTCTTTTCACTTAATTAATAATGATGTCATCCCAAGAGCCTTTTTATCTATGTGCAATATTTCCTATTCACGCGTCATTACTCTATAGCCACTTACTCTTTTTAAAATGTTGTGCGGTTCATTTGCTGCCATCGAGGCTATGTTGTCCTTCTCATTTAGAGCTGTGGTCTTTCATAGTCGGAGAGGAGTTTTTTATATCCCGCTAAATGTGGTGTGAATGAAGACGGTGTCTGTGTAACTGCACAAATAACTGGAGACTAATTTAAAAGCTTCAAAACAACAAAATATGACTGTTCCTGTTTATTTTCTGTTTGTTTACAACATATTAAAGCACATCACTTGTGTTGTACATGTCGTTTAATCACTTATGCGTTTTTATATTTATGCAAAATGTGTTATCACAGATACACAAAGAGTTTGAAACTGTTGGTGAGCCGTATGACAATAAACATCTGTAAGGGGATATACAGTATGTTAAGCTAACAGTAGAAGGTGATGGTAGCTTAGCTAGGCTTTAACTTACGTCCAGATTGAGCTACTGTTTTGACTTGTTACCATCCCTGTATATTTTTGTGTCAGTCTCATCAGCTTTCTTGCTAAGTGACAATTACTCCTCCAAGATTGGAGCCGTGCTTTTCCCAAACATAGTGACACGTAGACGTCCTGGTTATTTTCTGAAAACCTACAGACCTACTTTCACGAGGTACGACCTAATTTTCTCAGCTAGCTAACTGATTATCTTTGTTCCATTTACTTATTAATGATAATTAACACTCACAATTTCCTGCACAGGAGGCAAATACAGAGGTTAAGAGCCTTCTGGTGATTTCTTGTGATTGTGGGACACATTAGCATTACAAGCTAACTACAAGCATTCATTTGCTTCTCAAACAAAAACATTTACTCTCCGACTTTTACTCTTAGTGTCCCCCCAAAAAATAGAGTTTCAAAATGATATGGTCCCAAGGTGAGTTAACCTTTTTTAAAGTTATGCTGAGAATTTTGTTCAGGCAGATCTGTGGCAAATTTTGAACATTTCATCACGAAGAAGAAGCTAATATAGGTTTGTTCTTATCCATAAAATAAGTTTATGACTTTAATATCTCAGTCCAGAATTAATTCCACTCAGCTGCACCGCCTGAACTTGCCCATAGACTCGTTTGTGTCGAGCCTCCACAAAGATCAAGGGAAACAAAGGTGTTCCTTAAATGCAGCTAGAAACAGAACAGAAGAAACATCCTTATCTAAACGTACGAAGCCAGAACTATCAAATACAATTGAGTAAATCTTTATTCCACTGCTGTATTTTTAGCGATCAATGCTATATTAAAATGTCAGCAGGGTTTTGAATGGCACTTGATCGCAGTAGTATTTGTCAGTAGTTCCAACCCTGAGGCACAAATAATGCACCATAGTCAATTCTTTACAATTTCAGAGAAGCAGTGCGCAGTAACAAACCAAACAGAAAGACACACAGAGGGAATTGCAGCGTGTTTAGTGTTGGTCTCAGGTTCATGCACCCAGAAACACAGACGTAATGCTCTCTCGCTCTCACACAATCAAAGCACTGACTGAGGAAAAGCAATCCTCCAATGTGATCGAACATTTGCTTAAAGGCGGCCTGTGAAAGATTTGACCTTTAATCCAGTTTATTCTCTGGTACGCTAAAAGATTTGGACAAAAGGTGCTGCCTGTTTTCATTTGGTTTGTTGTTCCCAACACGGAACTCCATCTGTGAGTATTATGTACAAAAATCCAAGTCGATGCTGCAGCCTTGGGGAACAAGCTTTTAAGTTTCCTTGGAATGATCAGCATTTATCGTTTGAGACAGAATGTATGCCTAACGCTGAGCCGAATCAATATGACACAGCTCTTTAGTTTCCAAGGTGGTCACTATTGCACCGCTTCATCGGATGTGTCATTTGTTTAGTCGATACTCTGAGTCACCAAACCGTTCACGTTCTGGAAACTGATTCATCCGTCGGCCTTCTCATTCTTTAGTCGAGGAATCTGATATTTCTGTTTGAAATGCAACACATTTTCTTGGAGCTTTGTTTGCAGTCATATTGGTGTTTTAAAGAGTTTTTGGCAGGTCTCCGTTGCCAAACCTAACTGTAAAAGAACATCCTAAAGAACAGCCTGGGGTGCTCTGTAGTCAGGAAGCCCCATCGGGATCAAGATCTTTAACTGAGGCAAGTTTATTTATAGAGCACTGGTCATACATAACGCACTTCAAAGTGCTTCACACAGTTAAAAACAGAGCTTTAAAAGAAAGGTGACAAAGATCTTTAACTGAAGACAAAGACGAGGCGACCCAAACATGTCACACGTGCTGACTGCAAGAACTTCTCAACTTCAGCTTGTTGTGCTGCTTACTCCTGCTGGTTGCCTTAGTGATACTGTAGTTGATAGTTAGGACAACATTAAGGAAGTCAAAGAAAGACTGAGTTATGTAGAAACACAATATGGCCTGAATACTGTTGGTACATCAAACTAGTGGTGCGGGGGGCGAGACTTTCGGTGTTCGTGTTTGGGTTTTCCATTCCAAGTATTCCAAGAAGTATCAACATTTAAATGGGATTAGCAGGAAAACAGTCGTTAAAGAGAACTACAAATGCGAAATGCTTCTGCTCAGATTGAATCCTGTAACCCATTAGCAACGACAATGACTACTACTGCTTAGCCCAAGCCTGTCCCGGCTGCCATTGGGCGATAGGCGGGGTACACCCTGGACTCGTCGCCAGTCAATCACAGGGCTGACTTCATCTACTTCTACATAACAGAAAAAATGGTAGTTGACATTGTCTCTAAACCCAAACGCTGTTGTTACATCTCAGGTTGACTGTAAACGATGACCAGTGGATGAAAGAGGATGTCATTGCTCCGTTTTCAATATCACATGTCCACATATCTGCCGGCTACATTGGCCTCTAACAGCTGAATCGAGTTCAGACGATTGCCGATGGGTTCCAAAGACTCCCAATAACCCTGAATCAACTATAAATCCATGACTACAAACAGCTGTAGTCTTTAAAAATTAAACACAGAAGTGAAACTGTCTCCAAACAAGGGTCAGAGACAACATCGACTGAGTGCCACAGGAAATTACATTTTACAGTTGAGCATTCAGACATGTTTAAACTTCAGGACGGGCTTCTTCTTTGACGTCATTGGTGCCGACACTTCTGCCCACCTGGGCTGCGAGAAAAATCTGTACTTCTCTCCAGCTTTTCCTTTTTTGGTAGAAAAACAAATCAACACTTTTCAGAACTGCAAAATAAAAACTAGAGAAAAACATTCCCCGACCTGCAACGCAAGCTAAATCTCTGGTAGGACAATGACCACAACACCATCAACAAAAGCTCCTATTACTTTTATGACACATGTATTAATACTCACTGTTCCCATTATGTCCCGGGCCCTCTGAAACCCTCTTGAAATTCATAGCAGAGTCAGCTGGCAATGCATTTCTCACAATACCAAAACACAACTCAATGGTTACAATAGTGCGCACACAAATGGCCGTGGTTTCCACTTTCTTCAACGCTCGTCCATTTGCATTTAGATGGAAAAAGGAACAAGGTTATTTGGGAACTGTGGGACAAATGGAGGAGCAATGGTCAAATGTTTGGCCATTAAACAATTTGATTCTGCTGCTTGAATGGTCCCGATCGTCACAAATATCCACGCTCAAAAGAGGATATGTTGGTTTTATTGTAAAATGCACCCTTATTATCAGAGATCCGACCATCGGGGGGGCCTGTCTGTGCCTCCAGGAGAAGAAAACACTTTCAAACCAAATGCCTCTGCAAACAATGTAAAATACCCACATCCCATAAATCTTCCTGTTCATTCATCGTGTATCCCTGATGTCCTGCTCTGAGGTCTGTCTCTGATGGGATGACCTTTACCGTCTGTAAGGGAAAAAACAAAACATGCAGACTCGCGGGCTGAAGCCTGAACTTTCTGCCTTTCTTTCACTTTTTATTTTATTATTCTAGAAAACTGTTGGTCGACTTGACTGGCAGAGTGAAGGATTACTCTTTAAGGATTTCAAAAGGCGGCTGCTGACCTTATATATCAGCGCGGGCCTGATCCGATCAGAAGCCACCGCACCGTGAGGGACAAGTTTTGCTCTGATTGATTGATGTGCCAAACAAAGAACAGCAGGACAAAAGGCAGCCGGGCGGGAAGGAGCTGTACTCAGGACAACACAAACAAGCAGCCTGACCAGCTGTGGTCCAAGAGGTACCGAGTCGACTCGAAGCTGCAGTCAGTAGTTTTATATCAACAAAGAATCTTTGGAGTTATATTAAAGAGGCCACAGATTTTACCACCTGCGGTTCCCAGCAGCTTTGTGGAGTTTTAGCGCCTTTGGGATTTTGTTTCCACAAATTCAGGTAAACCTGTCTGCAGCCTGCAGCGTTTCACCCCATCCAGTGTGGTCTGATTGGTTTGTCACATTTGTGTTGCTATGCAGGGGACTGTTTCTTTGTTATTCATTAATCTTATTTTAATGTTAAAAGATAAAGTAAGGATCACTTAGAACCATGATTGACACGGTAACATCCATAAAGTACACCTCAGAAATTGATCTTTTTGACATCATAAACTGTTTTGATTTCTTTAAAGCAGTGTTAGCATAACTAGCATTGAACTAGCCCTTTCCCTGTTAGAGTCCCTTCATCGATACTCAGCTAACCACATCATAAGGGGAACCACACCTCTGATAACTATCTGTTTCGTCATTTAAATGGAAGCATGAATTGGCATCTACAATATTTTTTTGATCACTTGAAAGCATTTCCTGAGCTAGCACCGTTAGCTTCATAGATCCAGAACCTCCAATGAGGGCACTTTTATCACCCGTTTCTTCTTCGCTAGCTAGAACATCTATCAGCGTAAAGTACTTTAGCGATATATAAGCATGGTGTCGCTAATCGACCAGTTATTTTTATTGACTTGTTTTGTTAGAAAGGAGAGCGTGGAGTTGTTCTCCTTACACTACTGGAGCCTTCGGACTCACAGCATTCAGTCACAATGAATGTTGGGTTATCCAAATTTGACAATTAAGCCACGGTGAATGGGATGAGACGTTCTGTAGCCTGCAGCCATACACTGCTTCACAAAGTTCATAATGTTGTTCTCATCTAAACCTGAAAATCACACCTGCCAAGTACCAAACGTTAACGACTAGCTTGTGAACGCAGTGGAGCGTTTAGCAGCAGCTAAGTCAGATCATTCAGGTGTTGGTAGAGACCAAAAACTGTGCTAAAAGAGTGAATGCTGTAATTTTGGACACAAACATGATTCCAAATGATGCTAACGTTACTCTGTCTCTGTTTGCGAGCATGTTAGCCGTATCAACATGATTATATTCCATTGTCGTTCCTCTGCGCCAATAAAAACACGTTAGGATGAAAAGATCCTTATTTATCGTCTCATTATTGGCTTCTTCACACCTAATAAAAAGACATTGACAAGGACAACAATGACTTTATTGAATATTCCCAGACTTCAGTCCACAGTTTCCACATGTATCCATTACATATCCTCACATTTCCTCGCGGACTTCCTCGTCGTCACATTCCTCGAGCCGGTCGTTGCAGGAAACTCTCATTTATTGCTGACCGAACCGCCTGGGCAGAAACAGGAGCCATTATCTGAGCGGCAATTATACCAAGAACATCCAACCTGAGCAGAAATTGAACAATTTGTGTTATTTATGGTTCACAGCTCGAGCGCGTCACCTCCGGGGAGAAACCAATGGATGCAGGCTTCATGTAAATGCAGGGAGTTAATAGAGCAGGGTGTTTAAGGAGCCTGAATGTGTAAACACCACGGCATTCACCGGTTACCAAACCACCATGGGAGCCCGATGATGAATGCGGCTAATAGGCCGAGGCTGTGCTCATCGCACCACACACACTCGCCCACTCACACTCTCACACACACACACATAGTTCTCAAAGGCGGCTGGTATCGATCGCTCCAACATACTGCTTCACCACTGCTTAAATGAGAGGAGTCAATAGCGGAGCTGTCTGTGAGATGGCCCCGAGTGTTTCTGCTGTGGAATGGATCGTTGTTGATTGAGGAAGGAAGCACAGATTTAAAAAAAAACAGGGAAATTGTGTTACTACGAAGTGAAGAGGAAATTCCTCCAGAATCGATTCCTTTGTCCTGCAAACGCACACAGCCTGAGTGTCTGTTGGCCTTTTTCTCTTCCTGTTTCTGGATTTATCAGCTCCTTTAGCCAGATTAAGGAAACGTCTTCGTCTGGTGTGGTGGTGTACTTTTCCATTGTTCTCTTAGCAATGTGGTGGTATTACCAGGTTAACCCAAGAGCAGGACACCAAAGTAAAGAAGACTGGGGAAGTGGAGAGGGGAAATAGGTGGTGAGGACAAAGGGCTGAGGCACGAGGATGAATGCTGCAGAAATTACAAGAATGTGACCACCGCTGCAGTAATGGTAAAGACTGGGAGTAGAGCAGCGGCTGAGGTTCTCGTGTTTCTTGTGTTCTTGACTTTTGAAGAGTATAAAGAAACATGACTAAGGCCCGTTTACGTCTTCATGCGAATACAAGAGGCTTGTTCTGAGGCGTGTTCTGGGCCTCATGCACGGCTGTAACTAGAGGCTGCAAACAGGAAGCAAAACAAGATGGAGACGTCTTCGTTAATTACAAGTTTTAATTGTTCTTTCCTGTCAGCAGCATTGTCTATGGTTCGTGGTATCCAGAGACAAAGACAAATGAATGCAATCATTCTTTTCTTAATGATTCTTCTTGAGGGGCCGCACGGGGGTGCAGTGAATAGCACCTTTGCCTCGCGGGTAGAAGGTTCCTGGTTTGAATCCCGGTTCAGACGTAGTGGGCCTTTCTGTGTGGAGTCTGCATGTTCTCCCTGTGCATGCGTGGGTTCCCTCCGGCCTTCTCCCACAGTCCAAAGACATGCTCGTCAGGGTCACTGGTGACTCTAAATTGCCCGTACGTGAGCATGAATGTGCGCGTGAAAGGTTGTCCGTCTCTGTGTGTCAGCCCTGTGCCTCTCACCCAATGACAGCGCGGATAGGCTCCAGCCCCCCCCCCCCGGGACCCTGAACAGGACAAGCAGTATAGATGATAGATTGTTGGATGGAATCTTCTGGATCTTTCTTATTTTATGAAAACTGTCTTTAATTTATTTTCTTCCTGTTGAGTTCTTGGTTTTATTCCAACCATAAACACGAAGCTAATTACCTCCTTGTGTGCTAAAGGGGTGTTTATGTGTTCACGTTATATAAAGGGGCCGTGTTCTCCCATAAAAGTGATCTCTCTCCTGTTTTTATAACCTTCACAAATGAAGCTGTGAATGACTCTGAAGCAGCTTCCTGTAGGTAATAATCCATAACTTGGATATGATTAGAGCGACTCCCTAACGAGGCCATACGGGCCTCATCGCCTCGGTCAGTTACAGTCCAGCTGAGCCACGAGACGCATCAGGGACTCAGTCCAGGAAATGATGATGATAATTACACCGTAACCATAATCACAACAATTATAGAAGTTATTATTTAATCCCTCCTCAAATATTGTGGAAAGATCCTCATCTCGGAAAGCTGCGTTCAAAGGAAGCGTTATGTTTACAAGCAGCTGTAGAGGTTACTGAAGGGTAGCTTTAAGCCTTCAAATAACCTGGTTTTATATAATGCAGTGTGTCCTTTTCCACAGGGGGTAAAAGGGTAGTAGTAGTGGAAATCTTAAAATAAATTAAAACTGGGAATAAACTTTCTTATTGTTGTTTGTTAAATTTAGTCTAGACTGAGCCAGTGGCCGAGTCCAAACAAATGTCTCTAAAGTTTGCAACATGTACCACATAATTGTCCAGGTTACACCTCCGTAGATTTACTATTATACTTAGTTTCCATGCTACCAAGTTAGCATGCAACCAGTCCCTAGCTAACAACATCACTGCTTGATGAAAAGGATGATGGTGCGTTCAGAAGTGCATACATGTGCGACTACGTGTACATTCATTGGATTTGTGGACACCAAGTTGTATGAAATATAGTGTAGTGGATGCAAAGCTATTAGCTTACTCACCGAGTCCCATGGTCGGAGTTCTGGCCGGTTCCGAACGTCGAATAAGTAGTTCCGGTGAGATGCCAGGGTCTTTAAGTTTTACCCTACAAGAGCTACATGCAGGCATAGTGATACTGGAATTTTCAAGAGAGAAAATAGTGCCCAAAAAGCGGCGCAGTGTGAAATCCTGGCATGATTTGGCGTTGAAAAAGGATCACCATCGCCTGCTTGTTGTTTTCTGGGGTCAAACTTTTTGGTTCCGTGACCCTTGCTTCTCGCCCGAACGACTTATTCTACATTCGGAACCGGACAGAACTCCGACCACGGGACTCGCCCCTATAAACCAAAGTGATTACTACGAACCTACCATCCCATAACTAACAGCAGATTCTCTCAGAGATCGAGTGATGTGGTAGGAAGCTGCTAAACTGACGCTGGGGTGAGATTCTTGTGTCAAATCAAAATGTTACATACTGACATTGAACGTCACGCTGCTGCATTCCCTGCTCTGGGAAATAAAGCCGTCTCTCTGTGAGCTCCACATCCACAGAAACATTCCTCATTTATAGTCGAGCCTCCTGCCAGACTGATGAATTAAAATCCCGCCTGCGTTGTCTTATTGACAAGCACCTTCATTAATCACAGAACATTCACACAGCTCAGTCTCCGTCTGCTGCCAAGATAACAATGCAAGTGCTTTTCTAAATTCTGCACAGCCTGGTGTCTCTCTCCTCTCTCTCCTCGCTGCACCTCGAGCTTTTTTATTTTCATCTTCTGGTCAATGTCACTTTGACTTTTTCTTTTTCTTCCCCCGTCTGGACTTAAAGCCACGAAGCCGAGCAGAGATTCCAGCCTTCAGACGGGTTCGGGGCCGCAGAGCAGATCAATGTGAGGCACAGCAGAGATCAGAAACTCTCCAGAGTCTGAGGCCGCCTCGTGTGTCCATTTTATCCACAGTGAGCAGTAAATATATAAACCTCTGGAATCATCTGAGAGAACACCTTTCACACCTGTGGCTAAATGAGAGAGTGCAGGTGTTTATCAACTGCTCACAACACCAGCTCCATCTCGTCACGAGCAATTTAACATCCCTGATGAATTCAGCACATGTAACAATGACTCAAGTGAACAAAAGGTTTTCACACTAAATCTGCAGCTCGCTGTTTTAGATCTGCGGCCAACGGCTTCATTGTTTACTTCAGTCTCTCGTTTCCAGACGCAGCAGGCGGCGTTTTTTCAGCAAATGAGCTCTGATAAACTCGCTGTGCTCGACCTGCTCGGCAGCAAACAGCAGGGAGGCAAAGTTAGAGACCAACTGGTGAACAAAGTGCAACATTTAGCAACTCAAACCAGGATTTCTAATCCACATGGGCAGTCTAAACTTACTGTAGGTTTCATGTACCGTCAGATCCTTGGAATGTGTCGGAGCATTTTCATGCAACTTCTGTGAGTCCATGATTTGGGAAAAAACGACAGGAAGGAAACGTTCCTGCGTTACCTGAGTAAAGTAACAAGTTAGATTACTTTTGCGTTACCAAAAGTTAACCCCCCTTTGTGACTCGTTCCACATGTGTGTTACATCATCAGGACGGCGTGTCGCCTGCTGTACGTCTACCTCTGAATGTCTCGACTCGACCGTCGTTGCTTCGCCTCGTTTACGGCCCATAATCTGTAACTCTGCAGCCTGATAACAGGACTGACAGACGCAGTGTAACCTTTACAGCTCTTTATGATGCTAACAGTCTGACAGCGAACTGGGCAGAGGCATACAGTGTTGGGCACAGCTGTTTCCATGACAACAACACAGGCTCTTAGTCCCACCAGTGTTGTGGAGCTGTGTTTAGCTGCAGGTGCTTCTTCACATTTGAAGTCGAGCTCTTCACAGCTGACGAGCACTTCTCCTCCAGACACAGCTTACATTTCACCGTCATGTTGTTCTCGTCCCTTTCACCCAAACATTCAGAATAATGTGAATATTTCCACAAAGAAAACGCTGTCCTCTCTGACAGCTCGCTAGCTGAGTTAGCTAGCTACACATGCGCTCTGACACAGCTGTGTTTACCTTCTGCTGGTATGCAGCGACCTGCCAAGAAGGAGGAGAGAAACAGAAACAGAGCTTCAGGGAGTTTCTGTAGCGACAAAAAGAAAAGAGAAATATGGTGATTTATTTTCCTGTTAGTTCTTATTTTTTTATGAGAAAGTAACAAAATAACAGATTACTGGAATTGTAGAATTTACGCATTACAACAAAAAAGTACGGATTACTTTGAAACACGTTACCTTAAACATTGGTCGGCACTAATTTGAAACTAATTATTATTAATCGGAAGAATATCCAGGAAAGCCTTTAGGAAGTTTGGAAACTTCTTATATTAAGCTACATTATCAGATAGGGCTGCAGATGGGGGAGACAGCGGGTCCAAAAAAAATACAGAAATTATTTCAACTGTTGCACGTTAGATCACGTACGAAAAGTCTTACATCTCTCATTGTTGTCTCGTAGTGCTGTGTTTTAATAATATTTTCAGGGCTGAAATAAGTCAACATTGACTTGTGTGAAATATATTTCTAACTGAAAAACATTACCTTAAGAATCCTGACGACAGGGGAAGGCTATAACGACACTAAAAACACATTTTCACACTAACTGTTTGATTCTAAATATGTGAACGTCACATTTACACGTCGGAGTCTTTGTCCTGGCGGCAGCGCGGGAACATGAAGTGGGACCTCCTGTTTCCTGAGAGAGGAGCGAGCTGAGGTGAGGTGTGAGGCCTCCTGCTGCGCGAACATGATGAATCGAGGATGTTCAGCAGTCATCAACGAGCTGCTGCTGATCTGACTGAATCCTGCTGGGAGCTATCTGACAGAGCGAGCCACCAGCAGAGAGCGGCGCCTGTTTACTCACACGTCTGTGTGCACGTGTACTCGCTCTGCTCGGTGTCTGTGTGGGTGTGTCGGGATCTTTTTCACACCGTTTCTTTTTGGAAACAAATGAGAGGTACAAGTCAGGGGTTAAAGGAGTTTATAGTGCCTGAAAGTTTCTTTGCAACAAGGTATAAACCCACTTTTCTCCTTAGCTTTGGAAAACCAGCTCAAAGCGACCACTTACAGGCAGAGATATTTAATCTGGGCAACTAGGCTGAAGTGTCTCGGAGGAATTAACCGGAGGGGCACAAAGAAAGCACACAAAGAGAAAAGAAAATACTCACCATGCACCATAAATTTCTCAGCAGTAAACAGCTCTGAGGCCTCCAGCAGACCACAAATTCATCAATCAGCTCTGCAGCTCTGCAGAGAGCTGCAACACAACGCGCGCGATCCTTCCTCTGTTTCATAACATCAACTGTTTTTAGTCTTACAGCTGCGCCGATCGCTTCTTCAGCTGCTCCCTGACATTTCTATATGTGTGGTACACTTCTGTCCACAGAGCCGCTCGCTCCGCCACCCCGGTATTACGAGGTAGATGAACAGCTTGTCTCGTGAGGCGAGCTGTCCCAGATTTTAAAGGACACTGCGTGACCTTGATTTTACAGGAGAGAAACCTACAGAGCCGTGATTTATTTCCTGAAGCCTGAAGGAAAAGCTGCAGTGTGATGGGGTGCAGCCTACTTTGGTACAGAACAGTAGACATGCTGGATTGTGACCCAATAACAGGTAAATGTATGAGCAACAATTGTGCTGATTTCACACACACAGAGACAAAGGAGGAGGCAGAGGCTGTGTGTTCTGTCGGACTGTATACATGATGGACGTAGCCAATGTGTTCCTCATTTTGGTGCCGCCATGTCGGTTTTCAGGAGCCAGAAGTTAAAATAATGATGTCTGCGGGGATAAGCCAACAACAATCCCGACTCCTGTGCACGGCTGATAAATAAATGACAAATACTGAACGAGCTAACAAGCCAGGTACAGTGACCGCAGACAAAGATACTGGTCGAATGTAACAATGTGTCAGACGTGTTGAACGGTCTGTTAGATCTCCAAACCTCCAAAAGGCTCCAACAGCACAAACACGGCCCAGAGGTTACGTTCAGTGACCAGCTGTCACTCAAAGAGGCCACGCCCCAATGCTGCATCACTTTAAGCCTTAATATAATGTAAACAGGTGAGCTGTATAAAGATTCTCCCCGTACAGTTGTCATGAAGAGAGAAATGAGCTATAGAGACCCAAACTGTTTTTTGTACCAGGCTGTAAACATGTTTATTTCTGCTGTAAAGTTTAACATGGGGCTCTATGGGGACTGACTCACTGCTGGAGACAGCCTCAAGTGGACACCAGAGGAACTGTAGCCTGTCAGAAATGATTGACATGGAGGATGAAACACTTTTGTTTATGTTTTTTTTTATAACCGGGTTCCCAACAATCGAGCAAACACTTCAGTAAATCATTTCTGAACATCCACACTCGACGAGCTGCGAACTGAGAGATGCAGCATGTGATTCCTGCCATGTGGAAACCAGGCTACCTGCTAACCTAATTAACACGGCTTCCCTCCTGCGACTTACCAAATCACAGAGTGCTAATTTCACCCGACGCTGCACAGGCTACCTAAAGAGAGAGAGAGTCTCCTTATCGAGTCGCCTCTGCGTTTGCCGTCATGCCGCAGTGATGCACAACACACGGAGGAAGATGGAGATAAGAGGCTGTTTCAGAGCGGTGAGGTTCCTTTAATGCAGGAGTGATGCAGCAGCGTTGCTTTGCACCCTCTGGGCATTGAAGGTGGTGGACTCAATAATCCTCTAACATCAGCGCTGGACCTCGCTGATGCTTTTGTGGCTGAACGGGAGCAAATCCCTGCAGCCGGCTTCAGACTCCTGAAAGCAGAGAAAGGGAGGCTGTCAGAGCAGCAGATTATGGCTCTGGAACGGCTGAGTTACATATCCAGGGAATGAGCACAATTTGTGCTCTATTGTTATTATAAGAAGCTAAAGTTAATGTTAGTAAATGTGAGTGAGAGAAAACGTTTGCCTCTCTGTGCGTTTCAGGGCTCCTCACCGCAGACCTGAGACAGTGAGACTCCGCGCAGTCTCTTTCTGTGGCCTTTCAAGCGTCCTGCACAGCCCTGCGAGTAATCTGCTCACAGAAAAATAAAGAAACTCGTAAATGTTTTGATCTAGTGGCACAAAGATCGGCCCGTTAAGGTCAAACCTCTTTGTGTTTCCTCTGCGAGTCGAGCGGCTGCCGGATAATTAAATGTGGCATGACAGTTGGGAGCAAACAAAAACAGAGAAGAAGAGCACACTCATGCATTATTCAAAGTGTTAGTCTTTCAGCAAACGGCGCTTTTTAATGAACTATGAGTGTAAGAAAATAAAGCTGCCAAGAACGTGTTGATACTGACAATGTTTGAGGCAATTACGGAACACGGCGTGCAGAACGGAGGTGTCAAACACAATCAGACGTACACTTTGAGATGTAACTTTGCATGAGGAAGATTCTCACACAGGAAGAATGTGCGGCAGTAATTATATTCCTGCTCCTCTTCTGAAATGAAGCAAGTAAAAAGAAATCAATGTCTGTCTGCATGGACGGATAAAAACGAAGCAGGGAGGGCTCGATCGTATCGACACAATCCGAGCGAGGCAGCGCTCCTCTGCTCGGAGAAGTTCTGAATGAAATCTCTGCAGGAAGTGAGACTTCAGTCATCATGGAGGAATCTATCGATACATAACATCATTCAGACATCTGATGGAACGGTCACAGTGGGAACCAAAGAGCTGAACAGTGATGACAATGTTTGATATTAACTTTTAAATGGTTTTTAGATCCACTGTGTGCTCTGTTTGGTGTGGAGGTGGACAAAACTCGGGGCGCGAGACAGAGGCTCAGTCCTCAACGCACCTCTGACCCTCGACCCTTTGCTGCACCTCATCCCCACCCTCTCATCCCATGTGTCAGACATTATCCAGTGTCCTATCAAATAAAGACGAAAGCCAAAACATTATCTTTAAAAGAAATGGACCAAAGTCAGATTAGGCTTTTGCTTTGAGGTCCAACTTGCAAAAAAATGGGTCCTAAAAACGAGGAAAAGTCGATAAAATGGGTAAAAAAATGACATTGCATTTGATATATTTGAAGATATTTTTATAGCCTTTTATAGATTACAGTCAAAGCTATAATATTTTATGATTTAAACTAAATGATCTTGTTCCTCTCAGGACTCAAAGTGACTCTCGGCCTCGCCTGCACAAGTTCCTCTCT
Source organism: Semicossyphus pulcher (assembly GCF_022749685.1). Taxonomy (NCBI): domain Eukaryota; kingdom Metazoa; phylum Chordata; class Actinopteri; order Labriformes; family Labridae; genus Semicossyphus; species Semicossyphus pulcher. The sequence goes on along the minus strand of NW_027211699.1, from coordinate 10,556,888 downwards.
GATTTGTCGCCCTGCATAACAAGCAACACAAATAAAACAACCACATCAACCAAACTGCGTGAAAGCGATTCATTCGTTCCTCGGACTGACGCGTAACCGGAGCGAGTTAAACAGGTGGTCTGACTTCATCTAACAGCGAGTCGTCTCCACGCTGAGGAGAGAATTAATGAAGCCGCCTCGTGAAGCACACGAGGCCCGAGCCGCCCGTCAGGCTGATTGTTTGTGAGAGGCGCTCCCCGAGCCGCTCGCAGGTCTCGGTCACAGAAAACAAATTCTTACGCCACGGCTTAAAAAACGGAGGATAATGTTCATCAGTGAGACGTGAGATGATTTCCTGCCTCAGGCCTCAGAGATAAACAGCAGCGTCATCTTTCAGCAACAAATTCATCTGAAAGAAACACAAAAATCAGGTCATTGAAACGGTTTTCTTGGTGATATTTATTAAACAGAAAGCCTTAAAAGATGCTTTTTTATGGAAAGGACAGCCTCACACGCTGTACATGATTCAGGTTGTGCACAACCTTCTACCTGAAGCCTGCATGAGCCAAGTGTATCACCTGGGTCTGCAGGTCTGCTGCCTGTGAACGCATCGCAAATGAAATCCTGAATGCACTGAACTACAATACGGTGAACAGTTTGTACCTAAATACAACAGGTCATCTGTGTAACAGCTGAGGAGGAGACGGGAGGTCAGGTGATGCAGTCTAAACAGCGATAAAGTCCGTTAGGTTGGGCGACGGGGGGATGAAGGATGGGTCAGGATGAGACCTGGGCGCTTTGATATTCATGCATTCGTTTTTCTTTGTGCAGCGCATTTTTCATTTGCAGCTCATTTCCGTCGTTGCATTTGTTTCTGGCCGTTGCAGTGCGGCCACCAGATATCTTGATGATGATGATTCTGCTTTGATGTTGGCTATGTTGTATCTTTTGTGTCTGTCCCCCCCCACCGTACTTCTTTTGTGTGGTAGGGGGCGTGGCTGGCTCCTGCCGCAGCAGACGAGGCACACCTGTTTCCACTCAGCTCATCTACCTGCTTGTATAAGTCTGGTCTTCACTCCACTACTCTGACAGATAAATCGGTGTTGCTCGGTTTTTGCAGTGCTTCTTTTGGTCGTACATTTTTGTGTTTTTCCTGTGCTCAGGTGTCCTGCGTGCCTCGCTGCTTCTCCAGCCTTTGACTCGTCTGTGTTTTTCCCTCGTGCTCAGCCCTCATCAGGTCGGCCAGCTCCCTGCCTCCACTGCCTGCTCCTTAGCTGTTTTTGTAACTCTTATAAATACTTACCCGTGTCAGTCTCCGCTTTGGGGTTCAAACCAAATCAAAAACAATAAGTTCAGTAAAAGCAAAGACGTCTGCAGGAGAGAGGAGGCTGGATTTTGAGGCATGTGTCCCTTTAAGGTGAAACTGCACAGTAAAGGTGAAGTAGCAGGAAACTTGCTAATTGCTGCTTGTTGTGAGTCCTGCTCTGTTTCCTCTGAGAAATCCAAAGTCTGCGAGGCGTCTGCGCTCCACAGGGAGTTTCTCCAGGTAACTCGGTTGGACCACCGTATTGACTTACAGCGCGCTACAAAGAACTCCCATTTATCTTGATTAGGCCTGAACATCTGTACCGCCTCCACCATCAAAGTGTCATCGAGCGTTAGCGGAGACTCTGCTCTGCGTACACACAAAATATGGCCGTCTGCGCGGGGATAAGGGGATGTCAAATACTCATCCATGTGACCGCAGGATCTTCTCCTCACCGCTGATGGGCAGGTGGATCAATAGCATCGATTGGTCCCCGCGGCTCTGAGGGGAATTAGCATTTCAAAAGGAACTCAAGCTACAGCGGAGAAATCAAATCGACCGGAGGGTTTCTCCATCAAAGGTGCGACATGTCTAAGCCGTGACCTGTGATCCCGGCAAAGACAGCCTGTACCAGGCTCTCGGAGCTCGCAGCCATGGAAACGTGACCATTATGGAGCACTGATTGTGAAGTCTCAGCTGTACACACGGGCCGGGAGAGTGCTGCACTGTCTTTATCCCTTTGACCTCGGATAGATTGCTCTTATTTCCCATGGTTCAAGAAGCCGGGCCCTCCTGATATCTGAAATTAGATGTCAGAGTCTCTCTTGTGAAGCACAGTCATAACTCGCTGTATATTGCTTTACTCGGTTTGTAACCTCGACCAGAAGCTCTTGACTGCGCTTCAGACCTGACATCATTAGAGTTTTATTGCCTCTAAGTGGATCGCACAGAAGAGGGCTGGAAGTTTTTTAGGTAGCATGCAGTGGTCAGTTTCCTCAGGGTGTCTGAGACGGCAAAGTTTCTTTCTTTTTGTTGGTGTTTATTTGTGTGTTTAAATCACTGCAAGAGTTTCTTCTTCACTGAGCAATGGTTGCACCTGCCGAAGGATCGAAATAATATCATCCCTTCTTGCTTGCAGAAAATTGTCTTCCACGTGTTTAAAAACTGACGTGATCGTTTGTGACATCTTGAAAATGTGATATTCGCGGCACAGCTTCACCTGTCTGCTGCCATTTCCTTTTATTCCTGACATCTCCGGATGCTTCGTGCGCGTCGTGTATAAACACTGCTAAATCTTTATATCGACTTTTCCATGAGTTCCTCTTTGTTGCAGTGTAAGAGGTCAAATACCATTCAGACCTGTGACATCCTTGTCCTTGGGTTTTCTCGAGATGGCATGTGACTTGATGTGGGCGGAGCTTGTCCTTAAATCCTCTGTCAGGCATCGAGGTAGAGAAAAGCTGTTTCTAACCGTTAAAACCACCTCCTACGATTGGTCTAAACTTCTACATGTAAGTCCAAAATATAGGGCATGGGGGGCAGCAGAAACGAGTTGTGATTCCAACACTGACATATTGTCACATTTAGAGCTGATGTGGTGAAAACACAACAATAGCATTAATTTTGAGTCATCTCTGATGAGTGTAAGCCGAATACTCGCTCCCTTGTAGCTCTGTTTTTGGTCTCCACCAAACTCCTGCAAAAAATCAGATTTTTTATGGCTGCTGAATGTTTCACTATGTTCCCCAGCTGGTCTCTAACTGCTCCTGCCTGTGGTTTGGTGCTGAGCAGGTGGCGTTCAACTGAGAGCTGCAGGCTGTGAAACCCTGAGAGGAAATAAATTGTATGTAACACTCAGCAGAGTTTAAATTCTCTGGAGGTTTGTCACTACAAGCGCCTCTTTCACATACAGGAAGTCATGCAATGTATTGTTTATATCATTATATTGATTATAGGCACTTTAAAGCAATTTCAGGCGCGTACAGGACAATTAGAAGGTAAAGGAATTTGGTCAGAAGGGAATGTAAATCGTTTAAAATAATTTAAGGTACAACTGTGCACCAAGTTAATTAAAAAAACACATTGATTGGTGCGTTCAGGAGCAGGAAAAGAAACACCTTGTACCACGCAGAGGGAGTGGTGTTTACACCCATGCCCAACTGAACACCAATGGGAAGTCTGTGAGGGATCAGCCCCTGATCAGGTCAGTGGAGGTCAGCGACCACAATGGCGAAGGGGAATGGTCTTTTTCTTCTAACTCGACCAATACTGCAGCTTTGTTAGTGGCCTGAAGCTTAAAACCAGGATGTTTAACGTTTGTCAGCGTTCAAGTCTGCAATAATATTCTGGTAAGACTTTCAAAATAAAGTTTGGTTAGAAATATATTTCACGTATTCAGATTTTTGGACAGATATGATAAGACAAAGTCAGGTGACCTTCCTCAATAATCAGTATGACGTTGTGAAACAGGGTTAGTTCAGGTGTCAGCACCAAAACTACTTTGTAAAGCTGAGCGAAAGGTCATGGCTGGGTTAAATTCTGAAAATTATGACAGTTGAAAAAAGGGAAATTGTAAAAAGAAGTCTATAAATGAAGGTTATTATTATATCAAAGTTTCACAAAGCAGAAAGTGAACACCACTCCACGATGCAACAGATACAAAACCATACGGTACATGCGATAAGAAAGGATACGATGCGATGTGATACAATTCACAATGATGCAGTGCGATGAATACGGTACAAAACCATACGGTACATGCGATAAGATACCATGCGATAGAATATGTCATGATTCAGTACGATACGGTACTGTGATGCGGTACGATGCGATACGGTACGATGCAATACAGTACGATGCGATACGGTACGATGCGATGCGATGCGATGCGATGCAATACGATACGATATGATACAATGCGATGCGATGCGATACGATGCAATGCGATGCAATGCGATACGGAACGATACGATACGGTGTGATGCGGTGTGATGCGGTGCGATACGGTACGATGCGATATGGTACGATGCAATGCGATACGGAACGATACGATACGGTGTGATGCGGTGCGATGCGATATGGTACGATGCAATGCGATACGGAACGATACGATACGGTGTGATGCGGTGCGATGCGATATGGTACGATGCAATGCGATACGGAACGATACGATACGGTGTGATACGGTACAATGCGATGCGATGCGATACGGTACGATGCGATACGGTACAATGCGATGCGATGCGATGTGATACGGTACGATGCGATACGGTACGATATGATACGGTACGATGCGATACGATGCAATGCGATACGGTACGATACGATACGATACGGTGTGATGCGGTGCGATACGGTACGATGCGATTCATTGTGATATGGTACGATACGATATGATACAGTACGATGCGATGCGATGCGGTACGGTATGGTACGATACGATATGGTCTGCTTTGCCTCTGAAAGTGCCACCAGGTTCAAAGCCTGTGTTTGAGCCATCCAACTTTTCTTTCTTCCGCGCAATGCAGAGATCTCATGCTCTTCATACTAACTCACCTTCACATCGACGGCACATAAAAACACAGGAGAGCCTTCAGGAGTTATGCTTGGGGGTGCCTACAGCGTCATTAGTTGAAGGATGAGGCCAGTGAACGAGTGTCTTCTGTCTTGTTTTTCCCACATTTTTAATGTCGGCATCCAAAAAGCTTTTGTACATCTTCTGTTGTTTTTGTGTGAGCTGCTTTTTAAAGTAAATATCTCCAGTGGGTTTAAATGAAAAAGTTGTTTTGTTACTTTAGTGGACATCAAGTAGAAACACATCCCATCATCTACCTCAATGCACATATACAGACTCTTATACATCCATTGAGATTCTTACGTATCTCTTACACAGCGTCAGCACAGTTTATAGCACACTTTAACATTGTTCAGGCTGCATATATTAACAGAAGCAGCACAGAAACACTCATTTAAAAGCCAACTCAAGCTAAGTACTCCACACTCTGCAGTCTTTTCTTTATACAGGAAGTGCATGACAAGACTTTTACGCCTGAGACGAAGGTGCTGCTCTTTCACATACATTAAACACTCCTGATTCTCTTTGATAAACGCTGTGTGGACTTCAGCAAGAAAGTCTGGTTTGTCGAAGCTGTTATTGTTAGAAAGTAGCTTTTAACATCCAGCGATGTGTAATGTAGAAATCAATCTGGTGACATCACAAACACAGAGAGGTGTTTGGTTCCCACTCAGCATCTTAGACTACATATGCCTTTAATAAAGGCTTTATTCTCTGTGTGTTTGTGTCCAAAGGCTGCCGGCCCCCTCTTCAGTGCTTCTCCAATCATCATGAGACAAACACATGACTCACCACACACTCACTATTAGATAACATTCAAGAGAAATCGTCAAATTATTCATTTGGAGTGTGAAAATCGCCCTGTGAGTGTTTTCTTCCGGCCTGTGTGCTTCTCCCGCTGAGGCCTGCAGTAATACGCACAGACAGGCTCCATCATCAAAGGTCCTGTTAATTCAGGCTACAGCGCCGTGTTCATGCAGCCCGGCCATGACACAACAGGAAGTGAGCTGACACCTCCAGGTCAGGAGCCCCACTTCACCGTTTAAAGATATGAAATGTGTTATTTCTCGAATCTGATCTCCGGCTGCAGACAAAGAGAGTCTTTGAAGCTTCTTTTTCACTGCTTTGCATCATGACTCATTTCTCGCTGCATGCATTAAAGAGAAAACACAATCCAGAGCGTCAGATGTGGAAGAAACCAGGCGGAGTCTGAGAGTGTGGAGCGGCATCTCTGCACCAGGAAGCCAAAGGTGCTTTCAATGTAAACGTGATCTCTGAATACTGCGGGAACTTAAAAGACTTGTTTATAATTTGAGGATATAAACTTACGCGCTGCAGATGTTAGCCGTTAGCTTAGCTTAGCACAAATTTGACAATTTGACATCATGCTACCTAAGGTCATGTTTTTGTTTGTCATTTCCTGTTTTATTTTGAAACTCACCCTTGTCTTCCAGCGTCCTGCTCCCTGTGTCATCACAGCCCTAACTGGACTCACCTGTGTCTTGTTTCCCCTTGATTACCTGTGCATATACACTCTGTGTGTCTTCCCTCTTGTTGCCTGTTCGTTCATTTTTCCCAGTGAGTGATTTTATGTTTGACCTTTGCCTGGTTTTAGATTTTGAGGCCACTGACCAAGCTTTTATTGATGTGATTAAGTCTCTAGAACATTCTTAGTTTGAAATCAAACATTTCATGTTTGAATTGTTTAGTTTTAATAATGTTACCGTAGCCACCATGAACGAAGGAAGAGCAACATGTCCTCATAAAACATGCATGATCCTACAAATGTGCAACACGTCTCTCTACAGGTCGCCACACACTGACACTTTGTCACGCCCACTGTTTGGTATCTCATGCTGATGCACAAGGAGCTCTGTAGCAAGGTTTTCTGTTTTGGGAAACACATCTTGGTGTGTTTAAAATCTAAACTTAATGGTGACTTTTCGAAGCGGACTTTACCTGCTTCGTCAGCTGACCAGCTTTTGCTCGGACCGTCCAACGTTGCAGATGCACAGTTCCATGGGTTGTATAAGTTATGGTGCACAGGTAAAGGTGCAAGCAGTGAATGAGAACAAGAATCCAGCAGGCCGTGAGCCATCAGATCAACACGAGTGTGACACACTTTGTCAGGGGCCCAATTATCAGACGGGGAAAACGGATCAGAAACGAGCTGCGGTCGAGCTATTGATCTGTTTTTACGCCTTTTCCTTTCCCACAGCATCCGTCAGCTCGGACACGACGCAGCGGGAGGGGAGGGGCAGAGCGGGTCACTGACGTCACCGAGGCCCAAGGTCCAGCAGAGCACACGTCTCTGTCCTCCTGACTGCATGAATGTATTATGGGCTCTATTTTTACCCCAGTGTGGTGTTTGTATTAATAAACATGAGTGTAAAGCATTCCTTTACTGAATGATGAATCACTAAAGCACATCCATGACCTCGATATGTTCAAACAGCATGTTCTGTTTCTCAGAGCAGGAACAGGAAATCTAAGCGTTCAACGGCTTTCGTGATACAGCATCAACATTTAATGCTTCAGATTGTTAGCTGTTAACTGTTAGCATGCAGATGTCTGTTTATGGAGATTAATAAGAAGCTAAATCGTTGTCAGATGACGCCGATGGGAGCCGGAGTGTGTGTTTGTGGCATGTTTATGTTTCTGTCATTTCTTGCAAGTCCGTGATCACTAAGCGCTCTTTAATATCCGCCAAGCCAGTGAAAAAATATTGAAGCTTAACTAAGGGGGACATAAAACTCCTCTTCCTCCGTTCCTATCGGGGAGACCTGCTGACCTCCGACGCTCTCCGGTTCCACGCTCCTGGAGGAGATGCTGGAGCGAGCGCGGAGGGCTGTTGGTGAGAATTCAGTCTTTCCTGGCACGGCCCTCCAGGATTAATCCCTTTTAATCGGCGGATCGGACTCTCGCCGTTTGATTGTACAGCACTTTGGTCAACTACTGTTGTTTTTGTTTTGGATTACGCTGGAGTGCGATGTTGCTAATCAAGGAAACTCTCCTCTGATTGGTTAGAGGACTCGTTAGATAAGTTATTATTTTGTTACTCGGTTCGTTGGTTGTTTGTTTTGTTGGATTTCTTTTTGCCAGATCTTAAAGGGATTAAGAAAAGTTGTCATAGCGGTGACACAGAGCAGGGTGAAAGTGTGACTGCGTTTTCTTTAGAGGTTGTTTTCGATGAAATGAGAATCTCAGATCTGCATTTCCACAGCTGACGGCGTCTTTATGCTACACTTGTTTGCGTGCGCTCCCTCTGGGATTACTCACAAAAAGCTGTAAATATGCAAAGCAGATTAATTAGTTTCCAAGGTCACTTGTACAGAAAGGGCTGTGTGTATTAATAAATCAGTGATGTATTACCTGCACTGTGATTTGTTTCTGCAGAAGCTTTTATTGACATTTGCTCGGCAGCTAACGAAGCTTCATTTGGCCAGAAAGTGTTTCTGTTTAATCCACAGCCTTGGAAAACCGCGAGTGTGTGAGTTGTTAGAGCATCTTAGTTCTGGTGGCTTTCACCGGAGGGTGTGTGTGTGTGCGTGTGTGTGTGCAGCACCTCAAAGTCCACAGTTCATTTGAATCCGTCCTAAAACCTACAGACTCAGCGTGCTGACTCAAGAGCCGGCTTATTAGCTCTAATCCCTGCAGCCTCTGTGTTTGTGTTATCAAACAGGATTAGACTGATACCTGTGTGTGTGTGTGTGTGTGTGTGTGTGTGTGTGTGTGTGTGTGTGTGTGTGTGTCACCAATACACCGGCTCAACTTTTAACTCTAAACACCAACAAGTGAAATAATCCAGCTGTGATGTTTGAGCCTCCTCTGTAAGAAGAAGAAACCTGCAGCCACATTTTAATTGGCAGCATTATTTGAAAGTGTGATCTTCTTTTCTGACCCTGAGGACAGAAGAAGAAAATACATGATGGATCGATTACATGAAGTGAATCTTCTGCATGACGACCTGAAAACCACTGAAGTCAATAAGTTAGTTATTGTGTTTGTGTCAGATTGACAAACTAACAATACCAAGCTTTAATATGAGTATTTTTAGTCACTATTGATGTCATTTTCTTATTATTTTATTTATTATTATTTCACTTATCTTGTGACAATTTGCATAAAGCCAAATGTTTTGTCATGAAATATTTCGGACTTTTCCACTTGAAAAATGACAAACAGTTACATTTCTGTCCATAAAAGGATCAAATATTCGACAAAAAGCATCTTAAACCCTGATAGACACTTAAAGTAGAATCATGGGCCCTATTTTTGAAACACAATTAAGGATCTAGATCACAAAAAGTTTTGGCTTTGCTTCGGTAGATTGCATCAATGGGCAACCGCAAAACAGGCTGTAATGGCTGCAACATAATCCTTGATGGGTCAAAGGTCGTCCACTAAAAGTTCTTGTTGTTTCCACTGACAGGCTCAGATTGTTCTTCTAAGTGTGTGACAACATGACAGAAAGGATCCCTACAGAGATAGACCTTTTTGTTACAGAGGAAGATGATTGTTTTAACCACAAACAGACGTTACATCGCTCTCTGCACACACACCAGACTCCATTCATAAAAACACTGATTTAAGTCAGCAGAACCTCAGGAGCTTCCAGACTGCTGCAGCCTCGATTGATTCAGTTTTTTGTGTTATTGTGGAAAACACAAATATTGTATTCGATTTCAAGTAATCCTTTAAAACACACAAAGTCACACAACAATACAAACTAAACAATTGATCAAGGCAGAGTTAGTCCAGCAGCTCCTGTGTTCTGTTCGCTAAAATCACTGTTTTTATCAAGGGAGTCTGGTGTGTTTGCAGAGAGCGATGTAACAGCTGTGTGTGTGACAACATGACAGAAAGGATCCCTACAGAGATAGACCTTCTTGTTACAGAGGAAGATGATTTTTTGAACCACAAACAGACGTTTACATCGCTCTCTGCACACACACCAGACTCCATTCATAAAAACAGTAATTTTCACTTACAGGACACAGGAGGTGCTGGTCTACTGCTGCTTCGATCAGTTAGTTTGTTTGTGTTATTGCGTGAGTTTGGCTTTTTAAAGGATTAGCTTTCCCTTACCCAAACAACACATAGCTTAAACAAACTACCAGACCAGACAGAGGTAGAGCAGCCACTCCTGTGTTCTGTGAGGTTAAATCAGTGTTTTTCTGAATGGAGTCTGGTGTGTTTGCAGAGAGCGATGTAATGTCTGTTTGTGGTTAAAACAATCATCTTCCTCTGTAACAAAAAGGTCTATCTCTGTAGGGATCCTTTCTGTCATGTTGTCACACACTTAGAATAACAATCTGAGCCTGTCAGTGGAAACAACAAGAACTTTTAGTGGACGACCTTTGACCCATCAAGGATTATGTTGCAGCCGTTACAGCCTGTATCACTGCTGCAGGATGAAGAAGTCTATTTATTTAGACCACAACACATGTAGGAACCAGGTTTATCCTTTAAGTGACTTAACTTTTTCTAATAGGTTTATAATCCTTTCATTCTTTAATCATGTTCCTGATGTACCGAGCTCCTGCCGCCTGATCCTCTCCACTGAGGTCTGCAGCCCCGCCTCATCCTTCAGCTGCTCTCCTCAGCGGCGTTTAAACCTCCTCAGACGACTGTGATCAAGTGAATGGGATCCAGCCCACTTAAATGGACCATTAAGGAGAATTAGGCACATCATAATCACAAGATACTGCAGCACATTACACCCAACGGCTGATTAATTTCTCGCATGTGGCTGCAAAATAAAAGACAGTGATCCATAATTCACGTCAGGATGAACCCGAGTCTATAAGCTAATTACAAAAAGTACTGAATTATCCCGTTAATTAGCTTATTCTGCTATGAAATCCTCCCCTTAAAGTTAATGATACAGCTAAACTGCATTAAAGCACATGTTAGCACTGCCCTCTGGTGGACGGGGTGGCTCGTTGCATGCATTAGCAGGCTCATCATATCACTGTAGCAGGACAGGAAGTTAAAACAGATGAGCGCAGTAATGAGATGAGACAGCTCCAGTGTTTACTGAGTACAAGCAGCAGTTGGAGAAGAGTGCAGCTCAGCGCGTCTCCGGAGAGCGAGCTCGTGTTCGGGTCGATGGCTGCACGCTGACACTCGTGTTTGCAAAAGAGCACACAAAGACACAGATGTAATAAGAGGGCTGTTTAATGGAAGCAGGGGTGTCACATTGCAGAAACATCCCCTCCTCTGACTCCGACACAGGGCGACTAAATGATCCTGAACGTGACCAAACTTCTTGCTCCACTTTCTGTCGGTTATTTCTGCCACACTGATCCAATTGATTTCATGTTCAGCCGACAAAACTACAACTTGCAGATAATTGCTGCGGGGTACTTTGGGATCAATGCTTCGCCTACATATCGGCCTGTATTGGAAAGTCTCTGTATGGCTGATTGCTCGCCGCATCAATCCAACAGACAGAGTCATTTCCTCGCCGCTGCCCTGCCCTGCTCCTCTTTGTGTGGAAAGAGCACGATCCAATTTCTCCTCTCGTCGTCCACAGCTGGGACGTTTTCAACATTTTAAAGCCCCGAGCTGTGAGAAGTTTTAAAGATCACTTTACAGACGGACGGAGGCGTCAGGCTGAGTGGTTAGGGGCTGTATGGATATTCTCTGGGGGGCCGGGGACGCAGCTGCACCATCAGGACGCAGCGATGGTAGATGATGGTAAGAGGTTGGTGCTCAGAGGACTCTCTTGAGGAGGTGGAGATACAGAGGATGGGTGGGCGGGCAGATGTTGTTGAGCGCTGTGTGTTGCTGGTTTCTCTGGGCGGACGGTTTCAGCTTCTCCTTCAGATTTCTGGATGTTTTAAAGAGATTTAAACTTGTTGTTGCTTCTGCAGACAGACAGAAACCTGATCCAGATTTAAAGGTGGGTGTTTGTCTGCTTGTTTACTTCTCTTTTAAATAGCAGTGGTTAGAGTTTAGATCATGTGCAGCCGTGACTATTAGATAGAAGATGTGTTATTCTGTGATGATCATTTGAAAGGAAAGACAACATTTGAACAAATACTGAAGCTACTTTTGAGATATTTTTGATTAAACAGACACTTCCTGATTGCAGTTCTGTTAGCTTATCGTCCAAGTCCCGCATGGAAACATCTTCTAGTTTTTGTGCTGTGACACTCGGATCACTGAATAACACATAAAAAAACAATATGGTTGTCCGTGTAGGTCAATTTAAAACCCTGATGAGAAACTGCAGCGCTCTGCTTCTCTGCTCATTCGTTTTATTTCTGCATTTTTTCTGTTTTGAGGACATTTTCTGCATTTCCACCAAAAGAAACTGAGACTTTTAGTCCCAGGAGCTTCTTCTACAAGGCACTCAAAGGTTCCTCTGGCCCATAGTTCTCTGTAGTTACTCCAAGACCTTTGAAAATGAGTCTCCTGACGTTTTAAAAAGTCTGAATGCTGCAAACACTCTAAGGTTCAGTGCTGCAAGACCCACTTTACACAATCCTTGAACTTTTGGGGGTAAAATAAAGTTCCTGGGACTTCATTTAGATGCTGGAGTACCTGCTGTAGTTCCTGGAGTTCTTGCGTAGAAAACAAGCTATTAAAAATGAACACAAGCTGAAACTTAAGAATGACACATACATCCCTCTTTATGTACAGAATGCATACATCTGTTTTAGACATATTTTCCCTGACAGCCTCCTCCCTCCTCCCTCAGAGTCTTGCAGGAGGCCATGCCGGGCAGCCCAGAGAACATCCCCCTGGGAGAGTGCACCCTCTCCCAGTCCAGGGACCAGCTGACGCCCCCGAGCCGCACAGAGAGCACCGTGTTCAGCCTGTCCCGCAGCGAGTCCCTCTGGACCGCCGAGAACCCCCGCAGCGAGGACAAGTGCGAGGTCTTCTGGTTCCCCATCCACCTCATGTCCACCGGGGGCAGCTTCCTGGCGTGCGGCATCATCATCAGCGGCCTGTACTTTGCCGGACACTGCAAGAAGGTGACCAACATCCTGGGCCCCGCCCTGCTGTCCATCGGGCTGATGGTTTTCGTGGTGGGCGTGGTCCTCATCCCCATCACCAAGGAGAACAGGAAGCGGTCGAACATGAAGAAGCCGCTCAGTTACTACAGGCCGCCCATGTTCAACCTGTGACGACAGGGTGCTGACACTCTACCTGGATTGAAAGGATCCTCTCAGCATGGGAGCGAGTTCTCTAAAGACTCTGTGTGGTGACATTTAAGTTTATGTCTCAGGATTGATGCTCTTATCTCAGTCCCAAGTGTGCATGGCAACATTTGCATCAATAACCGCGGCTGCAGGAACAAGGAGGTGAAGCACAAGAACAACAGAAGCGTAATTACTCACACACGATTTAGTGCGGATACTAGAAAGCAGAGCGTCCTCATGAATATTAACGAGGGGAAAGTGGACATGGGGGATTTCCTGATGCTGTGTGCTACACTTTATGCCAATTCATGAATAATTAAAAGTTGTGCGAGCTCATAATTTCAACGTTTACTTTGTCTTGCTGTGGAAAAACTGAGTCACTGCAGGAAACTCAAATATATGTAAAAAGCAGGAATTTGACTGCAGAGAGCTGAAGCACATTTTCATAGGATTCAAATAACGTGTGGCAGGAAGTCTTAATTAACCCTTTCCCCTTTCAGAACAAAGTGTCCATCATGGTGGACATGAAATATTCATCAGTGATTGGCTCTTAAAATAGACTCCAGCTGAGTCGATTGTATTTAAAGCAGCTTTAATCAATATTAAATCTCACGTTCACATCAGGTTAATTTGCATGAGTAGTTTAAATTTATTAAAATAATTGCTTAATTACACATCGCTGAATATTTAACTGTTATATATTACAGATTATAAACGTGTGATACAAGACAACCTAACAGTCTCTCTGCAGAGAAACTAAACCTTAGCCTTAAAGTCAGGGTCACTTAGGGTTAAAGTTACTTAGGCTCAAAGTTTCATCATAGTAAGCTTCTGAAAAGAATTAGAAATTACTTTCAATCAAAAATGGCGAAAGACGCTTCTGGATACTTTGCCCTCAAGTCGAGGCCCCGCCCCTGGGTGAAAGCAGACCCTCTAAAGCTGCTTTCCCACTGGTCAAAAAACCTGCTAACTTTTTTGCTTAATGGGAAACGCACATGACTCTGCAGTAGACCCGGGTAATTATCTCCTCGGCTCCGATCGGCATTGATGGGAAAACAAAACTCGCGTCGAAACGCAAATCTCCGCCCCCTTTCTGGCACGATGAAATGCCCCGTCGGTAACTTCTGCGACTCCTCGTCATCTCTGCTACAAACTCCGCCTGTCTCCGTCTGAGCAGCGCTCGAACATCATTCCGAATTTGTCGGCGGCGAGTTTGATTAACAGAGTGAATGAGTAATTGATACAATAAAGACCTAATCTCCGTCTGAAAAACCTGCCTCTGTAAAGAATTATAAATTACTTTCAATCAAAAATGGCGACCTCAAGTCGAGGCCCCGCCCCTTTTTAGGTGAAAGCAGACCCTCTAATATAACCAACAGTAAATAGAAACCCTGGGATCTTTGTTTTATGGCTGTTAGGAGCGGCCGTGAGAGCTAACACATGACTTTGCCGATCAATGATTGGCATTGAAACATTTAAAAAATATCAAAGTTAAAGTTTACATCAAACTGGACGAAGGATCTGTCTTGTGCTCGGAGGTTTCAAACCCTGACATCACATTACTGTGTGTGTTATAAGTGTCACTGTTAAAAAGTACTACAGGGCTGTGATGTAGGGGCTAATGTTGTGACTGATGTGTAACGGTAACCTGTTCTGGGTCAACGCAACATGTTACCTGGATGCTGACGTAGTTTATTAATACGTGACTGGAAATGACGGCATGTGAGAGCTGTGTGTGTGTGACCGCTCTCAGCTCCACACACACTCTTTCCCTTTGTGTGAAGCTCGCTGAGTCTGAGACGCAACTTAAAAATCACCATTAACATTCCCCTGCCCGCTCTGTCCTCTCTGCAGGCAGCCTGAGGCCACAGCGCTCTGCTCTTAAAGGTAAATACAGGAACACATTTGGTGTTTTTAATTGTTTAAGACAAAATGCGATGCAGCAACCTTTCCACATGCTGCGACTGCTGTTGTCTAATATACCATCAGCTCCAAACGGGGCGTGGTCGGCGTTTGGCTGCTCTGATTGTCATTCAGGTTTCTCTAAGATTTCTTGATATTGGAAATGAAATCAATGAAAGTTTCAGCCTGTGGCTATATTTCTCAGGTGGTCGATGTTGTCATGGGAGAAACTTACAACCTGTGTTGTGTTGGTTCACTCTCACAGCTCTCTGCATGATATTGGATTTTTTGGGGACATGCTGATATTTTCCAAAACGTTTTGCCAACTGCCGATTTCGATGCCGATATATTAGGCACATGTTTTTTTCCACCTAACTGCAGAGAACTTCGTGTCTCCCCTGTCACGGAGTTGATATCATGTCTGCTCTTATTGTCGTGGCCCACCGGCAGATGCAGAAGTAACATAACTGTGCTTTTAAAAGTGTGCACACTCACTGGGCAATATAAGAAAAACACTTAAACTGAGGTTTGGCACAAAATGTCATATTTATTTATTTGTAACATTTTCTTTCAGATAAAACTGTAATATTCAAACAGCTCAGACAGGCGGGATGATGAGATTTGGCTCCTCCCCTTATGGCCGATGCTGAGCGCAGCCTGCAGACAGCGTGCACCCTTCTTCTTTAGGCAGAATTAAAGCGCTGTTTTATCGGTGGAAAATATCGGCCAATATGTCATTTTCAAGCCATAATCTGCAGGTACCGATAATGTGCCGATAATATCGTGCATCCCTCTCAACAAAAGTGTTTTTGGTGGCAGAACGTGCCTCCAATGAAAAAGCAACATGAACCTGCCCCTTGCTCCAGCCAGCCACCCAAAGTGAGCAGCCAACAGAGACGTTTAGAATCAGGACCAAAACAGAATTCAAACTTAATTTAAAGATGAAATATGAAACATTTTGGGATTAAAATATCTAAAGCGACTGCTTTGACCTTTAACCTACAGCTTTGTGCTTCCAGATTCTCCGATGGGAGTTTTTGCTTCTTTTAAACTGTAACTTTGTGACTATCAGTAAAAATTTGTGCCACTTCCTGGTTCAGATGATTCAGATCAAATGTAAAGGTGTTAAATTATGAACAAACAGAACCTGGTTTATATTGTGTAACACTCAGGAAAGAGTTGCATCACATGCTGTTCTTCTCAATTTATCTGGATTTAAATTTGCATGTCAAATGTGGCCCTGCCAGCCAGGTGCCATTTGCATCTGTTGAGTGTGTTGGGGACTTTCACCTGGATGTCAGTCGGTTCAGTTCGTGCACGGTTGAAATGAAAACACGTGAAGAAGAAGAAGCCTCCTCCTCGACACGGCAGGCAGTGTGTGTTTAATGTGAGCCTGAGGGGAGACACCTTGTTTATCTTCACTCTGAGGTGGGCGTGGCTCTCCAGGTGCGCTGCAGAAGAGGCCAGGTACACCGGATGAAGCATCCTCCCGTTATACAGGCTCGGAGCAGCTGTGATGGTCCACCATGGAGCGGGTAAAGTGTATCGGCGGCTGCGTGCCTCTGTTTTTAATGGCCCTCGTGTTTGACATCATCGGTCTGGTTCTGGTTTTTATCGGAATATTCGCCAACCTGCGCATCGAAGGACGTTTCTACGGAGACTTTCTGATCTACACGGGCGCCCTGATCGTCTTCTTCAGCCTCGGGCCCTGGCTCATGTGGTACGTGGGGAACGTGCAGGTGTCCGAGGATGATGGCTCGAAGAAGAGGAAAAGCACGATCGCGCGTCTGGCCCGGAAACTGTCCGAGCGGCTGAGCCAGAAGCTGAAAGGGGAGGAAGGCGTCAAATGTGTCCGTGAGAAAGATGAAGAGGAGGACGGCAGTCAGGTGGGCTCACCTCCGCACAAAGCCAGCAGGGTCACCTGGGGCAGATCCACAGCCTACCACAACGGAGGGTACGATGACAGTCTGGATTCTGCTGATGTGGAGAAGAAAGCGGAGGCAGAAAAAGACGATTCAAACCTTCATATTTAAAAACTTATTAAACTTCTGCTTCGATCAATATTATCACCTTCAATCGCTGCAGCAAAGACCTAAATACTTTATGAAGGATGTTACTGCAAAGAACATCATGAAGACAGTCAGATGGATGTTAAAGTTGATGTCTGGAGGCAGGGCCGCAGCCAGGATTTCAAGGTCCAAGCCCCTCTCAAAAAGAACACTAAAAGAAGCCTTTTGTTTTGGTTTTATTTTCAATCACACTTTATTTTACTGGTCCATAATTTCCAACCAACTCCCAGAGAAGTTTCCTGGAAACAATTAGCTGCTAATGACGCTGTTTATCCACTCAAAGTTAGTCGATTGTAATTAATTGCTAGTCTGACCTCGAGAGACTTTCAGTCCATGCACAGCGGGTCAGCTGGATGTGGAGCCCAGGCAAGTTTATGATTTAACACGAAGAAGTTTCCCTTTCAAACACTAATGAGTGAATATTTTTTGTATTTTATTTTTTAATTGAAATGCTTGTTTGTATTTTATGTACTTTTTGTTTCCTAATGTAAAAATCTCTGCTGTTTTAAAGCTTTCTTTGCACTAGCGTTTAATATATAAAAAAGCTTTATAAAGTCAACTTAAAGGAGAATTCGAGTATTTTGTGGTTTATATGTTTTCAATTTTAAGGTTAGATCAACACAATGTATGTGTAACACACAATAACACTTACAAACTAAGAAATCAAGGCAGCAGGAGACCAGAAAGTCCCATGTTCTGTGAGGTTAAATTGCTGTTTTTGTCAATGGAGTCTGGTGGATTAGGTCTATCTCTGTAGGGATCCTTTCTGTAATGTTGTCAGACACTTAGAATAACAATCTGACAGAAAGGACCCATACAGAGATTTTTGTTAAAGAGGAAGATGTTTTTTTTTAACCAGGAACAGAAGTTACATCGCTCTCTTCAAATCCACCAGACTCCATTGACAGATACAGCAATTTTACCTCACAGAACGCAGGAGTTGCTATAATCTAACGCTGCCTGGACCGGTAGTTTGTTTAAGTTATTGTGTTGTTTGGGGTCAGGGCAAGCTAACCCTTTCAAATACCAAATTCATGCAATAGCACAAACTAACGTACTGAAGCAGCATCAGACCAGCAACTCTGATGATCTGTAACGTAAAATTACTGTTTTTGTCAATGAGGTTTGGTGTGTGTGCAGAGAGCGATGTAAAGTCTGTTTGTGGTTAAAACAATCATCTTCCTCTGTAACAAAAAGGTCTATCTCTGTAGGGATCCTTTCTGTCATGTTGTCACACACTTAGAGTAACAATCTGAGCCTGTCAGTGGAAACAACAAGAACTTTTAGTGGACACACTTTTATTGGGCGCAATTGCCCCAAAGGATTACATTGCAGCTAATAAAGCCTGTTTCACTGCTGTCAGCTGAAGCAATCAACTCGAGCAATTCCCAAAGTTTTTGGACCTATTGGTCATTTAGGCCCCAAAATATGTAAAAAATAGAGTTATGTTTAAAGCTAATTCTCAATGCTAACTCATATACAGTTGTTAAGACAAATAAATGGGCTTCAATATAGGAGCTGAAAACTCTTGTTTAGCCCTTTGTAGGACATGAAAGGTTAACGTGGCCCTGCTGCCAGGAATGTAATGCTTGATAGAGAATCTTTTATTTCTTTTCTTTGGTTTAAATGTTTATAAATATGTTTTGAATCCACACAACACTAAAACTGCTTGTAAAATGCCCACTTATGTAGCTTTTTTTTAAGTGATTGTAAGTTGAACTCAAACTATTGACACTACAGAATCCATGACCTCAACACCTTTAGTGGACACTGTGGCCTCTGTTCATTAAGTCTGGGCTGCCAAATCTCTACGTTTGCCTCCGAAGAAGTTATTTGTGTCCATCAAATAAGAAAAAAACAAACATTTTTATTGATAGAAAGCTTTGCCACATGTTCCAAACACATTTCACATATTTGATACGAGTGTAGCTGCCACCTGACGAGTAAAGTCACGTCATGTTGGCTTTTTGATTTGCTGTCAAAGCAGCAGACACTGGTCAGACTGGTTTGTGTTTACTCTGTGGTGTTGGGTAAACACACCTGAAAGTCTCTGGATCCTGTATGACTTTAGATCTGTCAAGTTGTTTTTAGCATTTCTGCTAATCACAGCTTGGGTGTAGACGCCTCAGAGTTACACCTTCTGCAAATGTCACAGGCTTTCAGAGAGTCGTCCTGACTGACAGCCTAATGCTCTTCAATCAAACTGGTGACGACTTTAAAGTAAACAAAGCACCCCTCCTCTCTGCTGCAGTACGGCAGGCGGGACAGTAATTCAAAGCCGCAGAGCAGAGACAAATAGCAGCAGCTCGACTGGTCAAACAAGCTGCTCACACAGAAGTTTCCATTACGTGTGTTTCCTCTTTGTGAAGCCACTTGACAAAAGGTATCATTGTCATAGAGAGGCATGAAGCGTGGACTGTTAAATATTTAGACTATCTACACTTGAATGCAGTGTATCCAACCTGCAGAGCAAAGGAACATATGAAGAGTCAATATATTACCCGAGCTGAATCTCTGAACTCAGTGGGAGTCGAGGGGTAAACCTTTGGAACATGTAATCAGTGGAGCTGACAGGAAGTGATTTTAACAGTCGAGAAAACATTTTGACATGTTTTAATGTTCATCGACGAAGTCTTCAAACTATTTTATGTCACAAATGTATTTTCAGCTAACAGTTTTAAATCTGTAGCCCATATTATCAGATTCAGTTTGTGTATGTATGTACTTCATTAAAGACACCTTCAATCAATATTTAGACTAATGCAGATGTCTTTTTTATATTTAAATTTAAGTGAGTTATAGATATCATTTATTAAGTTTGCAACTAGCCAGAATTACATAATTAATCGGTTAACTTCAGTTATAACACGTCAGATTAAAGATTGTTATTGAGTTTGAATAGAGGTCAATGGTAAAAGTTGATGGGCTGTACATTTAGGCTGGTAAGAAATTTATAGCTGATATCGATAATTAGATTGGTATTATTCAAAATGTGATTATGATAACTGTTATTGAGTTTCTGTAGAAGTCAATGGTTGACGTTGTGTAATCTAAAGTCTCTAAAATGAAAGTTAATTTGGAATTATACAAATAAATTGAAAATAAAATTCAATCATAGACGTGTTATTGACGTAGAATGGTAGTCAAGGGTGAAAATTTACTATAGTTGTAATTATTTTACAAATATCAGTACTGAACACGTCCACTCATAATTAATTAATAATAATTTGATTTGCAACCAACCAAACCTTCTGTGTGGATAAGTCAACTTGGAGTAATGATAACTGTTGAGTTTGAATAGAAGTCAATGTTAAAGTTTGATTAAGTTACACACATATGCAATTAACATTTGCACTAGCAAGAAATCAACTGCTGGTATCAAGAATTTATATTTTGACTGGAGAGAAGAAAATTAAATCACAGATATCTGAAAATACGTTTGAAGGGAAGTCACTGGTAAAAGTTGACAAGATTTTATTAAGTGAATAAATAAGGA
Organism: Semicossyphus pulcher; assembly: GCF_022749685.1. Classification (NCBI taxonomy): domain Eukaryota; kingdom Metazoa; phylum Chordata; class Actinopteri; order Labriformes; family Labridae; genus Semicossyphus; species Semicossyphus pulcher. Next base: position 10,536,409 of record NW_027211699.1, on the reverse strand, counting down.
ATTTTACACCAGTAACAAAATGTTCTGTTGATGTTTATGTTGTTTTTGTTGACTTGGATTGTAACACGTCAAAATTGACCTTTATGACAATTGTGGTCGAGTTTGAATAGAAGTCAATGGTAATAGATGACTGAATGTAAATGGTTTACAGGCATCTGCAGTGATTATTTAATTGTTAATAGAGATTTGCAACTAATATATGTAATATGAAGTATATGTTGACTTAGATTGTAACACATTGTAACAAATTACAATAAAAGGTGTTAATAGAAGTCAATGGTAAAAGCTGACAAGATTTTATTAAGTAAATAAATAATGAATTTTACACCAGTAACAAAATTGTTTTGTTGATGTTTATGTTGTTTTGTTGATTGTAACACGTCAAAATGGACCTTTATTACAATTGTGGTCGAGTTTGAATGGAAGTCAATGGTAATAACGTTGAATAAGTTGGAATTAATTCACATATATCTGTAATTAATATTCCCACTTAAAATGTTATTGTAGATATCAAGAATTAGACTTTTGACCAGCCAAATTAACATCATGGTTATGTCGACTATTTAATATACATAATGATACATGTCATCTAATTTGAATAGAAGTCAATGGTAAAAGTTGACTACAGTCGTTATTAAGGTTACAGATATCTATAGTGAACATTTCCACTGACGAGAAAATGAGAGAATTGACTGAGAATTAAAGTATGGGAAATAAATGTTAGATATCAGTAGATGAATTTGAATAGAAGTCAATGGTAAAAGTTGACTACAGTCGTTATTAAGGTTACAGATATCTATAGTGAACATTTCCACTGACGAGAAAATGAGAGAATTGACTGAGAATTAAAGTATGGGAAATAAATGTTAGATATCAGTAGATGAGTTTGAATAGAAGTCAATGGTAAAAGTTGACATGTTTTTGCTTTGAATTCTAAATGTCAGAATGATTTTGCTGTTATCTACAAACGCTTTGAACGCTGCTGATTAAATGTTAAAGGGGCCATAAAAGAGGAAACAGTGAACGATTCGATAAGAGATGCAAAACACTGATGCGTCCCTGAATAACTTTAGTTTCATCAGCTGAACAAAAAGATCTGGGGGGTCCAATTAATTACAGCAGGCTTATCTCTGTGTAAACACGCGCTCAGAGGAGGCTGATTATGAAATATATGTGCATAAATCTGTCACACAAGCAGCTCGAGGTGTCAGTAATATCATGAAAGGTGAAAAACAAGTCGGCCCTTCAGAGGAATGAAGACAGACTATTGTTGAGGTTGGATCAGGTCTTTCCACTAAACTATGAGAGAAATGTAAGGCGTGCTGAGAGTGAAGGAGAGTGATTCACAGGAGAGGAAAGACTCGCTGTCAGTCCTGTCAGACGCTTCAGACGACATCCACCATGGCTGAAGAGCAGGGCAAGAGCACCATCCTCTTCCTGTCGCTGGCCGTCATTATGGACGTCGCCGGCCTCTTGCTCTTCTTCATCGGGCTCTTCGTTCCTTTGAGTTTCTGGGACTTTTTCGTGCTCTCCGGGCCTTTGCTCATCTTCCTCAGCCTGGTGTTCTGGATATTCTGGTACCTGGGGAACCTCACGGTGTCCGAGGAGGAGCTGAACCTGATCAAACCGGACATCCTGTGAACGCAGCGTGAGCCCCGCTGGACTCCTTCACATCGGCCACACGGTGATGATGAGGCGGGAGCTGGCTCTGAAGCTTCATCAGAAAACATGAACCTGTGAGGCCCTGGAGGTTTCGCCTCAGTGAAGGATGGGAGATAAATCCAAACCCGGGCTGGAGCAGGAGCACATTTGACTAATCCCAGGAGATTAAAAAAAAACTCTTTCTGACTTTAGGCTGAACGTGGACAGCAGAGACTGGAGTGGAAAATGTAGTTTACAGCACTAAAATCTGCACTGTGATGATGCTGGATGTCTTATTTATATCATGTCTATCTTTTATCTGCAGGTCAGCCTTTCAGAATCATGCACGGGGCACAAAACAGAAGGATAAACTGGCTTCAGTTGTCCTCATTTGTCACGTTGAACTTCCCCTGTCATACTTCCCTTTTCCGTGGCCTTACATTTGACCTTTGCCTCTCGTCTCCCGTCTTTCTCTCGCTCTCTCTGACTTTGTCTGTTTTAAGACCTGATTCCTTGTCAAGTATTTTGTGATATAGATAATTTGATTCACAGAAGTGGCACATGTTTTTGATTCTTCTGTTAATACATGTAAATGGTTTTGTCAGAGATATAAGTCGTAGTAAACTGTTGTACTTGATCCCATTCATAAATGTCACCCTTTGACCCCGCTCACAGCAGGTTGTGTGATGATATTTGAACATATAACTAAACCTCTGTGTCTGATGTATCTTGTGACATTAGAAACTGAACATGCTTTGAAGAGACTGCTGTTGTTCTCTCCACAATTAAAAACAAACCTGTCCAACAGGTGGGGTCGGTTCCTGCTCACAGTTATTTTTGTCAGATCCACCCAGTGCAGCGGCCGGCAGACAGGAACACTCTGTGAGAAGAGAAGAGAAGAGAAGAGAAGAGAGAAGAGAAGAGAAGAGAAGAGAAGAGAAGAGAAGAGAAGAGAAGAGAAGAGAAGAGAGAACTTCCCCAAGGAAATGACAGCTCCAAAAATACAGTTCAAAATGAGAGAAATACAAAAAACAACAAGTGAAAATATAAAGTGTGTTAGTGCAAAAGAGACAGTGCCCAAAAGAAAAACAATATTACAAAGTCATCTACAAAAGTAGGCAGGAAGTGATGGTGGTGCGAGGAGCGACTCGAGCAGGCTGCCGCCTGAGACGGCGCCGGACGTTAAAAATTAAATTAAATATGCTAAATGTTCTGCCAGCAACAGCAAAATATCACGTGACCACATTTTTTTAAAGGAGGGAAAGGAACTTCAAAAGAAGAAGAACTCACAAATATCAAAAAAAAAAAAAGGAAATTTGTCTCATTAAATGAAACATTTAAGAAATGTTCTTTCATCGTGTGGGTCAATATGCCGACATTTAACACCTGCTTGAGAATGATCTGCCAGCCACAGCCAGCTCCTCTGAGCTAGAAGGTTCCTGGTTTGAATCCCGGTTCTTACACAGTGCTTGTTGTCTGTGTCTGTGATTGTCAGAGTGTCCTCCCAGGATCTGTTGTTGTTCCGTATGTTATAGACATGATGGCTGTGCTGTAGACAATTATTTGTGTTATAATCAGTTGTGAACACGTGAAATGACTTTGAAGAAACAGTTGCTGCTTCATGGTGAGCAAATTCAAGTTTCAAGCAACAAGTTACTCACTGACAGTTAGAACTTTCTGAGACGATGAAGGACAAAAAAAGCTTTAAATCTTGAGATGATTTAAATTAAAGAGCAAACAAATATTATGTTACTGTTATATTCCAGTGTTTGCAGAGTGAGCATCGCTCTCTCACAGGTCAAACTCCTGAGCTCTGCAGTGACACAGAAAACATGTTCGTTCACGACGGCTCCAGCAGCTGATTACAGGTGTGTTAGCAGGTTTCCCTTAACCCTCCAAACTGTGATGTTTGCTGCAGCGCCACACACACACCCAGCCCGACTCTTCCCCGCCTTAATCAGCACTCAAGGCGCCATTAGCTCCCCCAGACATGGAGAGTGTTATTAATGTGTCCATTTGGTTCCTGCCCCTGAGAGAGGAAATGGAGGCGTAATGGAGCTCTCCCTCTCTCTCTCTCTCTCTCTCTCTGTCTCTCTCTCTCTCTCTCCCTCTCTCTCTCTCTGTCTCTCTCTCTCTCCCTCTCTCTCTCTCTCTCTGTCTCTCTCTCTCTCCCTCTCTCTCTCTCTCTCTCTCTGTCTCTCCCTCTCTCTCTCCCTCCCTCCCTCTCTCTCTCTCTCCCTCCCTCTCTCTCTCTCTCTCCCTCTCTCTCTCTCTCTCCCTCTCTCTCTCTCCCTCCCTCTCTCTCTGTCTCTCTCTCTCTCTCTCTCTCTCTCCCTCTCTCTCTCTCTCTCTCTCTCTCCCTCCCTCCCTCTCTCTCTCTCTCCCTCCCTCTCTCTCTCTCTCTCCCTCTCTCTCTCTCCCTCCCTCTCTCTCTCTCTCTCCCTGCACAGAGATGGAAGCCCTGCTGCTCGGCCGCTCCCTCCCCCCCGCGGGACGCCGCCTTTATCTATTGTGCAGAGTTGTCTTGATGGTATCTCTCGTTACTCACAACTGTTCTCATCAGTGCATGATAACCTCTCCTGTGAGAGATGCAGATTATACGCTGCAAAGAGTGAGACGAATTATCTTACATTAAGACAACGTGCTGATTTTTCTGTGTGATAAGATAATTCTTCTTACGGACAGTTTCTCTTCAGCTTTGTATCTCTTCTTCATTACCTTCATAACATGTCGTTATTGACAATATCTGAGTATCCTGAAACGTGTTTGATCGACAACAAACTGCTTCATATTATAACGAATCTTAAATATCTTTAGATCAGATATACTTTATTGTCCCAGAGGTGAAACAGGCAAACAGCTGTGATTAAGGCAGTGTTGTAGTCCTTGAGTCCGACTCGAGGCCTGATTTTCAGGACTCGAGCATTGTCTGCGTTTGGACTGGGAAGATGGAGAGGAGGACTCGGACTTATTTATTATTAAGGACTGTTTTTTTGTTTTTATTTTATTCAGTGTCGAGCGAGGGCTGCGTTCACGTGCCGTCTTGGTTTGCATCAGTTCCTGGCAGCGTCACGTCTGAACCACAAAAAGGCAAGGACTCTAAATGCTCAGGACTCAGAGGCAGATAACCGTTTGAACATGGTCTTTAAAACAGAAAAAGCTCAGTGCACGGAAAGGCAGTCAGCCTGGCAAAAGCATCCAAAAGGCACAGGGAAGAGACCTGAAACAAGACAGGTGTGAAAATAAAACAGGAAACACAAGACAACAGACGGGAGGGAAAATTTCGAATATAAATCAAACAAAACACGAACTGCGACAGGCAGGACGTCTAAAGAGGCGACACGAACATCAACAGACATCTGTCCAGGAGTCAGCCAGAGGAGGAAGGGAGATGCTAAACGTGGACTGTCGCTAACATCGAAGACTCAACCACTGGGTCCAAGATGTTCGGTTAGTTCGTGGGGTATCTATGTCAGGTCATGGGGACTCGACTCGGACTCTTGTGTGGTGACTCTGTAGTGTCTTGGACCTGAACACTGGGGACTCGAGACTCGACTGGACTCGAGGTTTGGTGACTCGACTACAACACTGGATTAAGGTATAAAAAAAGGACATTATAATATTGAGGAATACTGTTTTTAGAGGTGAACAAGTTTCACCTTTGAAAGTGCAGCGTGGGCCGCGTCAGACTCACGACTCCGAGTCAGACTCGGGGTTTATTGCCAAGCAGGTGAACACATACACGGGTTTGTGAGAGTAACTCAAACGCCATTCAAGCATCAGGTTATTTATCTACTTTATATATCTGTGACTTCTTTGACATCCTTTATTTCTACTTGTTTTCTTGGCACGTGACATTTCCTCGTTCTCAATAATTTGACGTATCTTCAGTAACATTGAACTCTTTTTATCTCCTTGTTTTAAAGGCCGACTTCCTGCAGGTCGTAGATCTGCTCAGATGCACTCCCTGGTCGTCTGCAGCTCTAATCAGATAACTCAGAATGATGAAGCGAAATCTCTTTTGAGCTGATATTAGGTTGTGAATCATGTGGTTTCAGAGAGCTTTGACCCATTGTTTGCTCCCATTAGCGGAGCCACAGCGGCCACCGCTCTCTTCCTGGACTGGAGTGAAACTGTGGACAAACAAGTGCTTCCAGGAAACACAGCTGAAGTCCAATCAGACGCACAAATGCTGGAGTTAAAGGTTTGAACTATTTCAGATGCTGCTTTTATTGAGTGATGTTGATGTGAATTATCACCTGATGTTTCTGCAGCATTAGAAGCCCCTTCATTTTGTTCACTTAAAGCTGTCAGTCTAATGTATCTGAGTGTATCTAAGATAAGATAAGCTCCATCATGCAGCTCATATCGATATGATCTGCACTCCACGTGTGCTCTTATTTATAAGCTGATAAATGCTGCTGTGCTTTGGCTGCGTGTCTGTAAGTCAGTCTCTCTGCAGGTGATGATAGATGTTCATTAATCTGCTGCTTGTGAACGCTACCTCTGCCTAAAAGCTTAAAATGGCCGGTGAGTTCATGATGTCATCTTTGGAGGATTGTGCTGGTGCATGTCTCCCTCCAGTGGTGGGTGGAGGTGAAGTCAGAGGTTCAAGAAGGAGAAAATAAAGATGAGAATCCGGTTTGATGTCAGAATGAATTTGGGCCAAATTTCTGCTTTAAATGCAGCGAATAAGTTGTGACCAGAAAAGAAACAAGCTTTTAGGACACTACGGAGTCGAGACGGCGCTGTGCGAGTGAAAGTTTGAATATATTGATTGAAATCTGACGACATCTTATGTTTTCAATATCCAAACAAATTCTGTACGCATGTTTCTCCAAAAAAATGAGTCACTTTAGGGCCAAAATAATACATCATAAAAATATGCATTAATATACTCTGTAAATAAGCTGTAAATATAGATAATAAATGCATATAGTTGCATATTAAGACATGTACATTATAAAACAGACTGTAGGTGCACGAGGGGAAATATTAATGTGAATGTAAAAAAGGCAACAGGAATATGAAAACAAGCTGAGAGTATTTTCCTACGGAAGCCCAGAGTGGACATGCATCCATACATTTTTTAACTTTATTTTTCCATGATAACGAGTCATCATTTTGAGTCATTTTCTCAAGATCTCGACTTACTCCTCTCGTTATCTCGAGATAACTAAGATGCATGTCTTCTTAGGGCTTCCGTATTTTATAAATTCTAATATCATGTCAAACTTTATTAGTTTTCTTTTATACCTTTGCAGATGTTAAGATTTTTTTTCCCATTGGAATATGAGGCTTAAAGAGGTAAAAAAAAAATCATTTTAAATGTTGACGAACATGCTTATTATTTCTATAATTTATCAATTGGTCAGCTTTTATGAAAAAACACGGTTGCTAAGTTCCTAGAGCCCAAGATGACGTCCTCAGACATCAAAAAGCCAAATATTTTCAATGTACAATTACTTATGGAAGCCCCAAGCGGACATGCATCCATTTTATTTCCTGTTTCCCATTTTCTCCAGATCTCGACTTACTTATCTCGAGATTACGAGATAAATAAGATGCATGTCTTTTTAGGGCTTCCATATTTTATAAATTCTAATATGTCAAACTTTATTAGTTTTATGAGGTGTGGAAATCATCAGCAAGGATCTTCAGAGTTTTCTTTTATACCTTTGCACAAAAAAAAATCATTTTAAATGTTGACGAACATGCTTATTATTTCTATAATTTATCAATTGTGAAAAAACAGTTAACTTTTGTGAAAGAACATTTGGTTGTTACAATTTCCTAGAGCCCAAGATGACGTCCTCAGATGTCAAAAAAGCCAAATATTTTCAATTTACAATTACTTATGGAGGCCCCAAGCAGACATGCCACCATTTTATTTCCTGTTTTCCCGTTTTCTCCAGATCTCGACTTATTTATCTCGTTATCTCGAGACAACAACGCTGGCTTTCTTGTGATAACGGGATAATTTTCTGTCGTACTAGTAAAAAGAACAACAGGCTGCTCACTGTGATGATACACAGCACGACATGCTGCCATCGCCCACACTGATGAGGTCGGTTCAGCCTGTTTCTGTGTTTGCTTTGTGCTTTTGCAGCTCTGGAGATACGAGGTTACGATCATCTGACGTTACGGTGCTGCAGCGTTGTTATCTCGAGATAATTAAGTTGCGATCTCGATAAAACAACAGAAAGTACTCGTTATCACAGGAAAAATAATAAAATGTATGGATGCATGTCCGCTTCGGGCTTCCGTAGCAAACAGATAAAACCTCAAATTTCAGAACTGTAAGAAATATTTTTGCTTGATAAATGATTAATAAACGTCATTTGCACACAAAAAACTGCATCTTAATTGTCTGGTGTTGACTAATAGCTGATCATTAAATCAATATATAGATTTCACAACCACTAATGAAGTGTGTGGCAAAGGATGTCGCATGAAATCTCCTGTAGGCCTTTATTTTTTTCCACGAAGAAGAACTGATACGGGCCTATTTCTGTTTGTACGAGTCTACGGACACAAGAGGCTGTTTTCTTATGTTTTGCCTTGATGATGATTCACCAGCACGTTGTCTCTGTTTGGCCTCGTCTCTGTGCACAGTTCATCTCTCCACAATAAGTCTTTCCTTGTAATAAGATCATTATTCTGATGTTTACTAACCTTGATTCTACCTCCGTGCTGCATTCAATGACCCCGTCAACGCCCGATCATTACTTTACACCTTGTCAGAGGTGTTAAAGTCTATTAGTGGCCTTGGCTGCTTGCACGCGCAGACACACACGCGCCCACACACACAACTTCCGCACAGACAGTCCCTCAGTGTTTACAAACAAGTGGCCTACAGATGGCAGGGTCAGTCACCCTGATGATAACAAGGCCTGCAGACAGGACAGCTCGGGATTATAAACCTGCAGCAACAGCAGGCTAACGTGAAGCAGCTCTGTCTGTCTGTCATGACGACCAGAATTGTTAGCACTGATTACAGACTGTAATGATGATTATTTAAAATATAGTTAACCTCATCATTGGAAAGTAAAAAGATGCTGCAAAGAGGGAGCCGTCTAAAACCAGGCATGGATTCTGTAGTGGAGGAGGACGACTAGCATGCAATGTGGATTTGCGCTACAGCGACGTGGAAGCTAAAAGAAGCTAAATCCTGCAAAATCACCTCACACGTTTGGTTGTTTCTTGCTTTAAATACACGATTAGTCGGTGATATTGACGCATGATTAAAGATAATCGATAATCTTTCGGTGTAGTGATAATGGTGAGTGATTGCACGTGTAGACCGGCTGATCCACTCCTTTCCTGTGTAGTGTAAAACTCCACTTCTTTCTTTTCACCAGGCAGCATATGCGCGTATTGCTACTCACCAACCGACCTTGAAACTGTCCTCGGATTAATTCTCGAGTGTGATTGGTCGCAGTGGAGGAGCTGCATCCGCTTGCTGGGTTCTGATTGGCTGAGCACGCTGTCAGTAAAGTGATATCCGCCTCCTGCTCAGTTTGGTTGGATCTCTCCGCTACCCTTTCTCTCGGCGGTGGGTCGGAGCCGCTGTCCCTGGCCTCGCATGTTCCCCTCTAAATTCCTGTTTTGAATTTGATGCCCCTCTCTTAGATTTGCTCCATTTTCACGCCTCTTAAAGGCTTCAGTCGGGCGTCCGTACACCGGTGTTTTATTTGCCCCCGTATTTGTCGTTTGGAGACTTTAACCCGAACATGGCCGTGGTGAGCGGATCGTCTGGGCCGGTTGCCCGGCTCGAGGGCCGTGAATTCGAATACATGATGAAAAAGCGCTCGGTGACCATCGGCCGGAACTCGTCTCAGGGCTCCGTGGACGTCAGCATGGGCCACTCCAGCTTCATCTCGCGGAGGCATCTGGAGATATTCACCGCCAGCGACGACGGCACCGGCAGCGGAGATTTCTACCTGAGGTGCCTCGGTAAAAACGGGGTGTTTGTAGACGGAGTGTTCCTCCGACGGGGCGCCCCTCCTCTGCAGCTCCCACGAATGTAAGTGAACATGTGGATGCTAGCACTCGTAGCCGAACAGCTAACGTTAATAACATTGGCTTTATATTGGCCAGCAGTATTGAGAGGACCACGTGTTTAGCATGTTAGCAAGAAGTCCGCATCCTGTTTCCAATGCCATTTTCTTTGTTGATATTTTTGTTAGCATCAGGGTCAATTAGCCGCCTGCCTTCATTCCACATTCCCTCCTGTGGTTAACCTAGCGTTAGCCGCATACCACAGGGTCTGTGCTGGAGATGCCTATCTAAACCAAGCTAGCTTACAGCTATAGGAACGCTTTTAATAATATCGATTAGTTGTAGTTTTTCTATCACGTGGACTCTCTAAAGTCAGAAAATGTGTATTTAGTAAAACTTTAAACATCCTTTATTGTTGTCATGCAAACATGTTAGCAAGCAGCTAGTTAGCTGTAGCTTCTCTGTAGTTGTGAATGGAGCTCCTCTCGACCCCTAAACGTAAACAAACCAGTCCGTCCCCGCCCTGCCGGCTCACAACAGCACAGCCTGCGGGACCTTTGGTCTCTATTCAAACCAGCCGAAGGCATGCTGGTTAGTGTTTTTCACCAGTAATCTCCCAGCATTAAAAATTAAACAGGGACTTGAGCTTTCTAGTTAACTTGAAACTTAAATAAGAAGTTTTGTGATGGAGGTTCAGCACTAACCCTAACCCTAACCCTTCTGTGCAATGTGTCTGACTTATAGTGTTGCCATTGTTTAACTTGTAGTGTTGTTGATAATGTGTTGCTTTGTAAACAAACATTTAACACACAGGAAGCTGTAGCCCTGATGATCTGAAATGTATTTTATTAATGTGTTGTAAAGCTTCAGCGTTTGTTTTCTGGAAATGTCTGCATCCCGGTTCGAAAGTAAATAATGTTTTAGTGTCTCATTAAATGCAGATAAAGATTAAAACAAAAGAAAAAAATAAGCTAGCTTCTGCTTGTTATGTGGCAGCACTGAAATATCAACGTCATCAACAGAAAACTAGTCACCGACTAATTAGATAATCTGTTTTGAAAGATTTTTGTAGTGGCTGCATTACTTTCACTAAAGTACATTGTAATGTAGACGAACCTACCCGCCTGCCTCTGCCAACACAGGCCCGACTCTGCTCTCAGCTATTGTGCAATGCCTCAATGTGAAACCATTTTTTTTTCTCTGTGCACAAAGGAAAACTTGTTTTGACTTGATGCAATTTCTGCAACACCAACTTATCTAAGTATTTTCTGCAGCTGTACTTTTTTTGTGACTGTTAAATGAATTTCTGCCCCGCTGTTAGCCACACCATACACATACTAGGGCATTTAATTACACAGCCACCACGACGAACAAGGACAGAGTGGTTTCAGGTTCATTTATTGATCTGGTCGGCTGCCAATGAAGAGCTTTTAATCAGCGGCAGTCTTTACATACACCTATATAAGTAAGATACCACCTAGCATGGGCGCGCATGCTTTACAGTAATCCTGAAGCTGTAGAGGACACTTAGACGACCCTAAATATCCGGGATAAGGCGGGTGCAGCTCAAGATTGACAGCATGAGAGAACTCGCAGGGCTGCGGCCCAGGGGACGACTCGCTTGTATTCCAGGGATTCCTCTTTGGTGATGTAAACACGCCGAGCAGAAAGAAACAGCCTTCCCTTCTCCTCTTTGCTCTCCCTCCCCTGCCTCCCCTCCTTGTCCTCTCCCACACCCCTCAAATCTCTCTCCAACTCGGTGCCCTTCCTGTCTTGCCGTCTTCTTTTGTTGACATTCTGTTTTTTTGCAGGGCGGGTGGGGGGTGACGATCAAGTGAGAGTTTTCAGGCCAACAAGCTTTATTTGTTGTCGTCCTCACGGCTCAGCAGCGAAGCAACTGTGTGTTGTTGTTTTTGGAGCTCGGGCGTCTTTGTTCATACAGGAGAGCAATAAAGAGGCGCTAATGAATGAACACTTCAAGGGGTATTTTTAACACTGATACCGTTTTTGAATAATTGAGACTCAATCGGACAATTAAAAACGACTATAAACCAAAGAGAGCTGTGTTGCATGTCGTGCTGAAACGTTACGTCGACTGAGCTTTTGTTTTACAGTGGGGCGAGCTTTAAGCAGATATTTCCTCGTTTTTCAAACAGCATTTGTCCGAAAAGTTTTGTCCTTGTTTTGGTTAAACTTTATTAAATGTCAAACAAAAAATGCAACATTTAATATCTTTCAATGCGTAAATCTCTTTGCATTTCGGCCTGTCGGTTAATTGATTTATCGACTGAATATGTTATAAATAATTGATTTAACAGCCAGTAAATTCATAAATAATAAAAGGGTAGGGCTGCACGATTATGGCCAAAATGATCATCACGATTGTTTAATAATTTTAGGAACATTTTTTATTGTATTTTCACATTTAAATAAACAGAGCGACACTTTCAGTTTGACCATCAAACTAAGACTTAAAATCAGGTTCTTTACCTGAATGTGGTGCATCATGGGTAATGTCAGTGTGTCTTTGGGAGTTGGGTGGACAGGGTGTCTCTTCACACACTCATCATGCTGCACTTGACAAGTTAGTCGTGTTGCTTTTTTTACGCAGGTTTCATGACCTCTTAGTTGATTAGTTTTTTGCTGAAAGCTGCTGTGAGGAACTTTAGGTTTGTGTTGATGTTGGCGCCCCCTGTGGACAAACGTACCTCTTCTCTCTTCGCTGATTTGGTCCTGTTCATGCTTAAGTGGTGCTTTACAACAATAAATCTCCTCCTGCTTTCTTTAACCGACACATGTATCACTCACTTTAAATATTTGCCCTGAAAAATGTAAACAAACAGCGTGCAGTTAATCACTGCGTCTGACACCCGCCCCCCTCCGCCAGCGGTTTCAGGCATTAAAAATAACTATATAGAAATAATCAATCTTCAACAGGAGCTTTAACATCACTCGCCCGAAACCTGAAGCGCCTCCAAACAGACGATGACGAGCCGTTTCAGGGGGCCGGCATTAAAAACGCGACTGAGCGTTCGTCGCCTTCATCACACGTTTGCACCAACAACACTCCAAAGACGTAACAGATCCGTTTGAGCTCGCAATGAAAAACAAAAAGAGGCATTCTCGAGCACAGCTAGGCATTCTCTTCCCGGCTTCGACTGCTGCTGTAAACACGACAACCACAGACACGTTCAGTCAACATGGTCAGTCGTTGAACCGAAACACTGGTCTCTGTTGTTCCTCTTCCACTCTAAACTGCCGCTGCGAGGTCGGCGCTCATCACATGACATGCCAGCTCCCCCAAAAGTGAAGCCCTAACCTCTCCGTCGCCCCCTGGGGGAGGGGCTGTGAGCGCCTGATTTGATATGCAGCGGACGGGCGGAGCGTTTTAAACGTCGGTATCATCGTCAGTCATGTTTATTTAATCATGGGAAGACAATCTTGATCGGGATTATATGGTATCACTTCTGTTCAATCTGAGTGAACATTTCCCGCCTGCTGTATGCGCTCCCCGTTGTTACATTTTGACTTATATTTCTATGTGAACGAACAGCGCGCTCACTGACAGCGCGGCGAACAGGAGCAGGAGAGAACATAAAGGGACGGGTTTAGATATTTTATTATTTATAGACATCATCGTCCCCACTCTGTCAGTTACACACAGCAGCGCTCTGATGTTATTTAAGGATCTCCTGCAGCTCTGTCACATCCAGAGAGTAGTCTGCACCCTTCCTGAGAGGGTGCTCAGAGGGCACCCGCATAACGAAAGCGTCTCCCCTCTTCGCCTGCCCGGCTCCCCGAAGTGTTTCCGTCTCCTCCTGGGAGCGCCGACGCTGATTTGAGATGTAGGTGTCGGGGAAACGGTTCTCTCAGCTGATGCCAGCTCTGTCAGGGTGCCGTGCCCGGCCAATGAGAGTGCGGCTCTTTCTCCAGGGCGTCAGACTGTGAGCTTCAACATCTGACGCTCATTCAGAAGAACTCCTCTTATCTGTTGGATGTTTCATCTTTGGTGCTGCAGAGATTTATGATGTCACTGTTTTTATCTAATCCAAAAATCCATCGATCATTACTTTTAATGATCGTCCCTGAAGCTCGCTCAGTTTCTGTTGGCAGCATCCTCACATTCCTCACTCTGTGTTGTTGGTTGTTGTAGTTCTTTAATTCTGCTGCATCACCAGTAGAAGGCAATGATGGATGGCAGGTCATTGATATCGGTCAATTAAGGCATTGAATTACAATATCAGCATCAACTGCAAATTAGCAGTTCTACCACAGCAGAAGATGTCGACGTGTCGCTGATTTGATCTGCCTTTTATAAAACCTGTGTGTGTGTGTGTCTTGTTTTGCAGGTGCACGTTCAGGTTCCCCAGCACAAACATCAAGATCACGTTCACGGCCCTGTCCAGTGGGAAGAAGGTGAAGCGCGAAGCTCCAGAGTCCCCAGTGAAACCAGTACAGCCGCAGATCTCCCCCCTGACCATCAACATTCCAGACAACATCGCTCACCTCATGAGCCCCCTGCCATCGCCTACTGGCACCATCAGGTACGAAATGTCTTCAGTAGGTTAAAGCAGGCAGGAAGTGACTTTCAACCCAAAAAGCTGTCATGTACTCCTGGTGGCATTTTTCAATTCATTGAAAACTCAGGTCAAAAGTAGTATTTTTATTTTCTTCTTTTAAAAGGTCACGACAGGCTCAGATTGTTATTCTAAGTGTGTGACAACATGGCAGAAAGGATCCCTACAGAGATAGACCTTTTTGTTACAGAGGAAGATGATTGTTTTAACCACACACAGACGTTACATCGCTCTCTGCACACACACCAGACTCCATTCATAAAAACACTGATTTTACCTCACAGAACACAGGAGCTGCTGGTCTACTTCTGGATCAATTAGGTCAGTTTTCTGTGTTATTAAAAGTTATACAAATATAATATAAACAGAAAGTGACATAATAATGGAAACAAACTCAGCAGAGTCGTAGAGGCAGTGTTAGAACAGTAACTCCTGTGTTCTGCAAGGCTAAATTACCATTTTTCTGAATGGAGTCTGGTGGCTTTGAAGAAAACGATGTAACAGCTGTTTCAGGTTTTAAAAATGCATCTTCCTCTTAAATAAAAAGTTCTTTCTCTGTAGGGATCCTTTCTGTAATGTCAGACATTCAAAGCCACCAGACTCCATTCAGTAAAACAGTAATTTTACCTCACAGAACATGGGAGTTGCCCGTCTACCGCTGCCTCTATGGTAGAGTTTGTGTATTTAATTGTATGATACAGAAATATTGTCATTGATCCAAAACAACCATTTAAAACACCAAAGTTTCAAATTACCACAAATAAAACTAACAGATGGAGACAGCAGTAGAGCAGCAGCTCCAAAGGGAAAAATACTGATTTTCTAAATGGAGTCTGGTGTGTCTGCAGAGAGCGATGTAACGTCTGTCTGTGGTTAAAACAATCATCTTCCTCTGTAACAAAAAGGTCTATCTCTGTAGGGATCCTTTCTGTCATGTTGTCACACACTTAGAATAACAATCTGAGCCTGTCAGTGGAAACAACAAGAACTGTTAGTGGACGATGGAGGGATTCTGCAAGTTCTTTCACAGGAAAAAGGAACGTGTTGGCTAACGTTAGGTCTTCTTGCCATCCGCTCTGTAACAGACCCTCGATCAGTGCACCGTAGTAAGAAAAGTCACTCCCCCTCCTCTCCGAGTTGACCTTGAGCGATCAGCTGACCTTGACGTGGCCTCTGCCCGGTGATCAGCTTAGGCTTAGTTCAGTGACTGCAGGGCTCAGAGAGGGAGCATCTCAGACACTTAGATCCTCTCAGCCTCTGATCTCGGCCAGATGGCTTCAGACCAACCAGGTCCTCCTGTCGCTCACATTTAAAGGTTTAATGTCGATACATGTCAACAGTGAAGGCGTATGAAGAGGCGGCAGGTGAGACAACCTGAGCTCGTCTCCAAAGTCCCCCGGGGATGGACATTAGACATGGAAATGATCCTTGACATTACGCCTGCTTGTTCGCTCCATTAAACAGATAATTAGCCGTCATTAAGCTTTGAATGTGTGGCTGCTTTCGGCCTCGTCGTGGCTCCTACAGTCGCCGCAGTGTTTCCACAATATTTGCATAGATGTGGGCCAAAGTGAGCCACTGCAGCACAGACTGCGGATGAGCCGAGCCAGGACAGAACTGAGCCCTTCTGGGAAACTCTGAGCTAGTTATCGCTCAGGTTTAGACCCTTAATATACTTTAGACTGTAAAGACTTCTTATTTAATCCATAGAAGTGTGTAAAGTTGACTGTATTTCGCACAGAGGATTATTACCGTCACACAACGAGCTTATGTTTGCTGGATCGCAGAGAGCAGGGTCAGCAGGTGAAGGACGAGCTTTAGCTCTCCTTATTATATGCTCTTAAAACATGCAATAATGAACCGTTAAAACAATGTGCAGGATCCTCGCTAGCTGAAATAATCTGTTGCTGCAGCCTTCATGCACACATGTATATTTACATTAAGTCTGGTTGTCCGTCCCTGCAGTGCTGCTAACTCGTGCCCCTCCAGCCCGCGGGGCGCCGGCTCCTCAGGCTACAGGATGGGCGGCCGCATGGTCAGCTCTGCAGAGCTGCAGCTCATCAACGACAACTCGCAGCCCGAGAACGACAAAGACGCCTCCGGAGGGGACAGTCCCAAGGTGAGAGGAGAGCCGCTCGTCAGCCGACCTTTATTTATTTATCTCACTGTAGAGGTGATGCAGTTCACCTGTGTCTCTGCCCTCTAACACACACACACACACACACACACACACACACACAGGGCACTCTGTTGTTTAAATCCTTCTCACAGTGTTTGTAATTGTGGCTGAAACTGAAACAGTTTTTTTCTCGCTGCTCGTGCAAAGTGGTTATTCAATGCGGCCAAACGTACCGATGCTAAGGGATCAGCTGCACATCTGACAGACGAGAGGACAGTTCTCCGAGTGTTCACAGAGTGATCCATAAATCTGCATGTCTCCTCTGCTCCACAGGACGACTCCAAACCTCCGTACTCCTATGCACAGCTGATCGTCCAGGCCATAACTCTGGCCACGGACAAGCAGCTCACACTAAACGGAATCTACAATCACATCACAAAGAATTACCCCTACTACAGGACCGCAGACAAGGGCTGGCAGGTGAGTCTGTGAGAGGACGCGGTGACGATGGAGACGGAGCTCGATGCAGAGTTTACCTGGAAACAGTCACAAATGACCTTTTAAAACATTCATGCTCGTCTTTCTCCTCTGCGGCAGAACTCGATCCGTCACAACCTGTCGCTGAACCGTTACTTCATCAAAGTGGCGCGGTCGCAGGAGGAGCCGGGGAAAGGCTCGTTCTGGAGGATAGACCCGTCCTCGGAGGGAAAGCTCATCGAGCAGGCCTTCAGGAAACGAAGGCCCCGGGGCGTCCCCTGCTTCAGGACCCCACACGGACCCCTCTCCTCCAGGTCCAGGTTTACCCCCGTTCATCTCCACTTATTAAAGAGACAGTTGAAACACTTGACATTTCAACATCCAACAGTGGATGACATGCACCTTGTGCTTTGTGCACGTTATCTTTAGCAACCATAACCACCTCTTCTATTCAGCATTTATCATCCTGATTAACCTGTCTCCTCTGTCCGACCCTCAGGAGTGCCCCGGCGTCTCCCAATCACTCGGGCGTCCTCTCCGCTCACTCCAGCGGCGTCCAGACCCCCGACAGCCTGTCCCGAGAGGGCTCCCCGGTCCCCCTGGAGCTGGACACCTCCTCTGCTCCCGCTCCGGCCGCCACCCCGGCGGTTCAGCCCAAACTGGCAGTCATCCAGGAAGCACGCTTTGCACAAAACACACCAGGTATACGACACATTTAGATTTCACTTTGCCCTTTATTTATCGTCTGAACGCTGTTAAACCTCCGTGTTACCTGTCTCTGAATATCGTCCCTCCTCTGTGTGTGTCCCAGGCTCGCCTGTCAACAACCAGCCGGTACTCATAGCAGTCCAGCGTCAGTTACCTCAAACCATGAAGCCGGTGACCTACACCATGGCCTCTCCAGTGAGCACCAGCACCTCCCAGCCGGCCATCCAGACGGTCCACGTCCTGCAGCAGATCCCTGCCGGGTCCCTCAGCCCCGCCGTCATCGCCCAGTCGGCCACCATCATTAACAAGAGCGAGCTGCAGGAGAACGGGGAGCACGCAGAGGTCAAAGGTGAGAGGGAAACCCTGCAGGTTTGATATTTGCTCACATGTTCCTTAGAGGATGAGCGACGCCACGTTTTTCTTCTGACCCCTGACCCTCGTCCCCGTCTGTGTCGTCCTCTCAGTCAAAGTGGAGACGGTCCCCACCATCACCTCTATAGGCGGCTCCAGTCGTATCATCCAGAGCACCCAGTCGGCCGCCCCCCTGCAGACCGTCACCATCGTGCAGCAGGCCCCCCTCGGTCAGCACCAGCTGCCCATCAAGGCCATCACACAGAACGGCACCCACAGCATCACCACTGCCATCCAGGGATCCGCCAGCTCCGGTGAGGAACATGTCCGATTAATATCTGTCATTTTTAAAATGATTGGAGGCAGTAAATGATCTTCTCCTTGTATTGTAATACAAATACACACAGGTGACACACGAGGATACGTCTGTCTAAGCTGTCTTAGCACGCCAGTAAATGTTTTAATGCAAACAGAACACCGTAAAAATGTTGCTCGAGAGACGAAGACGACACGTTTGTGATCGTTTTTTTTAAACTTTATTTTCCTCTTTAAAACAGAGCGAGCAGCAGAGTCCTTCCCGTCCTTCCTGTCACTCACTGTGCTGTAAATGTTTTATCCTTCCTCCTCATCATCTGACAGACTCTGAGCTGCTCGCGTGCTTTGGTTCCACGTGCACGTATTAGTGCTGATCGTTTACCTTCTTCCTCCGGATGCTCCGCATGCCGGCCTTTTTCCTTTTTCCTGTCTTTCTCTGCTCAGTTTTACTTGTTCTCTCTCTCTCTCTTCTTATTCTAAAACCTGACAGCACTCCGGTCTTCACCGTGCTGCCTCAGCGACCAGTAAACGTGACGTGTGGCGTTTGAGTGAACGGGAAAAAAAACGGTGCTTCAGTGCACAGACAACCAGATAAATAATGAATGTGTGCAAGCTTCTGATTGAGACCTCCGTTTATTTGTCGTTTTACGGTTAAATGCATTCCGGTCGCAAAGAACATTCTGAGCACGTGCAGTAAGCTAGTTTTAGCGGCGCTAGTAACGATAGTAGCTAATTAGTCAGTTTATTTATAGCTAACTGACAACTTGGAATAAGAGCTAGCAGCTAGCATACTTCATCAAATTCAAACAAACGTCGTCCACCAGTGTTGCAGCTGTTTTTTACACATCTACACTTAAAACAAGAGTTTTTTTAAAGTTTTGTTTTCAGATACAAAATGGATTAAAAATAAGTTTCTCTGAAAAATAATCGGGTACGATCCACTTTAAATATATTTAGTTAAACATCACAAGAGATTAAAGAGTAAGCCTTCACTTTGGAGAAGCTGCAGCTTCTTACATTCAGAGATGACTCAAACAGCTGCAGCTGTCCGTCGAGCGACTGATGAACGAGTTTAAACTTCCGTCAGAAACGTTTGCGTGAGGGCTGAGGACCCCAAACACTCTGAATCAGACGTCTTCATCGTCTCACTTGAACCAGTTTGAACCGCTCTGACATCACCTGTTGACCCCGCCTCCTTTTCTTCTCTCTCCTCCTGTTCAGCTGCAGTCGTGGCGAGCCCCCTCCACCTGCTGGCGGCCCACGCCTCCGCCTCGGCCTCCCTCCCCACCAAACGACAGAACGGGGACCAGGCGGCCAGCGAACAGCCGGACGCCAAGCGCAGCAAATCGGAGGCCGACGCGGCGGCCCCGCCTGCAGACTCAGACTCGTCGGCAGCTAACGACCCGGGCAGCCACCTCAACTAGTCTGTACAACCCACACACACCACACGACCCCCCCCACCCACCACCACGTCCTCCTCCTCCTCCACGGTTTCTCTCTCTCGTCCCTGTCGTTCGTTTTGTTTCTCCTCCTTCTACCACTGACTCCCGAGGTGCCAAACGGAGACTTTTCATTTCTCTTCTGTTCTCGAGCGTCTAAAGGATAAAAACAGAGTCCTCCCCTTTAAGACTGGAATGTGGGTTGAGAACAAAATAAAGAACTCAAAGGTGTCCCCTGTGAGCCACTGAAACAGGAGAGTGACTAAAACCAAGACCACAGGAAGCCTTAACAACTTTAACCCTTAAAAGAGCTGACCTTTGACCTCAAGCGGCGCAGCGGGGCGCCTCTGCTCGGGCCGGACGCCTTCGTTCTGTCGCCTCTACCTCAGAGCAGATCGGAGACGCCGGCAGCCAGCGGAGAACATCCTCTCCCCCACGCCTCGTCGGGACGGCTCTGGACCAACCGAGCGAGACGAGCATCAACGGTTAGAAAACAAAATTGAGAAAGGGATCAACTCGGAGCCAATATTCCTGAAACTCTGGCAGCTAGCCTCTCACAATACTGACCTTCCTTTATCGCAGCTGTACGTAGATATGCAGTATTTTGTTGTTCAGATGTGGAGCATAGGATTTTTTTTAATGTATTTTCACTTATCTAGATAATTTAATGAAAGGAAGCGTACAAACGAAGCGGTCGAAGACATTTCGGTAACTAAGTTAGACTTTTTTTATGTGGACTTCCTTCTTTCCGTTCGGTGACACAGTGTTCTAGTTTTTACGTAACCTTTGTTTCTTTCCCCCTCGTTCTGACATATCCGTATGAAATCGCTTAGTTATACCTACATATTTTAATACTTGCACAGATAACCGATATAAGCATATGAAATCTCCATGTGTAGTTCCAGATGTTGACCTTGCATGTATCCGACAACAAGAGGAGTTGTAAACTGTAAAATTGAACAGAGGAAAAAAAGACCTGCTTTGTCCAAACCAGACCTGCACTTGATTAAATGTTTGTGTTTTCATCTCCCTCCTCCTCCTCCTTCTTTTTCTTCTTCTTCTGTTTTTGTTTCCCTCCCTCCTCCTCCTCCTCCTCCTCCTCCTCCTCCTCCTCCTCCTCGCCCCCCCCCCCTCCGGCTGTGTTGACGTTGTGGTGTTGGCAGACCCCCCTCACCTCCCGTTTTGCTTGATTATTTTACTCTGTTCTGGCGACCCGGCGAGTCTGTTTCTGATTGTACACGTACCAACAATAGTTAAAGAAAAAAATTGATGTTTGTTCTGCTTCAGTGGAGAAATGCTTTTTTTTAAATAAATTAATTTAAAGCCCTTTTTCTGCCTCGGATTCATTTTAACACCTGAGTGACGCAGTCCCCCTCCTCGCCACAGGGGGGCAGCAGAGGAGTGTGCTACAGCCTGTGTGATGGTTGGACAAGAGCCAGATTAACTTTATCCTTTCACACAACATGGCTGCATCCAGACATGAGAGGGCAGGTACACGTCAGTCAGGAGCATTTTAATACTTCTTATAAAAATCACACATTTAAATTTACCTCGGGATCAATAAAGTCCATCCATCTATCTATTTCAAAAAATCTATCCAAAGTGTCTCACTTTTTGTCCACCTTAGATATTCACCTGAGAGACAAGCAGAATGACATGTTGATTTAAGTGACCCGTCGAGGCATGGACTCCACTCGACCTCTCTTTCAGCGGTGGTCAGGGGTCAGCGTGGGCACCCTGACCGCTCTGCAGCTACGCAGCCTCACACAACAGACTGTGCTGCTCTGTGTGTTCTGACACCTTTCTATCAGAACCAGCATGAACTCGTTCAGCAGTTTGAGCTTCAGTAGCTCTTCTGTTGGATCGGACCACACGAGCATCAATGAGCCTGTCGCCGGTTCACCAGTTTTCCTTCCTTGGAGCCCCTTTGGTCGTCCTGACCTCTGCAGACCGGGAACGCCCACAAGAGCTGCAGGTTTGAGACGCTCTGACCCAGTCGACTAGCCGTCACTATTTGGTCCTTGTCAAAGTCGGCCATTTTCGTTTGTGATGTTTAAGATTTAGTAGCTTCTAGCTTTGATGTTGCAGCTCCAAGATGACTGACAACTGCTCCGTGTCCACGTCGCCATGAAACACGCAGAGGCCAGTGTTCGTTTTGTCCATTCTGAGCTGCTGTTGAAAGAAAGCGGTGCAACATGGCGGACGCCATCGACCTGCTGCCTGCGTGGATGTAAAGAGCTCATTATAAGGTAACACAAAGGCGGGAAAACATCATTGTAAGTTACTATAAAAGCATTGAAACATATGGTGAATATTATATCGTTTAGGACCATTTATCCATCTGAACGCTGGTCCTTTAAATGAGGAGTAACGAGGAGAAAATCAAGTATACAAGCACAGGAAGAACAAAGATCAAAGTCATAAAAACAGCATTCAGGAGGATATTATTGCTGCCATGATGCTCCTGCAGTGACGGATCAGGCCAGCAGGGGGCGCTGCCGTCTCGTGTGAAACCTCTGCTTGGTGATGCTCTCATTGTTTCTCCGCCTCGATGTTGCTCTGAAGTGTTTCTGGATAAACAGACGCCCGACGATGCAGAACCTATTATCCAGTTGGCGCCCCGTCGAGCTCCAACATTCCTCCTTTGTTTTTGAGGAGCTAAAAAAAGCCGGCGTGTCGGAGGTGTTTCCTCACTCGGAGCTGCAGATGTGCAACAACACAGTCAGTAAATAAGTGTCTGCTGAGTTTCATTCTGACATCCCAAACTAATGAAGCCTGAGAGCCGAGCTTTCGTTTGCTTTTTTACTGTGTTTGACTCTTTGGGAGAAGCAGTTTAAAATCTTTGATCAGGGAGACGATTTTAAAAGAATAATTCATTAGTTTATGTTCCTATAGAAGTAAAAGTGTTAAATTACATAATGTGCCCAAACATTGTTTTGTTCTATTAAAGTTGCAAACATCTAAAAGCCTTGTGATTGATTGTTTTTTAGACAATCCAAAGAAGAAGAAACAAACTCGACGCTCAGATGAAGCAAACAGTCTGAAAAGGAAAGCGACCGTCAGCCAGGAAAATCAGGAGTTACAACCGGAGCCGACCGTGGACGTCACACATGCAGCACTGTCTGGATATCTGGGAAGTGTGCTCCCGCAGTTACCGTTTATCGCCATAAGGTGCCGCCAAAGAGAACGAAACTGAGATCTTGGAGATTACATCTTTAATTGAGTAAATGTGCTCTATCCTGCTCCATGATGCACAGCCTCCGTCGGCCCACACCTCCTCCATCCGTGCACCTGAGAATGTAAACAGCCAGCAGTGCTCAGCGCTTCAGTCTGTTCATGTGTCAGCAGACTCTGTATATACACAAGTACCATTAAACTGTTTCTGTCTCGTGCTGTGATATCTCAGTTCCCCGAGGGGGATCATTAAATAGAAAATTGATCACCTTTTTTTGCCTGTCAGGGCTTCCGTAGACGGGCTTTTAAACAAGCCTGTAAGTCGACATCATCTCAGTAATTCATCATCGTTAATGACCTTTTATAGCTCAGTTAAATTAATTAGGTTTCACATGAACATTCACAGAATGTCGTTGTATAGCAGCTCGGCCTTGGACGGCAGGCGCCCTTTACTTCCTTACCCTTTCAAAATAAGAGCGAGTTATGTAACAGCTGTAACACTGCAGCTTTGATGGACTGATAAACCCACACCGAACAACATGGAGTCTAATAGAAACCAGGAGCAGCATGTAGATGAGAGGAGGTGGGGGGAGATTGTCATTATGGACACATTAGTGTTGCCTCCACTGCCGCCTGTGTAGGTGGAGTCTCCATAGAAACCAGCGGCTTATTGAAACTGTTGATACTCTGGAAGCTGGCGGAGAGATGATGAAGAGCACCATCTGCCTATAGAGCACTGAAAATCTGCTCTGCATGATTTTGTCCTTAAAAATCATTTTATAATTCATTTTATCACAATTATCATCGTTTTATAAATGTTTAGAAATCCTGAACAGACATTTACCAGCAGAGCCTGAGGTCTTTCATTAGCCGGACTCTCAGGTCATGAGGCGGCTCGCTCTGTTTTCCCAGAGAGAAACTATTACAGGACCTCTGATAGTATCTACTGTGCATGTTGAGCTGTGGCGCCTCCAAGCTGCCGGACCTTCTGAGAAACATCGTGAAGCAGTCGACCGTGAGAAGCTGTGAAAGAAAGCTATCTAGTAAAACACATTTAAACACAGTCAGGGTTACACAAACGCTCCCTCTCCTCGTGGACCTCCTCTTGTGATCCGGCTATTTTTAGAGTCTAAATCCAGTTATTTGGTAATTATAGCAATCCCTGTTTTGACATAACATCGCAGAAAAACAACAAGCCCTTCAGTCCCACAGCCTCACACAGAGTTTGTATCAGTGAGAGCAGCTGCGAGCGCAGCAGAGACTCTGCCTGCAGGCTGCAGATTTGAGCCGGTTTCTTCTGATGCTGTTTTAGCTTCCTCTCTCTTTTGAATCTTCGACTTTTGTGCTAAATTTGGGACGGTGACAAAGCAGCAAGTGTTCCTTACAAGAAGACCAGAAATGTTTGCAAAGTTATTTTCACTTAAAATCAAAAGATGAACCCACTAATAAGAGGTCAATGTGATCACACATTTGTTGCAAGTACGGTATTTATTTGGTCCTTCATGTCCTCTATGGAGTCACTGACAGGCGACCTACTCTGTTATTTATGTACAAGTACATCCTTTAAGTGAAAAGCGGCCATCTTTGTGTTGCACTGACCGTCATTGAACCAGGAAGTAAAATGCAGAAATGGGGCGACCTGTGATTGACACGTTGCATGCAGGAGTAGTTTATTCTTTGTTAAAGCCTATGAGCATCCCAATTTATGTCACAGTTGCCGTGGGTAACAGTACTACTTTTTAACCATGTAGCGCTTCACTTCTGGCGACAAAAACCAAGATGGCGACAACCAAAACTGGAGGCTCCAAAACGGCAGTGTTAAGTGGCTACATCCACTTCTTCTTCTGCACAATTTAGACACACTTGCACTTTTGACAACATTTTATGACAACGACGAACAGGAACACGACCATATATGTAAATGTAAACATACCAGGAAACAGCTGCAATCAGAAGCTCTGATTGGTGTTTTTTTTCCAATATAAAAGCAGTAAAGTGGCTGATTTTTCACATTAAAATTCTGCACATTGGTACTTTATTTATCTGCTGTCGGCCTGCAGTACTCCTACTGACCACATGATGGCAGCGCAGAGCAAAACATGCACGTCCACACACACTCACACAGGCTCTACAGTAGAGCCACAAGAGCTGAACCCGATGGTGTTATCTATGTTGAATCTAATGGTTTTTCACTCCCTGCTGCCCTGACATCCGAGCGGCGGCCATTTCCATCAGCAGCAGAGAGGACGAGGAGGACGGAGGGGTGAGAGCGTGATGGAGACAGAGTGGGAGAGGAGAAAAAGCCAGAGAAGGAGAGATGCAGCCTGTGGGTGGTTTGAGCACAGAGGCAGGATGCTGTACTCCAGGAGGTTCTGTGTCCTGCCTGTGACCCTGTGGAGACTGAAACCTGTGTAACCCAAACACACAGGACTCCCACAAGCCTCCAAACGCCTCCTCTCGGCTGCAGCGGCAACAATTGGATGCTAAAAGCACATTTCACTGAGCGGCCCGAAAACATGCACGCACTCTGCCACTAACGTTTACGTGCTAATCAGATGCTACAAACACTTAACATGCCCAGGACGAGCTGCTCCTGCTTTGTGTCATGAGAAGGATTCTGTTTACTCGCTCCCTCTATCTCATGTGTTCCCCTCCGTCTCGGGGGGGATGGGCCTGGACATGTGGCCGGCTGCTGCTGCTCGCTCTAGGTGTTTTAAGGCCGGGATCAGGCGCTGCCTCCGGGTCAACAAGTGGTCTGAAAACATCACATGAGATCTTCCTGGACCGAGATCAGAGGCGCCTCAGAAGGAGTGCAGCGAGTTCGTCCATCCTGAAAACTATTTGTAGCTTCACCAACTCGTCTGTCGGACTGTGAGGGAGAATTTTACTACACTTAATAACTAAAGAGATGATCCTATAGAAGTCTATGAGAACATGCTCCTCCTCCTCTCCTGATGTATTCCCTCAGTAAACATGTTCCTAATGACTTTATGGTCTCAGTCTCTAGTTTCTTCTTCAGCACAGCATGATGTTCATTTAGTCACTGATGCTCCCATTGAGACTCACACACACCAGGAAGGGGGGAGGGGTTAGGGGGGCGGGGCTACCTGTGATTGACAGGTTACTACCTTGGCGTTCAGTTGCATTAAAAGACACTGATGAGTCCGTTGTGTATTTTGTGCCGTAGTTACATTTTGTTGAAGCTTGTTTCTTGCTAGCCAAAATTAGCATCTCATTCAATATACAGTTACTGTGAGTTGTGGATGCAACTTGCTAACCAAGCTAGCAAGTTAGTTTAACTTGCTAATTCCTCGCTCTTCACTAGCTCCTCCTTCCTGTCCTGTCAGCACACTTTGTTTAAAACCACGTCCTGTGACGGCCTCCCTGCTTCCTGCTGCGTCTCTCTTTTCCTGGTAGGCGGGGCTTCTGTGCACCTGGCCAGTCTCCAGGTGCATTTAAGACCTGACCTTCCCAGCCTGTGGTTGTCTCATCATTTGCTCTCCATGCTCCGGGCACCATGTTATTGTTGGGGTGGCTTCGGCCATCTTTGTAGTTTTGTTTTGCACCATACAACAGGAGCTGGGTCATGACGGTCCCAAATCATGCCGCAGTGACCATGAATTTCTGTTACACCTTGCAACAATGTTAGCTAATTTTCTTACCTCTTCTTGGTCACCATCTCCACCCGTTTGTCCAAATATGGTCACCCTTTCTCCAAAGGAACGATGGTGATTGCTTAAATGCTCGGGGCTTCAGAACAGCAGACCAACAAAACATTTACAGTCTTTCATTCCAAGAAAATCTGATTCTAACAGTTTTATTAGAATCCTCTGTGCCCGAAGAAAACTTTCTAAGAATCACAACATTTGTTAAACAGTTTGCATTAATTTACGTCTGTTGCCGACTTACCGAACAAACAGCTTTTCATATCTGCTCGAAGCGAGCCACCGCATCTTGTGGGAAACATAATCAGAATGCCACTGCTTCATATTATGGTAATTGTTCTGTCATGACCTGTTTTGGTGCAAACATTTGACAGCCGCTCTCGCAAAAAATTAGATTTGCACAGCTTCCAGGAAGAAGAATCTGTGTCAGGGACTTTCTGCTTTCTAACTGAGGCTAGCAGCGTCCTGCGCCAACATTAACCTCCATTATAATGAAGCTACTGTTACCGTCAGAGAGAATTAAGCAGGTTTTGTTTGCTTAACTGTGAGGTCAGTGTAAAATGTGTTAATCAGAAGTCATTACATCCAAAAGAAACAGCTGCCGCTGGAGGCTGATTGAAGTGATTAAGGGAGGCAGGCTTTTCTTTGTAACATTTAACATCTCATGTCCTCTTGGCTCGTCTACAAGAATCTATGAAAGCAGAACACAGTATCTCCGTCACGTCGAGCGTTCACAGTGCAGAGGGACGTTTCCTCCAACAGTGAAGAATGCTTCCTGAGATTAAAACATCTGAACCCGACGCCCCCGATGAAAACACTCGCTCTCCGCTGACCTGAAAACCCGACAGAGGAAATAAAACATGAGTAACCTGTGTTTATGAGTTCAGCTTCTTTATCAGGGATCCAAACATCCAGTCAATGACTCGCACGACAGCTGCACAACCAGGAGCAAAGGGAAAAGCTCTGTTTGCTTTTGTTCAGTGGAAGGACTAAATATATCAAAGTCAGACTAAAGATTTTTCTGCAACTTAAAATGAGATATTGGACACTCGTGGTCCCCAGAGGACGATTCGTAAAGACTCTGGACACTCCATGAGACCTTTCCTCCGACCAACACGCTGATGCATGAAACAAAATCACCATCTTTGTTTGTGCTTTGGGTGTCATGGCCCTCAGATGATGCCTCCTTGTGTTCTGTGATCTCTTTAGACTTTTATTAAATACCACAATCTTGAAGTTTTGCACAAACAAATATTTCAACTCGACTTGACGCTCCCCAGACGATGAACCCTGTTGATTTCATTCATTTAAAAACTAAATGTTGCTGGATTTTTAATGAATTGTGTTGTTGATATTCAATCGAGCCAGCAGGCAAAAGAGGTTAGCATTTACCGAGCACGTTCATGCTCCCCGAAGGACGAGCTATTCACATATTTACACTCACTGAGCGTAAACGTGGGCATGATCATGGTCCCCAGATATAGAGCTAAAACACGCTGACCTTTTCTTAGCTCATCCATCACAGCAACACTTGAAATCAATCGATCAATCCATATGAACGTATTCCTGCTCCCCAGAGGATAAACCATTCATGTCTCAGGAACTCTGTGACCGTGTTTTAAGCCATGTTATTTAACTTAATCTTTACCAGTGAGCTGAATCAATCACTAAAATCAGACTGGAGCAACTTTATATTCTTTCGTGCCTTTCGGCCAAATCCACTCTAATATATTTAATAACAGAGTAACAGACTGAGAGCGACTCCCCATTAATGCAGCGAGGAAAAAGAGTTGGACGCCCTTCAAATTAATCTCAGCAAAAAGCTTCAATTATTCCGCGTCTTGTTTTTTAATTGCATTCTTCAGTGAGGTGACTGAAAGGGCTCTCGAAGATAATTTACCGAGGCCACGGGAGAGGCTCCGCGCTGCCGGCCTGTCGCCTCTTAATTGGTCGGTGTCACTCTCACGCAGCTCAGGGATGGAAAGCCTCCTCTCGGTTCCCAGGGAAACAGCGAGGCTGCTTTCACACTGCAGCTGCTGCCAGAGTCGCTTCGTGGGTTTCAGCAGCCAACACAGACTAAATGTGATTTCTATACTTCAGTAATTGATTCTTTTTCGCCGAGCTGAATGCACTGCAGCTTTGTGAAGCCGTCGCCGCCGTCCTATTACAGGACTTCCTGTCGTTGCAAAGATCACATCTCGCGCCACGTTTCCGTTTTGTGACGCCCACTTCATAACATGATATAAAGGCTCCGTTGACTTTGTTGCATCACGTCTCCAGGACTACCGATTCTCTGATGACGGAGCCTTTCATAACACAGGAGACTGCTCATGTTGTCAAGAGAAACAGCACCTGTTCACCTGCGGCTGGCTGGAAACTAAGGCTGCTGGTATACTGTGTTTTCATCAGCCAACAAATCCCCTCAAAACACCAAAGCAAGCATCGTATCCTTGTAACACCGTGTGTGACCTTCTCCATCATTGTCCAGAAAAACTTATAAACACACCAATGAGCCTCACATTGCACTGGGTAACATGTTCCTTCACTATGGACACACACACACACACACACACTGCAGTTCAATTTGCCTCAGTCCCACACACAGTCCCGCTGCCCCAAATACTCACTAGAGCACCAAATGTGGATTAATCTGCTGCTGAAAATAGTCCCAACAAATCCTGTTCGACTTTTTTATGTTTCAAGAAAATACTGATCCTTGTTAAAGAATGACAAACTAAATATTTGTTGGCTTTTTTAAAGATTTACGTCTTCAGCCAACACCTGCAGTTCCTCTGGTGTCCACTTGAGGCTGCCTCCAGCAGTGAGTCAGTCCCCATAGAGCCCCATGTTAAACTTTACAGCAGAAATAAACATGTTTACAGCCTGGTACAAAAAACAGTTTGGGTCTCTATAGCTCATTTCTCTCTTCATGACAACTGTACGGGGAGAATCTTTATACAGCTCACCTGTTTACATTATATTAAGGCTTAAAGTGATGCAGCATTAGGGGCGTGGCCTCTTTGAGTGACAGCTGGGAGCTGCTAGCTGTCTGCTAGGTGTCCCCTCAGCTAACTCAGTCACTGAACGTAACCTCTGGGCCGTGTTTGTGCTGTTGGAGCCTGTTGGAGATTTGTTCATGTAAATATCAGACAGATAATCTGTGTGTGCGCTTTATTGGACGAACAGACCGTCCAACACGTCTCACACACTGTTTATTAGGGATGCATGATATCATCGGCATGTTATCGGTATCTGCAGATTACGGCTTGAAAATGAGGGACTGACTCAAGTGGACACCAGAGGAACTGCAGCTTCCTCGTTGCCTCAGAAGTCGCTTCTGTTGATGAAATATGAAAAACGATGCACAGAAACGACACGTGAAATGACATGTACATGGCATTGTACGTCCATCCTATGAGATCATGTTGCACAACCTCCTACGCGCCGACATGTAACATCCACGTGCTACACATCCGCAGTGACCACTCGTAATGACAAGTGGACTGCTCAGAGCTCTGATCAAAACACTTCAGTCTCTATGGTGATTGAGGAACACTGATTAGAAGGACAGTGTTTCCTTCTGTCCACGTGACTCTCGAGAATGTAGAGGGCTTCGATTCCAGAGAAAATACGGTACAAGACGAGGTCAGTTGTTACTGCAGTTTATTTCTTGGTGTTAAACAGAGGCTTTAAGTTAGAGAGGAAATTACAGCCACAATCACAGTGAACGCACCACATCTAACACGGAACACAAAAACATGTAGGGACCTTAAAACAGCACACAGAGAAGATTTCTTAAACCTCCTCAAAGCAGTCTTAAAAAATGGCAGTTGAATCCTGGAGGAAAAGTGATGTTCAGAGAAAACATTTTATCTGCAGCAAACGGATGATTTTCAGCCGTGTATATTGAAGTTTACAGATAATTGTCATCATTGTGCAAATTGCATGAAACGTGAGAGTGTTTACGATACTCTCTCTGCACCGTATGAGCAAAACTAAAGTGTTAAAATACTTTCACATAGCTTTAAAAAAAAAGTGCTCTGTGTAGCAGACGTTTTCTTCTCTTTATTTCTCACAACAACAACAACGTCTCTAAATTAATTACAAATATAAATTGAAGTTGTATTTTGTATTTTATATTCAGGCCCTTGTAATTGGAATCACCCGAACCATCACTGGTGCAGTCACATAATTAGTTAAATAGAGATCACCTGCTTCAACTGATGGCAGTATAAACACACCTGTCGGCCCACCTGGAGGGTCCCAGTTTTAATTGAGTCAGTACAAAGACTGCGATACACTAGATGACTAAAGAAAGACTATTTAAACGCCAAAGGTCTCACAGATATAAACAGGTTTATTTACAAGAGAAGATTATTTCCCATCATGCTTCTGGTGGAAATGAACAAGAAGAAGAAACAGAAGCAGCTTTCAGCCACTGCTGCTCTTGTGTGTGCAGCGGTGTGAGTTACTTTTGGTGATTAGGGTCATGTTGTTAGCTGGGTTAGCATTGCGAGCTAACAGGCCACAAGCGAGGCATTTTCTTTCTCCCTGTTTTAAACTTTCTCTAGTCCATCTTAGCTAATTGCTTAAGCGCTAACACCTCTCCTGAAGCATCCTGCTGCACAAACAGAAGTCCCTCCATGTTTACCCGGTTTGCTGCTTCCTGTTTGCTGCTGTGGATCGCGCTCCTATTGGTTGTTGACATCGCTTCTTTATTTGCCTGAGACAAGAATAATGATGCTTCATGATTTTATTCAATATTGGAAATGTCTCTGGCTGGAACAAAGAGCATGAAAATGAGAAGGACATTAAAGCTTCCCAGCTCCACGGCTCTGCTCGCGCTCTGCTCATGCATTGAGACTGATGAGCCTCTGAGTGTCTGTGGACAGCTGCATGAGGCCAACCAGCCTCTTTACTCTGGGCTGAGGTCAAAGGTCAAGCCTTCTCAATAATCCCCGATTCGGTCTGAGATAGAGGGGTAGTGTTTCAGCTAATCCATGACGAGATATCTCTGCCCATTTTAAACAGAACATCTGCTCAGCGGACTGAAACACCTCCGGAAACATTTGAACCATAAAGAACATTAAACACTTTAAATCTTTACAGTTAAAAGAACCACACCAGCTGCTC
Source organism: Semicossyphus pulcher (assembly GCF_022749685.1). Classification (NCBI taxonomy): domain Eukaryota; kingdom Metazoa; phylum Chordata; class Actinopteri; order Labriformes; family Labridae; genus Semicossyphus; species Semicossyphus pulcher. Next base: position 10,504,809 of record NW_027211699.1, on the reverse strand, counting down.
GCTTCGGTTTAGACATTTAAATATGAAGGAAAACTTCATGTTAGTGTCTAAACTTGTGTCCTCCCCGATCAAAGGCGAAACGTTCACACCATCATAGCTCTGTCTTTAACCTGCACATTTCAAAGCCTTCTAACAAAGACGTACAAGACACTCATTTTAGCTTCCTGTGCATTTCACAGTGAAGATTTGAATGATTACTTTTAAGGCCCGGGGTGGACTCGGTCCCTTCACATTGATTCTTAGATTTTGATAAGAAACCAAGATGGCCTCTTTTATCTCTGGATCGACAGCGGAGATAAACGTTGTCTTTTGTCCTCCTTTTAAATGCCAACTATTACATGTCATTACCTCCATTAAATGATTGCTGCGACTCTCAGCAATCATACTTTTACTTCAGTTTATTCTCTTCTTGTAGCGCCTTTGCTCTTTGAAAGGTGCTTTACAGATAAAAATACCTTTTTATCACATTCAGCATTATCTTTAAAGGAATTAAGATGTATGCAAGCTTAAAGGTCAGATGTTGTTTCTTCAAACAGCCACTAGGGGCGTAAGAGTAATTCAGTCTTGGTGCAACCCTTGATATGGCCTTGTAGTTTTGGCCATGACTTCAAATATTATAAAGGTTTGTTTGGGTTCATCTTTAACTCATCTTATCTTTAAAGTTTTGTTGTGTAATGACGCCAAACTTTACAAAGTCAACAACCTTTTTGTCTAAAAGTATTTTAGTTCCCCCGCTCTGCTGAGGAGAACGTCCTAATTCTAAATATAAAACATGTTCAGTATTTACGACCTGATGTCCTGTTGTGTGTGGGGGGAACCCCGAGGACGGCCGAGCACGCTCTCTGTGGATCGTCACGTGGAACCAAACGGCAGCCAATCAGGAAGCGAGCTGACTGAAGCAGGAAGCACAACAACCGCAGCCATGGCGACAAAAGCAAACGTGCAGCATAAAGTAACACGTGCAGCCCGTGCTCACGCCGTCTCCATCTTTTCTATCATCGCCAGTTCTTCCTGCCCGTCGTCCGCCATGTTTGTTTACTCTAAAGTCTCGTTTGAGCGCCAGAGATCCTGTGAGATTTCCAGCTGTGAGAGTCGAACTCTGGTGAATATTTCTTACATCAAGTGAACCAACTACATAAAGACGTGATGGACTTTGTTTTCACATCAAAGAACGAACACGTTAAAGTTTCTTTGGCTGATTTTTAACTGTATTTTGCAAAAGTTTTGCAAAAAAGTCTGTCGGGGGAGAATTTATCTCATGCTGTTTTTTTAAACTGCTTTGGATCCTATTAAATGTCTCAAACATTTACATGGGATAACATTTTCTTAAGAAGGGGCTCATGGTCCAATTGGTGTCAGTTACTTGACATGTCTGATCCATTAGTTACAAAGACAGCTCCTTTAGCTAGCAAAGAGCTAGTGACTCCATAGTGTCACTCATAGAGGCCCATTCATGCTCCAAACGCCCTTCAGTCCAGTTCATGTTTGGCATGTGTGTGTACACGGATCTATTTATACCGTCCACTGAGACTCCACATATACGTCCTGCTGCTGCTGTTGAACGCAGAGTGCCGACGACGTGTCCTACATTTCCCTCTCAGATACTCACCTCTGCTTCTCACGGCCACTGTGAGCTGCTGTCTGACTGTCAGCTGTAAGCTGTGTCGTGTTTTCTATGGAAGGTTCTAGTTTGGATTGTGTTCTTTACATGCAGAGGTTTTTTGTTTCCTTCTGGTGGAAGAAGAAGCCTGAAAACCAAACAAAGTGCATTAGACCTGCATTCTTTCTAATGGCCAGCAGGGGGCACTTCTACTGATTGGATTCTATAGAAGTCTATGAGAAAATGTTCCTCCTCCTCTCCTGATTTATTCCCTCAGTAAATGTTCCTAATGACTTTATGGTCTCAGTTTCTAGTCTCAAGTCTTCTTCAACACAGCATGATGTTCATTTAGTCACTGATGCTCCCATTGAGAGTCACACACAGCAGGAGGAGGGGAGGGGTTAGGGGGGCGGGGCTACCTGTAAACCAGAAGAGAAGCTTTGTGTACTGGTCTCCAAATATGCTCTCCTCTATCTGAAAACAAAAACTAGATGCAAACTGTCGGCTCCAACTGACCTGAACCTTGCTGGGCCAATCAGAACAGTTTATCTTATATTAGGCAGGTTTATTGTTATGACTTTAGCACCTGTGAGGCTTTTTGTAGACAACCAAGATGGCCGCCGCTGATATGGAAAGTCCATATCCGACTGGTTGTTTAGTTACTCCGACATGTTGCTTTGTTGCTCAGATTTGTTGCTCTGACTTGCTGTTTTGTTGCTCCATCTGGTTGTTTAGTTGCTCTGATTGGTTGCAGCACACAGAGACACTTTGGTTCGTACTGTTCTTTTTAAAACATGACTCATCATTGGCAGAAGATCCTCATCTGTGTTACATCTGTGGTTGGACAACTTGTGTTGCTTGCATTGGCTCTGAATGTGACAGCGCTGAACTTTAGTTCTCAGAGTGACAGCCACGACAATGTGTGACGGTTTGAACCAACAGGTAACAAACATGTAATAAATGACACATTAAGTTCAAACGTTTCTTCTCCGTCACTTTCTTTAACAGGAAGTCTGAATCCTCCGACAGTCCTGAGGAAGTAACACATTCACACATTCACCTCCTGAAGGATCCATCGACTGTCGCCTGCTTGAAGGCAAACTTCATGTTTTGAGCCTCATCGAGCTCCAGATGATTAAGAGTCATTAGCTGTTGGCAGAACTCGCTAATTACTGTCATTACCAAACATAACCAGCACAGACCGACCTGTAATTAGCCTCTCAATTACTGTGTGAGGCTTTTTACATTTGATGGTAGCAATAAATTAAGGCAATAAGATAATTATTAGTCATTTGCAGACGCGAGGAGGATCTCGTCTTTGAACGTGGCTGGATTTTCCGTGTGCACAAGTCCTGAATGTTTGAAGTTGCAGAAAGTCTCTTAGCAACAAGTGTGACGTCACATCGTACCTGCAGCGAGATAAACACACCTCAAACAAAAGGTGGAAAGAGAGCAGGAATGCAGGAGAGTGGGTACAGGGTCACAAGGTTTTTCACTGCCCAGATTGATGGTATGACACATGTGTGAGGCCCTGTTCCTGTGAACTGCATTCCTTGTGCAGGGAGGCCTCCAGGATAGGGGCTGCTGCAGTATTCTTGTGCCTGCCTGTTTAATCACATTTACAGGAGGAAACAAGCCGCGGACGGGGAGCAGCGGGCCGACTGGAGCGGACTCAGGAGCTCACATGGCACCCCATGCTCTCAGCCTGCACCGCCACGCCTTAATCGTAACACAAACCAATACTGAGGCCCGTCCGTCAGCGCTCCCCCCCCCGCCTCCTGATCCGCCTCAGCTCCTCCCTCAGTCCGCCTCCCCGCCGGATTCCACTCCAGGTCTTCTCTCGAGCTTGTTCCCTTCTCCAAAAGTAGGTCACTGTTTGCTTTGTATTATTCAGCAACTGGAATGATTGTGCGGTGAGGGTTCTTGTCTGTGATCTGGGTGACATGCAGGCAGCCCAGTGGTGTGCAGAGCAGAGAGGAACCCGCCAGGCAACACACACACACACGCACACACACACGCACACACACACACGCACACACGGCCGCTCGATGTTAAGATAATATTTGTCAGTGGAGATTAAAGAGAAACTTCACCCATCGATTTGCACTCTCACGCTTTAAGTCTGCAGCCTGAGTGAGCGGCATCTCTGCACACATCGACCTGTGAATGTGACACAGAGAGGACAGATGGATCCTCCATGAGGAGGCCCATTAATAACCAGTATCTGAAGCTGGGAGGTCACACAGCGAGGGGACGTGTTTTAACATGAGGTTCTGCAGACACCGGGTTCATCTCATGTCACCTCAGCCTGCAGGGCATCGACTAACTCAGGCAGCTGTTTGCTCTGCGTGCGTGCAGGTGTATGCAGCGTGTTTGCTCCCTGTTGGTCTGAAATGTTTTGTGCTAAATGAGTCTGAATTCAGTCCACAGGGGAATTAGTCCGGGCCGGGATCCTACCTGGAATGCAGCGCGGTTACGTAACGCCGAGGACTTTAGATGATCTGTGATTGATGCATGGTTTTTTTTTGGAACCAGCTCCATCTGAAAACACAGCGCGCGCACAAACACCGTGACATTTATCAGTAGCTGTGTTCGTCTTTATAAATCAGCCGACCATCTGTTGAATGACAAATATGTTCTGAGAATTTATGATCCGTCGTTCTCCGAGTCGGAGGCAGCAGGGAAATAATTAGGAGGAAAGAAGAGGTCAGAGGAGGATACGTGTTTATGTTTTCAGATTCCTGGAGAGTCTGAAGTCTGTGGCAGAGTCGTTCAGTGAGCTGGAAACGTCCCCGTGGTTAGAAGCTTCAAGAGAAATCTGCTGCAATGTTTGATATGCTGTCATGTGTCCGTCTTTATTGGGTATTCTATCAATGCAAAGCCTCTTAAAGCAGCTGGAATCTATAAAATAATGTGTCGACCACCAACTAATGCGACCACAAAGGTTGTTCCCTCTGAGGAGCAGATTTCTAAAGAAGAGCCGACGGAACATTATACCCATGTTTAACGGCACCAGAGCGACTTGGTGAAGAAAGAAGTAGTTTGGGTTTTAATAAAAGAACTGCAAATTGGCGGTAACCTTAAATGCAACGTACGGCCTCAAATCCTTCAGGTTTCCCACGTTTGCAACGACATCGACAGAGAAATGCACGACTAAAACAAACCAAACATGGATCATACAAAGTGAAAACAGCTGCACACTGAGGTGAACTGGTTTGTGATCCTCGCCTGGAATTGTCCAGAAGAAATGAGTCTTTGTTGAGAACGTGTTTCGCTTATGAAGTTCTCCGTCTCAGCTTCATTGAATTCTGCATTTGATTTTTAAACTTTTAACTTTAAACGTCCGGGTTCCAAGTCGGAAAATGTCCACTGGGATGCCTCCTGAAGTCGGACTTCCTACTCCTACTAATCTTAAGAACCCTGATCTTATTGTAAGCATTCTCTACGACAGCGTGTTCGGGCCATTGTTATAAAAAGAAAAAGCGGAGCTGGAAGAGAGAGGTCATCTGCCGAGAACAAACTTTAAAGTCAGAAATTTGACAGAAAAAAAGGCAAATTTTTGACACATTCATGAGATCATAAAGTCATATATGAAGTTTGTTTGTTTGTTGGGGTAGCCCAGTCTGTACTTGGCTTGGGAACCGAAGGAAGGGGGCCGTTTCAAGTCCTGCTACGGACCAAGCGTGGACTTGGGGCTGGTAGCTGGAGAGGGCCCGCTCCTTCCCTGGGCAAGGTGTCATTGAGCAAAGCACCGAATCCCCCACTGCTCGGGGCGCATGTCCATGTGCAGCCCCCTCACTCTGATATCTCTTCATTAGTGCATGTCCACAGAGTCCTGTTTGTGCAGGAGTGTATTCCGGGCCTTTGTGTGTGTAGCATGTTTGTAAAAACAGAGTGAAAACATTGAATTTCCCGTCTGGGATTAATAAAGAATCGCTTCTTAATCGGAAACATTTTATTCAGAGAACACACTGCCTCTCACTATCAGAGCATCTCGTCCGCGTGCTCGGGCTCGTCAAATTAAACTTTCTAATCAGATTCAGCAAAAAGGAAACACTTGTGGTTTTAGCCCAGAATCTTTAGAATCTCTTTAATCTTGTTTTCTCTGAATAACTCGTCCAGCTCCATTTTTTCTCCGTACGGTGGCCCTCATATGCCGTTCTAATTTTTAAATCAAGTTTTAGCTTCAATTTTTAGTTTCTATGCACAAAATACAGCCTGATGCGTCATTAGCAGCGGATCGTCTGCAAAAGCTAACCTGTCTAGAACAAAACCAACTTCCTTGATCGTATCCTGGTTTTCAAACTTGTTGTACAGGACGCAGGAACAGAAATCTGTTTGTGCATGCCAAGGCACATCACTAAGCACCAAACAGAGAACAGAGCATTCAGCAGCTGAAGAGCCAGATGTGTCGCTCAGGAGGTGGAGACCAAAAACAGGGATAAAAAAAGAGGACTTGCATGAACCAGGTGGATAGAAAAATGACTCAAATCGAGTTATGATAATGATATGTACCTGATGACCGAGGATCCTTTGTTCAAAGCTGCTTTTTAAAAAGGGGAAACGTGGTGTTCAGCCGCCCTCCCCGCCCTGACTATTGTCACACGCTCCCTTATCATCTCCCTTGCTTTCCCTCCTCGTACACTTTTCTCATTTTCCTCGGGCTGAATAAATAACAGACATAATAAGCACAGATGATGTAAGCTGTCGTCACCTTAATGCCAGTGACTGAAAGGCTGAATGACTCCAAACACGAAGCCTGCAGGTTTCAAATTGACACACTGGTCGGAATAAAGACGGCGTATGAGCAGGAATAAATCATCCATTCGGTTTCCTGCTGCGGTTCTGATAACCTTTCCCTTTCCTCATTAACAGACGGAGATTACGGATGTTCCCCTTCTTTGAAATATGTCATGGTTTCATCTCGGTGTGATAAAAACCCATCAAACGGGCTGTCTGATTAGACCCGTCTCGCTGTTTGTAGCTGACATCTTTGAAACTAGTCGTGAAATTTGATAAATGCGCTGTGCTTTGAGGTTCACGGAAAATAAGTTCATTTATTCTTTAATATTTCCTGAAACGTACAGGTGGCTGCAAAGAACCAAAGACAACGAGTCGGTTACAGGAATCATTACTCACAAGGAAACCTGCCTCGCCCGTCAGGTATGAAGGTGTGGGTGAGAACGGCGCGTAAAGAACAGGCGTGAAAACCGAAGCACCAATCTTTAATTAGGCTTCCACACAACAAGGTGGCTTTGTGATGTGTCAGAGAACATTACAGCTCACTGACTCTGTTATTTAGTCTCTCGGAGCGTGTCAAGTTGTGATACAAGTTCTTACAGGGAGACGAAGGAGACAATCTCCCAATGACGGAAACAAAACAAACAACCGTCTGAGCTCAGCTGTGAGACTGTACATGGTTTTACTTTCTGATTCAGACAAAGGCCTTATTTATGCTCAGTTTACTTTGTGTCACACAATACGGCATGTTTGTTTCCAACACCACCTGCTGTCCTCTCTCTAAATAAAGCCATAAAAGGCCCAAAAAGGTGAACTGAACGTGAGCGTAGTTCACTCTGGAGACAGCGAAAGGCCGCTCACGTTCTGTACCGAGAGTTACCGAGCTCTGTGTTTTATGCATCCGGCCTGGCTAATGCTGCTGGAAATCCAGACAATGCAGCTCCCGGTGCTGCTGGAGACAGTACTTAAGAACAAATCGGTCCAGATTCCAACGAGAATTATCCAAATTGTGCTGTCGGGTCTGAAAAACAAGTCTGAACACCACATCAGCAACAATAAGAAACGACGCATCGTTTTGAAGCATCCGACCAGTCTTTGGAAGTATCTGTGAGTGAATGAGGACGACAAGAAATCATGACTGCTCCTCGGTGCAGCTAAAAAAACAGAACAATAAATGAACGTGAACTAAAGGAAGTAAAGGCGCATCGTGTAATGTACAAAAATCCATCCTTGTTAGTGACGCCTAGTGTTTTGCTACATTGCCTAACAGGCAAATAATCTGCGATAGCAAACAAGCTAACATCTGCTTGTTTGCTAACGGTAGCTTGTTGCCAGCTTACAGCTAGCCGGCTAACCTTAGCCAGATACTGCAATGATATTGGCTAATAAAAAACATTCAGTAGTAAACATTTGCTTTGTTCTGCTGCATAATTTACTGTCGTGTTAGCTGGAGAAGTTATTCGTCAAGCTAGATAACTGACACATTTTCATAACGTTAGCAAGCATGCTAAGTTTAGCCAACTAGCTCTAACGTACATACACTGCATGACTCCGGCATTGTGCTTCGTAACCAAACGGCAAATTACGCTGGCGAACATCAGCCAGCTAAAACCACAACATGACAATGCTTTGCGGCGATGTCAGCTCACCTGTCCAAAAATAAGAAAGCCAGCTGTGGGTCTGTTTGATCCCCAGAAGCCATCGAAGGTCTCGCCATGATTCGAATGCCCTGCCGATGTTGACTCTAATATCGATGTCGGTCACAGTGACGCCGACGTCTTTTTGGTCAGACGGGCTTCACTAGATAAAACGTTGTTTTCTTTGTGTTGGTGTTGTTGTGGGAGCCGGTCGTCTGTTAACATTATCCATCTCCATTTCAGCGAGCGTTGTCTCGTGTTGCACACTGTTGACTGTAGGGGCGGAGAGTGAGCTCTCGGCAGAGGTACTCGCGAGCGCGCGGATACGTCACATCCTGTTCTTTTCGCGAGTACACCGTCCCGAGTGCTTTACATAGAAATCAGCCCACAGGCTGATAGAGGCGATGAGGAAGTTAGGGAAGGTTCAGTTCCTCCACTATCCCTTCACACATTAGCAATAAAACATGATTAACACATGTAAAATCTTACACAATGCACCGTTAAGTGTGAACATGCACAACACTGAAACCAATACCTGTCCACAGCCGTACATGGCACGGGCCAACTTCAGGAAACACTATCCCTTTAATGAGGAGGCAGTTAGACAATGCCCGTCTGTCCTTTCTCAGACAGACATCGGACACACAACAGAGACTTTACTTAAAGACACAGGCCAGATCTAAATCAGAGCACCGCGCCCAATCACCTACAACTAGCAACAGTTTCTCAGCTTGGGAATCCAGTTTTTCCAATTTCACTGGCAGCATGGTGTCAGCAGAACTCAGCATCCATTACCCTGCTTTGGGCCACAAGTGTGTTTTGACAAGTTAAATACTCCCATCAGGTGTTTGGATTTTGGCTAAATATTGAATATAACCCTCGCGTGATTTTACTTTTTGTTTGACGTCAGTTAAAACAACAAGAAGCCACCGAATCTGCCAGGCAGAGCTGCTACTGCTCATCTCCTGAACAATCCAAAACATTCGGAGGTTTTTGATCGTCAAATGTAAAAAGGAGAATTATGATTGGGCTGTCTGAAAGAATGAAACCAATCCCACTGGTGATAAAGGAACAGTATGTTGGTGTATTTTGGTTCCACAGCGTTCGTTGCATAATTCATGTTCATCTCACCAATTTGTGTAAAAGTCCTTCCTGCATTAAGGCGTGAAATCCTTCCAGTAAGAGCAGCAAGGAAAGTGTACCATTATAGCAGGTTTCAGTGGGAACATGCAGCCCACACAGCTGCCTGCATGTTTCACTGTGTCTTTGTTGCCGGGCTCAGTGGTGGGTTTAGAGCTGCTGCTTTTCTCTGCCTCAGCCTCCACAGGGAACAACAGAAAGTCATCCAACATGTCCTGCAGAGCTGGAGATGGAGGCTACTGTCTGCTTCAAAAGAAGCTCTGCACAAAGGTTCGAGAAAAAGGACCAGGTGGAAGAAATATGACTTTTATGTTTAGTAGTCACGGATCTCTGTGGCAACTCAAGATCAATAATATTCCATATTTTCTGCAAATAAAGCAGAACATTCAAACTTTTGGTGAACATATGTTAGCTGTTGTCCCTGTTACTGTCAGCGCGCACGGGAAACAAAGCCTGGTCTCCTGGGAGAAAGTGCCCACCCATGACTTCCTCCTTTACTTCCATAGTTACTGCATCCACAAGAGGTTGTGCCAGTAGTTCATAGTAGTTTGAACGATGACAACGATTACTCTTTGCCACGGCTGCTAACGTTAGCATTTCTTGTGTGCTATCATCCCTGTTGTCCGACCTGTGAACTAACCTTTCACCTCCTGAGCAAAAGCTGCACTTTGCTGTGACTTTCTCTTTCATCGTGACCAGGGCTTTCTAATCACCCCAATCCACTCTGGTATTACACATAATGTTGAACTGTCCTGACCCGGTAGTGGTTGCCCACATAACACTCGGGTTCTGATGGACCCCTGAAGACCTTTATTGTGTGCAACTAAGCTAGCAGATTAGCAAAACAAGGCTAACAAATAAAAACAGGCCTTAACCACATGAATTGCTGCGTTGCTCATTTTCGATGCTAACAGCTGCTATCATGTGGATGCAGATATATGATGTGACTTCTCCCAGCTGCTGTCGTTGTTTACGATCATTTGTCACTAAACTAATTAAATGTGTTGCTTATTTAAAAGTTACGATATAAAACAAAAACATCTGTGAAATAAATTCTGTGCTAAACTCTTTCACGCCATGCTTCATAATCGATGTTCACACAGTTCTTTAACACGTGTGCAGACTCCTGTATCTGCAGGCCGATTCTGCTGACACACTCGGGTCCGTCAAAGCGTTGGTCAGCGCTGAATCTACAGCTGCCATCTGCCGTGTCCCCTGAGCTCCATCCTGACCTCCGCCCTCAAAGCTGCACAATCTAGACGAGCGTTTTACCTCGCGCAACCTCTGAGTGCTGCTTTTGTTCATGCTTACTAACCCTGGTCCTGCCTCGGGAGTCAGGCGGATAAACAAGATGAGATCAGATTGTCCTCGCTGCGCCGCATCATCGCAAAGTCACAGCATTACATCACAAGGCCTGTTCATTATTTATATCCAGAGTGGTGTCACGTAGATGGTGTCTCCCAAAAATACAGCTGTTAATGAGATAAAGAGACGATGTATCAGAGATGAGTTGAGCAGGTTATTCATTTAGTGTGCGCCGACAGTTTGACATGTTTTTAACGTTTTTTGGAGGATAAATCAAAGATACAGATTCACACCTTTGAGATTCTCTGATTTAATATTTGTCCGGGAATTTGCACCACGCTGAGAAGAAGATCAACTCAGGCTGCTACTGTTTTAGTTATTTACGTATATTATACTCACCATGCATTTGCCTAATAATAACGTTTGTTTAGTCCAGTGACCGTTAACTAACTAGCAGGTTTATTTAGTTTAATCTAAACTTTGGTATTTATGCACCAGCAGCTCGATGACATCCTCTACATTCACTTATATATTAAACTTCTATAATTTACTGGATCTTAATTTCAGCTCCGCTTTTTTCTGAGCTTTGAGAATATGTGTTGTCCTTCCTTTTCCTGCTCGGACACTTTTAGTTTTCCTGTGTGGGATCAATAAAGTTTTTCATCTACTACACTTTCATTGGTATGTAACTTTATTAATTCCACACAAGAAATAAATAAAATCTTCTCTTAAAGGCACTCTCTGTCCTCTGCCGCTATCAAAACAAGAACAAAAGATGTGGTGTGACGACGTCGTGAAGAAGCATGTAGTCATGGAAGTTGTTGTCATAGTCACAGACGAGGTAAAGAGTTAATGTATTCATATTTAGTTACGGATTCAAGAAGCGTTAGCTAACGTAGCTTTAACTTGCTAACTTACCTTCAGATTAACTACACATAGCGCTACTGTTGCTAACATCTGTGGCAGATCAGTTGTGGGGTAACCCAGTGATATCATGTTCCCCAGACGTGCTTATGCAGTTATTGTTTTTAGCTAACATGACTGTCGGTACCCGATCCGTCCCAGCTGCCCGATCCGTTCTGCGCAGAATTGAACCTTTTTTTACGACACTGCCCGATTTTTTCCACGCATGCGTGTCTGTATTGATCACCACAGGATTTTAGTAAAACATCTTTTCACAATAAATGTTAATAAAACAAGCAGTTACGCAACCTGTCTGTGCTTTTATGTTGGCTAATAACGGCCACGTACTGTTACTTGTATTGCAGTGTAGTGTATTTGTCTTATATTGTGTTGTTAATAAAGTTATTAAAAAAAGACTTGTTGCCATCAAATGTTCACGTCTGGTACAAATCGGGCAGGAATAAGTATGCGCAGAACGGATCGGGCAGCCGGGACGGATCGGGTACTGAGAATGACATTAGCATTTTTTAGCTAACATGACACCGACTCGTCGACATGAGTCGTCTACACATACGGCTGCTGTATCTTACGTTGTAATAGGTGGCTGCTCTGACATCATGTCCTCGGGCGAGGTCGTGTGTTTTGTTTTGTTTTTATTCACGTTATGTGATTTTTTTGTTTTTTATTGTTACGATGTAGCCAGAAGTTGCGTTAGCTAACATGAACAGTTAGCTAACTTCCTCCGTCATCCTCTGAGGTATCATCGAGTGCCAAACGAAACGCACTTTTACCTTTAACAAAATAACACATTTCTCTGATTTAAATATTGTTTGAAACATTTGGAACAAAATATATAACGTAGGACGAGTTTGAGGACATTTGTTTTTGTAGTCGATTTATTTGCATCTCCTGTGTTTACATGCTGTCTTTGTCTTTTCACTCTTTGTTTGGTGTCTTGTACTAACTAACCCAGCTCTGCCGTTTATTTCTGCTTATGTTTTCCCAGAACGAGCATGAACACACGAAGATTTGAGAAACAATATCAAATCTTATCATCTTTTCATGCTTTCAATTTCATCCCCTTTAACAGGGCAGCAAAACAAGCGTCTCTAAATGTCTCTAAAGCCTCTGAAGCAGCTTTTAGCACACTGTGGGAAGCTACAACGCTGCGGACGGAAAATTATGTAAGAAAATATCAAAGATACAGTGAGGCATGTTTTATTCCAGACTGATACTCCTCCAGCCCGGAGCTGTTGAGGAACATCCTCCCACACTGTGCTGCGATCATTGTATTGGTCAGGCTGACAGAAATAGCCTTGTTATTGAAGCAGAGGGTTAACGTGAGTGTTCAGAGCTGCAGGTTGAACTCGCTGCTAATTGCTGCAGCCACAGGAGCGCTCGGAGTTAAAGTAAGCACGTACATAAGCCGCCGTTGAAAGAGGTGATTGGCTCTGAGGCGACCGGTGTGTGAAAGTAGGTCGTGTTAACCAGAATACGTAAGAGCGACAGCATGAACTCTCCTCTGATGCCTTGAACTCACCACGGCCAGCGAAGATGATGTTGCCTGGAAACAGCAGCTGCTTATTCCTCAGATGTTAGGGTTTCACATCGTCAACAATGATCACAACCCTCGAGTGTGCGACGCTTTTAATACACCCTCTAATGTTCGTCTTTAAAGCAGAGCTACAATACGCCTCTGAAGCAGACACCACTGAGAAGGAGTCACATGTTCCTGCCATGGTTTTCTTCTCAATGAGGTGACGTAAGTGTGGGTTACGAGAACATGGGCTAATCCTTTTTTCTGGGTGCAATTTACTCGAGTCGAGGCGCTGCACGCCTGAGAGTGACGCACGTGAAAGACGAGCGCTCACGTTGCAAACCAATAACAAACCCGCATAATGTAATGCTCGTATTTTTACTCATGCGTCTGTGTAACTGTGACTTAAAGTGGCCCCCGACACATGTAGGTGGCTTGTTAAGATTTCCAGGACACTGGGGGATTTACCGAGTAATCCTCCCATCAGCTGGTCAAAGCTAGTGGTCGACTATTTTCTGCTCCAGTGATACTACGAGGTGTTATTCCTGTAGTGTTTATTTTTTCTTCACCACGGAGGGATCAACTCTGCAGGAACACAGGTTTTACTGAATGAGTGTGCATGAGGACACATTAGCTCAGCTGGACGTTTGACTACATTTAGGCGTCATGAAGGAACATCATGATGGTAAAAATAAAATCACAAGTCCTGCAGCACCTGTCGATTTCATTTATAAATCGAGCACAAGGATCAATATTAAAGATGGTTTTGATACTTGATTGTTTCAAGCTTCTAAATTGTGTTTTCTGGCTCTAAAAGAACTGAGGGTCTAATTCACTGAAGGACTGAGCTGCTCTTGCGCCCGCTGAACCAAAAGACTTAAGAAGCCTGGAAGCACCTGAAAGAGTCAAATGCACCCAAACAGACCTGCAGAGCAGACAGCGTCTCTGTGCGCGGTCGAATCGGCAACCACGTATGGAGGCTGCGGTCCTCCCGGGTTCGGCTCCCGCCCTCGGCCCTTTGATCCTCTCCACAATCAGACGCAAAACGAGAGCAAACTGCACGGATCTGCTAAACTGTAAGCAGTTTGCTTTGTGAGACGGAGCAGATAGTGGGTGCAAATGATGCGCATTTTATGGAGCGATCAGCAGCCGCAATTCAGTCAGTCTCAAATCTTTTGGGTTTATTGACTGACCAAAAAAGTGATCTGAAGACTGGCACAAGTTATGATATATGATTATAACATTTTCAGCATCAGTTTGTATAAATGCTGATATTGATACTGAGGGCATTTCAGTTCAGGATTACAAGAGAAATCTCCGGCTTTGAGTCTTTGCAAAGGTCACACAAATCAACAAATGTAAGTTTGTCATATTTCTAAGTGACAGTGGTGGCCTGAGCAGCCTTTAATCTCCAGCAGGTCACAGAGGAGGATTATAAAGGGCAGCAAAAAGGCTGGAAGCAAGGACAGACGCAAACATGGAGAGATGCAATAAAGTTGTTGTGTTTCTGTTTCATGTGTAAAATGGGCTCATGAAGTCTTACATCATTCACTGGAACCTGATTTCAAGTATCGATATATATCGTATCATGATGAGTGTGTGAGAAGCTCTCACACCTGCCACCCTCTGGTGAGGGAATCATCTCAGTGCAGAGCCAGGTGTGTGTGTGTCTGATTGCCCCAGATTCAGAGCAGGTGTGTGAAGTCCATATATACACCCTTGTGTCCCAGTGCTCTGTGCTGACTCATTATCTCAGCGTCAGAGGTAGTGAGAGGTTCAGGCGGTGTTTGCTCTGGTTGTGAGTCTGCAGAAGCACCACAAGATGTCCTTTAAAACTCCCTGAAGCCCCTCTCTCTACTGCACTGCAACCTTGAATCTATTTAACATTACCCGTAGAGCTGTGCGTGAGAACCAATCTGACTCAGTTGTGTGGGAACGTTAACGGACCTGCCAAAGTCTGTGTAATGTCCGATTGAGTCCGTGTGTGAAGAGAGCAGCTCATTGTCCAGAGAATTGGAGGTGTGTTGATGTTGTTTTTGTGCCACCAGTGAGCTAACGAATAAATACAAACATCTGAGGATGACTGGTCGTTCACACCGAGACGCCAGAGATACGAGTTCAATTAGGAGCTTCTGTTGGCGACGGCCAAAAACCAAAACTGGTTCACCAAGTTAAAGGAACAAAGGTTGTTTATGACCTGCTAAGTGACCACCTTGTAATCAAAGCAAAGGTGCGGGTGAACAACAAAATAAAATGCAGCACAGTGTGATCGCTGACCCAAACGGCCCGACTGGAAACGACCGCAAAACTTGGTGTGGCTTTGGCTTGGTTGGGAGCATGGAGATGTTTTCCACCGCTCGTTGCCGCCACAAACCATCAACCTCACGTTTCCACGAGATGTACTACAACTGCACTGAAACGCAGAGTGTAGATATTGATTTATTAGTTAATACATTTATACACAGGTGATATTTGACCGTATTTATTGCTCGCGTTGTTCGTGTGGCTTTGCCAGATTTTCAGTTAAAGTTTGAACAACGTTTGGCTGCATGACTTCAAAGTAACTAACCCACCTCTCGGTATCTTCGTTACCTTTCTGTGCTTTTCTCTGTGCTTCTCTGTCTTTGCAAATGTACCACCAGACCAAAAATTTAAAGCAACTGAATGAACACTAAAGTCTCTTTGATATGTGGTTCATAAAACCTGGTTGAGCCCTCTCCTTAAAGACTTCCTGTCCCTCGTTGAGTCTATTCCAGAACAGATCCAGTGCCACAGCTACTTAATGCATGCTAACTGTTAGCGCTGTGGAATTGGCACCTGTGTGAATCACTTGGCCTGAAGTCTGATTGGAGAGCTTCCAAGGGGCTGACAGCAGCCGGAGGACCTCCTACCCCCCCCCGAACACACATACAATCGCACATAACCCATCCCCCCGCTCCTCCCTCCCCCCGTCCTCCACTCCTAAACCTCAGATGACTCTGCAGACGCTGGCATGGCTCCGCTCCGGCCGCCTGAAGGCAGGAGTGCCGTACAAACTCTGGTGCACCGGAAATAAGAGACGGGCCTGAAGAGGATCCGCGCGTCTGTCCGCTCAGCTGGACAAATTCACTCGATCTGCCTGATAGAATTTACTCCTCAACACGTTTAATGAGACCTGGTTCTACGTAGAGGAGTGTAAACATTATCTGAGTATGAGCAGCCCAGTTTAGACACTCTGTCTCATATTAAACTGGTTCCTTATTAAACCTATTTCACCTTCGGTTCAGCCTAAGTAGGACTTTAACTGGAGTTCTACCAACAGATGGATTACTGAGTGCGTGCACACACATTAACACTCGCTGCTCATTCACAATGTTTTTGCTGCATAATTTGAGTTAGACTTCTCTGAGTGTGAGTGGGTAAGCAGCTCAAGCTCTGAGGAATTATGTTGTGCAAAATTCTTCATTGGCAGCATTCACCGTCAAGTCGAGTTCAGATAATCAGAAATACTTTATTTATCCCCGGGGGAAAATTCAGACTCAGTAAATAAAGCCAAGGAAGTGGCAGGTATGTTACCAGGGCCTTTCCTGGTTTCACACGTTATCATGATCATATCGCATCATCACGTATCATGAGACTAAAGTATCTTAAACTGTTTAATTCTCTTGTAAAGTATCAAATTACTCATTAGAGTCATTAGAAGAAAAGTTAACGCCCTTTAGAGTTGAGTCATTTAGGGTTAAACATCACCAAGATATAAGGTAACTATTGGGCTGTGTAAAACTTCCAATAAAGTCAAAAATAAAGGAGTCCCAAGTCAAATGTCAGAAACAACAAGCGTCAAGTCAAAGGTCAAGACCTAACATGGCCTAAGCTTAGTCAACACCAACAACCTGCTGGTCAAGTCATAAGGCAGGACCGACACGAGCCAAGTCAAAAGTCGAGACAGACACGAGCCAAGTCAAAAGACTGTCACGAGCCAAGTCACAAGTCGAGACAGACACGAGCCAAGTCAAAAGACTGTCACGAGCCAAGTCACAAGTCCAGACAGACACGAGCCAAGTCAAAAGTCCAGACAGACACGAGCCAAGTCAAAAGTCCAGACAGACACGAGCCAAGTCAAAAGACTGTCACGAGCCAAGTCAAAAGACTGTCACGAGCCAAGTCAAAAGTCCAGACAGACACGAGCCAAGTCAAAAGTCCAGACAGACACGAGCCAAGTCAAAAGACTGTCACGAGCCAAGTCAAAAGTCGAGACAGACACGAGCCAAGTCAAAAGTCCAGACAGACACGAGCCAAGTCAAAAGACTGTCACGAGCCAAGTCAAAAGTCCAGACCGACACGAGCCAAGTCAAAAGTCGAGACAGACACGAGCCAAGTCAAAAGTCGAGACAGACACGAGCCAAGTCAAAAGTCGAGACAGACACGAGCCAAGTCAAAAGACTGTCACGAGCCAAGTCACAAGTCGAGACAGACACGAGCCAAGTCAAAAGTCCAGACAGACACGAGCCAAGTCAAAAGACTGTCACGAGCCAAGTCACAAGTCGAGACAGACACGAGCCAAGTCACAAGTCGAGACCGACACGAGCCAAGTCAAAAGTCCAGACAGACACGAGCCAAGTCACAAGTCCAGACGGACACGAGTCAAGTCACAAGTCCAGACGGACACGAGCCAAGTCAAAAGTCCAGACGGACACGAGCCAAGTCACAAGTCCAGACGGACACGAGTCAAGTCAAAAGTCGAGACGGACACGAGTCAAGTCAAAAGTCGAGACGGACACGAGTCAAGTCAAAAGTCGAGACCGACACGAGTCAAGTCAAAAGTCGAGACCGACACGAGTCAAGTCAAAAGTCGAGACCGACACGAGTCAAGTCAAAAGTCGAGACCGACACGAGCCAAGTCAAAAGTCAGGACCGACACGAGCCAAGTCAAAAGTCCAGACGGACACGAGCCAAGTCACAAGTCCAGACGGACACGAGTCAAGTCAAAAGTCCAGACGGACACGAGCCAAGTCAAAAGTCAGGACCGACACGAGCCAAGTCAAAAGTCAGGACCGACACGAGCCAAGTCAAAAGTCAGGACCGACACGAGTCAAGTCAAAAGTCGAGACCGACACGAGCCAAGTCAAAAGTCAGGACCGACACGAGCCAAGTCAAAAGTCCAGACGGACACGAGCCAAGTCACAAGTCCAGACGGACACGAGTCAAGTCAAAAGTCCAGACGGACACGAGCCAAGTCAAAAGTCAGGACCGACACGAGCCAAGTCAAAAGTCAGGACCGACACGAGCCAAGTCAAAAGTCAGGACCGACACGAGTCAAGTCAAAAGTCCAGACAGACACGAGCCAAGAGAAACCAAGTCCAAAGAGAACTTATTTAGTAACTTAAGAAAATGAAAGAGACTGATTTATTTTCTAAAATCAGCAGGTTCATGACTTTCATGAGTATTCTAAGTAAAGTCCACAGTTGAAGCCTCTGTCGTACAGTAATTTCACACTTATTCACTGCTGATTGTGAACGCACCTGCAGCCCTGGAGAATCCAATCAAAGCCTCTGAAGTTAATTATAATGGATAATCACTTATTCTCTGTTTGCCGCAGTCGTCCCCTCACTGAGGCTCAGCGCTAATAACTTCAATCAAGCGAACGTTGGAATGGGAGCAGACAGCAGTCGTTTAATGAGGTGCTCTGCTGGGTCCAGCTTGTTTACGCTCTGTGTCATGGAAAAATGAGCAGCCTGAATTAAAGTGGTCTGCTGGGCCATGTGGACAGACACTACCTGTTTCCTGCTTTCTGTTTCACGCTGCTCCTCTGCAGGCAGCATGTATATGGAAATATGTTGTCACACAGAGCCATACCATCAACACAACAGGTTATTTTTGTTATGAGGCAGGAAGAGAGGATCTACAGAGAGAGAGAAAGAGTCAGAAAAAGAAGAAGAGGGAGGAGGGAGGGCAAAAAAAAAGAGGAGATAGAGAGAGAGATAGGGCATGTGATGGGAAACGTGTTCGTCCATGCTGGCAGCATGTGACTCCTTACAAATCTGTGAGCAGAGCACAGCGGGAGGAGTGTGTGTGTGTGTTTTTCTTTCCGGATGTGTTTCTCTCCATGCATGTGTGAGCAGGCTCGACTACTACGCTGCTTTTGCAGAATCACGCATGAAATATGTGCATGAAATCTGGTCAGCGGCGTTTACATTCAGCACGTAATCAAAGCTGCAGCCTGAAACATATCGGAGGAGAGGATCAGCACGGCCCTTCTGTTTAATCCTCACAGGCAGCGTTGTTTTGGCAGGCTGCTGCTAACAGGGAGGATTGGCTTCCGCACTGTGTTGTCTCTTCCCAGAAACACCCCTCGTCCACCAGCACTTCATACGGGGGAAATATTGAGTGCCACGTGAAGGGACGTGAGGCGACGAGGTGCGAAGACGGGAGGCATCAACAAGGGGATGATGTATATCAATAATGACACAGGGAACTGGGTACAATCTGTCCATAAATACTGAAGACAGAAATAAACACTCTCAAATGTTA
Organism: Semicossyphus pulcher; assembly: GCF_022749685.1. Taxonomy (NCBI): domain Eukaryota; kingdom Metazoa; phylum Chordata; class Actinopteri; order Labriformes; family Labridae; genus Semicossyphus; species Semicossyphus pulcher. The sequence goes on along the minus strand of NW_027211699.1, from coordinate 10,485,437 downwards.
TCCTCAATTTATTGTGAACGTTTATCCTTCATTTCACGTGTTTCTCTCGGCCACCAACTTACTCCGTCTAATCTCCCATCAGTGTTCAGCTGAGCTGAGATCAACTCTGCTCATATTCATTACACCATTCAGTGAGCCCTCATCCTTAATGGAAGCATTAACATTCATTACGTCTCCCTGCTCATTTATTAAGGTTTTTCCTTAATTCATCACCCGCTCGTTTGAATACATCAGTTTCATTTGATAACGCCGAATATTTCATGACGTTTGAGAGTAGAGCTCCACTTTCTTAAGCTACAAGATCTACTGTGTCCCTGCAACGTGCATAAAGTCAATGGAAAATTACAACCAGAGTGAACAAACATTCAAAATCCCAGTGAATGTAGAGTAAGTCACAGCCCGCCACTGGAAGTTGAGGGCCGACCTAGGGAAGCAACTGCTCCTGGAGTACATCACAAGGACAACGCTGAGGTTGGATCCGGAACATCGAATGCGTCCAAGCAGGCGGTTGTGATGAAACTCGCTGTCCCATGGGAAGACCGGATGGAGGAGGCCCACGAGCGCAAGAGGGCCAAATATCTTGATCTGTTGGAGGCGAGCAGTTGCTTCGATCTCTGAATGCTACAGTCACATGTCCAAGTGTCCTTGGGCAAGACACTGAAGGCACAGCCATTGGGTATGAACATGCTTCAATACTGATTGCACTTAGGTCTTTGCCATCACCGTGTGAATGTGAGTGTGAAAGGGTGAATGTGACATGGAGTGTAAACATGCTTTGAGTGGTTGAAAGACTAGAACAGCGTGATATAAGTACAGTCCATTTATGGGTGGAGAGCCTGCTGTGAGCCAATTGAGGTGGACTGCACGTGCTTCACAGGCCGGTCTCTATATCGGACACTCCAGGGCATCAGAGGGCAGCAGGAGAGAAGAGCCACCAGGAACGTTGCAGGTGGCTGTGGATCAGGATGTGTGGCGGGAACCATGGCGCAGCGAGCTACTTTGACACAAGCTGGGGATTGATCACCCTCGGGTGGGTCGCCCGGGTGAGGGCGTCTGATGATCAAAGACCTGAAACACCCGATGACCCTAGGCTCATCACTGAAGATGTGTCCAAGTTGCACCAGTTTGTACCTACAGCAACTGACATGAATGCACTGTGTTTTTAAAGGAAGCCATGTAATCTGGAGCCGATTTGGACCCATCCACTGCAATATCAGACGATTAGAGCAACTTCTGCTGCTGTCCAGCTTGGGGAGGGGATGTAGAATGAACCCTGCGTTCGCATGGCATCAGAATGATTGGACAAAACTATTTCCCAAGTCTTTAGATCACATGTCATTTTTAAAACTGTACACGGCATGGTATTAACCGCCAATGTGGGAACTCTGAGCATCCAAGGAGCACGTGAACACAGGGGAGGAACTTTTAAAGTCTGTTTTGGGGTGGTTGTTGGAGGGTAATGGACTGTCCAACAAAACAGGAATTTCACCGATGGAACTGGGGTTTGAGTCCGATGTGAAACAAAAACCTTGACCTAATATTCAAAAAAAAAAGAGGTCGAAAAAAAGACGCTTTAGCTTCCCTTTAAACTGCTTGAAGGTACCCGTTAGCAACTGACATTTGCGGTACCTTGAAACTGATAGCAAAAAGATGCTGTGTTGTGAGCGGGCATCATTTTTTTGTAAGATATCATATGAGAATGATCGTATGAGGATGCACTGGAAAACTGGACCCTGTAATCAAATAATTCAGACCATAACAAACGTGTACATAACCAACATTTACCGTAAGCGTAGACGGAGCTGCCTCTGAAATTGTTTTCCTTTTGCTCTCAGCATTACTGACCAAAACAAGTCCCATTTTTACATTTCTCTCTGAAAGTGAATTTCAGAAACACTGTGCGACTCGCTCTCGGCCGAGCTGCCAAATTGCTCATTCAAGTGTCACTCCCCTCGAACAGAAATTGCAGCATCTCACAGAGAGAATAATCACTTAAATGGGTGAAAATTCTGCTCACATCTTTTTGCCCGCTGAGATACTTTGTTCCAGACAATCCGAGCTTGTGTTTTAGCCACAATATTCCTTCCTCATATTTCACATATTCCCTTATTTCTTTTGACTTTATCGTCCTTCTGCATGTTAAATAGGCAACCCAGCAGGGCATCTACCCGTGCATCACATTACCTCTATAAATGGACTCAGAACACATTACAGGCGCCAGATATATACAGAATCTGTCAGCCACTTGTTTCACCTGCAGCCCTCTCGACGTGTGTGGGCACCTGAGTGTATGCCGGCGAGCGGAGCGATGTGAGTGTTTAATGCGGTGCGTGGGATGTGGAGATGAACAACCCTACACCTCAACATCTCTCACCTGCTGGTAGGTGGAGAGTCAGATCTGCAGCTGCTGATTTTCTGTCTCTGCAGGAAGCGTAGAGCAGACGGTCGGGTACATTTTACATTCAAAGACAGGGAAAGTGTTTTGGTTCAATTATTCAGGCTGCTTCATTCAACGTTTGAATTTATACCCACAAAAAGAAGCTCATATACAACCCACGTAATCTAGGGCTGTTTGGGGGTCTTGGGTTTTTGGGTTTGGTGATGCTTGGGGTTGATGGATGGAAGAGTTAAGCCTTGAGACTTGTGCATTAGTTTATAAAACCCATGAATATGTAAGAGTCCATTCATTGATCCCAATCAAAGACCAAATTGTTGCAGTGTTGCATTCTGCCTCCAGTTTGGTTTGTGTTCACACGGCAGCTTTCACCAGCGGAATTAAAGTTTTGATGTGCGAGGAAACTGCTCTCTGATTGGCCAGAATTTCCACGTGGGAAAACTCCCTGAAGTAAACAAAGAGAGAGAAGAAGAAGAGAGAGAGTCGCGGACTTCCTTTTAACTGACATCGTTCCATAGATTGATCAGTTCATCCTCCTTTAGTTTTTCACTCAACAGTTTGAACCTCCGTGTTCTGTGGACCTGTTCGGTCAGCCCATATTTCTACTTCCTCGTCGCTCCCACACATCTGTCCTCTACTTATCTTGCAGCCTGGCTGCGTGTCTGTCTCTGCAAGTGTCAACAACATAACAACCCACAATGCACTGTGTTTTGGTTTGCTTCCTATATCAGGTCCTACTTTAAGTCTTGTGTATGTTGTCATAAACCGGACCATGGTTCATTTGGAGTCGGACCGAGTCCCGTCTTTTGTAGCGGACCGTGGTCCAGTGGTTTGCTCTCACCTGTCCAAACGAACCAGACTTTCTGAGTAAAGTCTGAAAGTCCGGACCGAAGCTGTCAGGTGTGGAAGTAACGCGTTTCACGTATTCATATGAACGCCTCGCTCTGGTATTTAAACGGTAAATGGACTGCACTTATATAGCGCTTTTCTAGTCTTCTAACTTTTCATACACTGATGGCAAAGGCTGCTACACCAATGTCCAGTCAGGAACTATACACATTCATACACCTACACTTCGACGTGTAGACTGTAGCACTCAGGGATCGAACCCCCGACCTTCCCTTTGAGAGACGGCCGACTCTACCACTGACCCACAGCCGCCCATGTAAGCGTTGCCGTGTCTGCGTGTTGACCTTACCGTACCATTTTCACAGTTCTCTTCAAACTTAGCAGACTCTTATTTGCACATATTTCCTGTATAAACTCAAAACCAGGAGGACTTGCAGTGGACATGTACGGCGTTTACAGTAGCCGATAGTGAGGAAGTGCATCAAACACTCTGCTCTTCTGGTTTCAGGCTTCGCAGCAGATTTTGGAACCTGGTTGCAGGGATTTATCCCCATTCAGTCTCAAAGAGCATTAGTGGCCACTGATGTTGGCAAATAAGGCCTGGCCCTCAGTCCACCTGCTGGGTTACACCGAAGGTTGTTTGAGGACACGAGTTAGGAAGTGTAAGCAAACATTAAGGACGAGATTCCTGCATGTCCCATTTTTAAACATTTCCCATGTTATGGTGCTTTTTATAGTGATTATCTTTCATGTGATAATTCCTGTTTAAAAATATGTTCCTCTTTTCTAATCTCCTAAAAGAAGCTAAAAGTCTCTCCTTGGTTTAACTTCACAAAGTAAACATGCAGCTCGTGCATTTTTAACATTTCAGGAGAGGACATCGTGTGTTCTTACAATCCAGATAACAACCTCTGATGGAAGCTTCAGAGAGGTCTGACTGACTGTACGGTGTCTGCTGGGATGGCTGTGTGCTTTCAGGCTCACTTGGTACGCTGTTAGGAGCGAGGGATAACAGCCTGAGTCCATGTAATTGCTCCGCTAAGTGTTACGTAACAGGAATAGTTCTGTTGCAGATTCAGGATCATTTCGGCAGCAGCAGCAGCAGCAGAGCTTAAAGCCTCAGTGCTGCAGGATTATTCCTTTATGTTCTTCCCCTCCCTTCCCTGTCGCCCTGTTTCTCACAAAGAGAAGACTTGCCATCTTTAACCCACTTACAGTATCAGGTCAGGGTCTTACTGTGGGTATTATGTTTCCCCCACACAGGTGTTACTGTTTATATAATTACATTTTCAAGAAAAAGGTCAGTTCAGGTTCTTTGGGGCAAATATCTGTACTGTGATAATACGTAGACTCATTTCTGTGGCCCTGTTTTCTGGTTTGGGTGAGGCCCTTCAATGAAGCGACATGTTCTTGCTAAAGCATTCAATCAAATTTTGGACGGTAGTTTTCTTCCAGGTTTGTAACAGCTGTTTGGAAAGACCCATCCTTACCTGTACAAACTTGACTGTGACAATGAAACAACAAATGAGTTATAATCTGAGTAATCCACACAGACACGCAGGGCAACATGAAAAACAAGGAGTTTATATAATATCAATGTCATAATGGTAATTTGAATTTGTCAATATGTATTTATGTAGCGCCACATCACAAGTTATCTCAGGACACTTTACAATTAAAGCAAGTCTAGACTCTTTGTTTTAGTGTTCACAGAGAAGTTCTGCCGTTATTTTCATAAAAAATAATCACTTAATGGAAAATAAATCACCATATTTCTCTAGCTAGCTAATTCAGCTAGCGAGCTGTCAGAGAGGACAGCGTTTACTTTGTGGACACATTATTCTGAATGTTTGGGTGAAAGGGACGAGAACAACATGACGGTGAAATGTAAGCTGTGTCTGGAGGAGAAGTGCTCGTCAGCTGTGAAGAGCTCGACTTCAAACGTGAAGAAGCATCTGCAGCTAAACACAGCTCCACAACACTGCTGGGACTAAGAGCCTGTGTTGTTGTCATGGAAACAGCTGTGCCTAATACTGTATGCCTCTGCCCAGTTCGCTGTCAGACTGTTAGCATCATAAAGAGCTGTAAAGGTTACACTGCGTCTGTCAGTCCTGTTATCAGGCTGCAGAGTTACAGATTATGGGCCGTAAACGAGGCGAAGCAATGACAGTCGAGTCGTTACATTCAAAGGTAGACGTACAGCAGGCGACACGCCGTCCTGATGATGTAACACACGTGTGGAACGAGTCGCAGAGGGGGGTTAACTTTTGGTAACGCAAAAGTAATCTACCGCGTTACTTTTCTCAGGAAGTAACGCAGGAACCTAACAAGTTACTTTTTAAAGTGACGTTAACAACAACTGGTGATTTCTGACATAAAGGAAATAAAATTTTGGAGTTCTGTAATCGTCACTCATGTCTATAATTAAAGATAAAAAGTTCATCTGTAACTTCGACATGTGAAATGTGATGGCTTTAAATATTTTTAATAAGCATTTAAACTTACAGTCATTATGTTCACTTGTGAACGGTTAATCTCTACCTGTCAGCTTGACTGATGAATTGTTAAAAGGCCGTGCCATAACACCCCCGCTGTGCCAAGCATTAGTATCACTGACATGACTCAGGGTTCACTGATGTCGTCTGCAAACAGTGCTGCATCATGCGATGTTAGCTTTCTGTTCAGGTGTGGACATGTTTGCACACAGACTCAGAGGTGTGAAGGTTTCCAAGCAAACCAATCAGCTGAGGACTCACCTGCTCTGCTGCTGTGTTTGACACGAGGACGGAAGGAAACTAAAGCTGTTCACACGCTCACACAAGTTTCCACAGTGTGTTAGCCATTTATTTGAGCATGATGCCATTTACATTAAGGTTACATGTTACGTTTTAGAGGACGAGGGTCATGTTTTTCATTGTTATAATAAGTTATGCAGATAATTTGGGTTTTAATGTGCTTTTTTTTAGATATCTGCCTCATATCTTCTCAAACAGAATATTTGCTGTCAATGGGAACATCCCAGTTGCTCCGGATGTTAGACCAAATTCACGCTTTTATTGGGAATATTTCCTCTACTAAACAAATATTTACTGTACGGTAAGGAGGCCAAGATAATAGAAGAGGCCATCGTTAAATCACCCATTGGTTTGTCGACTGCAGTTTGAAGCCTCAAGTTTGGCATTTTGGTGTCGCCATTTTGGTTTTTTGGAGCCAGAAGTGACTATATTTGGACGAGAGGGTGGAGCCAGAGAAGAGCGAGGGGTCTGTGCATAAACAGTCTGTGCACGTGGCTAATTCATCAGCTGCAAAATAAGCTAGTTAACCATCGTGTTTCTCACAGATTGAGATGCTATTTTTGGTGGTTAATGACCAAAGTTGTTGCCTTTGGGATCTAGTGGCCACTTGAGGAACTGCAGCTCCAGACATTGCCGAGTTTTGTGATACAAGATTGTGTGTTTGACTTTCAGCATATGAAGTATTTAAATTAAAGAAAAATAGACACAAAGACACAACAATCTCATGCTCGTAACGCTCCCTAAAAGTTGTGTTAATACTGTGGGGAAACATCAGATTGACACAGATCCCGCCTTTGTTCATGCATTTACAGAAACATCCTTCAAAACATGAAGTACGACTCAAAATATATCCGGATCTTAAAAATGTATCTGCACAACCTTCCATATCAGCCACTGAAAGTGATCATGAACAAGGGACCGGAGATAAATTCATCATACAAGGACGTTCTCTTTTATAACTTCTTCTTGTGTCACTTAAAAAGAACATATTTTCTTTATCTGAACAGCAGCTTCCTATTAAAACAAATATGAAAGTCTAACCCTGACAGTGAGCAGCGAGCCCCTGTGAGCTGTGTACCGCCCTGTGCATACACACATGTCTTTGTTGCCCTCTGTCACAGCCTGAAATCACATTTTCATACGACTGAGGCTCTTTTGAATCCAGCGTTTTTATGTGTCCTTGATTAACTCTCCCACATTGATTCGGAGGCATGCTGCCCCGTTCAGCTGACCGCTTTCATACAACACCGTTTTTTGTTCGCCTCATACGTCACTAATTTCTTTGCACAGATTTTTTTTCTCACAGTTAAAATTTTTTTTTCTATTCTTGCACGTCCTGGATGGAAAAACTGACTGCACGGCCGCAGAAAAATATTACGTAAATGTAAATAATATTTACATGCAGCAGATCGGGCCTATGTGACCCATCAATACAGGGCCCTGACCTTTAACCTTTGGCCTCTCTGCATGTCTCATCTCATCTGTCTTTAAGAAAAGCATTTAAAAAAAAACACTGTTTTGTCTTGAGTGAATTTTTGAGAAGTTTCCAACTGCTGATTAAAGTTTGGTTTTAAGCTCCTGGTTTGACTCCAAACTTGAGGACAAACAAATGTTTGACTGTTTGCATCATCGTGGCGTTTGGGGTCATCTCAGGTAGTATTGACTTTGACGGAAACCTTTTATAAACGTTATTTTACAGGGATTTATTGTTTGGCCAAGGCTCACAGCCTTAATCCTTTATGATTCAATCAGTACAAGACAAGTTATTAGATGTTTTCTTGCACACAAATGGAGACCAGAGTTGTTCAAAGTGCGAGGTGCTCCTCTCTCGGGGTTGAGTAAGGTGGAGAGAGACAGGAGGTGTGAGGTCAAAGGGTGACACCGATGTTCTGCCAACAAATGGAACTTTGTTTATGTTATTTGGCAGCAGTTGATAGGTAAATGTTGGTGTCGTAAGAAGCTTTTTTTTCTTCTCATTTCAATAATCAAAGTAGTCCAGTGATGGTGGTCTGAACATCCATTGGTAAAGACATGCTAAGAGCTATGTTTGCATACTTTTAATGGTGCAAATGAGCTACAATGGTTTGGGAGATGAGATGCAAGACAAGTGAATTTCCCTTTGGGGATCAATAAAGTTATTGTTATTGTATTGTTATTGTTAAATGCAACTTACATCATTTGTTTACATCCCCCAAAGCATCATGGGAAGAATTAAGACAGCAGTTTATCTTGTATGTTATTCATCTGATCATCAGAGATGAGCCGAGTTGAGATCTTGTACTTTTTCGTTTAATAGTGAAACTGGAAGAATTTTCAGTCTGGAAGAATAAAACTCCAATGTGGCTTTAAATGAAAATACGCCACCTGTTGTTAATTTGTGTTAGATGAGTTTTAAAAACATGAAACGTCTGTCAGTTGCTTGAATAAACCTTGGATGATAAGTTCTTGTTTCACTCTGATATTCGCTCTGCGTATGCACAGAGAGAGAATTCAGTGTCACCAGCCAATTCATTTTCCTTTGACGTAATGTAAACCCATAAATTCTGCTCCAAATGATCAGTTTGTTGACAAATGCATAAAGGGAATAATTCTACTTCCTGTTTGTTGTAAAACAGGAAGTAGAATTAGTGTTGTGGGTGTAAATCATGAGGGAGTTGATTTAAAATCACTGCAACCTTAATAATAAAGATATTATGACGGAGCTGTAGCAGTACATCACATTGCATTCTACCCTACAGGGCGACACAGAGGACATCATGATCGAGGAACATCCTCACCCAATAAAGGGAATGATCCGGCAGGTCAGCACGTCCACACGGAGCCCCTGCAGAGTCTCATTAAGATAAAAGGTTTAAATTCAGCAGCAGTGTCTGACCTGTCGAGAAGACGCTTCAGTCAGCAGGGCTTTGAACTTAAGCTTCTTCATATCGCTTTGATGGCATGAAAAATAAGATCTTAGTTTTGATGTGGCGGGACGTTTTCATAGGCATGAGGACAGATTCAGATAAAAGGATTTGCTGCAATCTGTTCCTGTTTGCACAATCACCTCCTTTCATGAGACTTTGGTCATATATCCCCACTTACAGCTAGTTTCTTTTTCAGTCTGTCATGTCTGTTTTAGGAGGGATTTTTGTGGAGAGCAAGTTGTATGTTGACACACTCTGACTAATCATAAAAAACAAATAAACGGGCAGAGAGCAGCGAGGATTTCTAACTATGACTCAGCCGTTACTACGCTGGAAAGCATGAGTTTCCGTGTGCCGCGACCTGCAAAGATAGAATTGCAGTCTGACAACACCCATTGGCTGAAAGTAGGTCAAGTTTAGATTCATGTCAGTCTGCAGTGGATTGTGCCCCCATTGCTCGAGCTTACAGTTAGTACAGCAGCTTGTTTCTTTTGTTTGTAACAAAGACCTAAAAGGTTTGTAAAGCAGACAACGTTGCATGTTGCAAAATGTGATGGTTAAAGAGAGTTTGTGCATCTGAGAGAAAAAACTGCACCAGTCAGGGATCCAACCTGTCACAGGCTCGCCACAAAGCTGCTTTTAATAAAGCAAAAGACACTGGTTTGACTTTGAATGCAAATGTTGCATCCAAATGAGCTTTAGTTGGAAGCACATTTTGCACAAAAACACCTTGAAAACTTCTTAAACTACTGGTTTTATTTGTTTATGTCATATCCTACTTAAAGACCTTTTTTGATGGACATATGGCTTAAACCTTAAAAAATATAAATATTTATTGATTTATGTTGCAAACTTAGATATAGTATAGCCTCGCTCTCAAACAAAGGCGTGGAACGTTTCTTAATCTATTTTGTGTAAACTCTGAGGGGTGTATTCATGGAAAAAGTACAAAAGTTTTAACTGCCTTAAAGAGTGCATCACAGTGCAAGTACAACACTTGATGATCCATTGTTGACAACTTTTATTTTCACCATGTTTGAGTCAAGGTTTTATAAAAGACATGAACCAAATAAATCTGAGATAAACATATAAAGGGTTTTTAAATGATGATTCAGTATTCCTCTTGTCTTTAATATACGTGGTGACTTCAATCGGTCGCCTAAAACACTGAAGTTCAATATTTCCAACAGCCCCTGAAGGCAGCATCTTCCAAACGGCGGCTTAAAGCTATAACGTTGTATTTTCCTACGCCAGTTGAACGCGCCACGAGAAGTGTTCCCGCCCTCTCGGGGCTTTGACGTCACCGACGTCCGTCTCCGCACATGGATGGAGAAGTGTAGAGGCTCCGTCAGAGCTCGGCTCCCCCCGCCCTCCTCCTCCTCCGGCAGCTATTTGCCAGCCAACCTCAACGACAGACAGCCAGCCACTCACCGTCCTGCTGCTGCGCGGACTCCCGTCTTCTCCCTCCGAGCTCCGGCGTCGTTTAACCCCGTCTGAGAGGATCTCCACGGGCCGGTCAACGAGTTTGGTCGCGTCCTTTTCGGGGGGGAAATTTAGTCTTGTGTGTGCGAGTTCTGTTCTCCGGTTTGCCCTTCAAGACATATGGAGAAAATGGCCAGACCTCTTCCTCTAAACCCAACTTTCCTGCCACCGACTCACGGTGTGCTGAAATCCCTGCTGGAAAATCCGCTGAAGCTGCCTTTCCATCACGATGAAGGTACGTCTGAAACAGCTTTAAACTTGACTTGACGTACACTGACTCTGCTTTCGCCTCCTCTCTGTGTGTTGTTTCTAGGGTGGCATTTATCATCCAGCAGACATTCATGGATTTGACAGATGGAACGCAGTTAAGGGCACGGGTTAAATTAGTTCACCTAGAGTGACCCCTCTTAATATTCTACGATCTTTGTCGAAAAATGAAATAATGTAATGTTATTGTTTCTGGACTTCTGCAGAGATAGGACAAATAGAACGATGATTGTCTTGGATAAACAATAGTTTACTGACATGTTGTTGACGTGAACTTCAGCTCAAGTTAACAAGCTAATTTAGCGTATAGGGTACTTTTTAACCGTAGTAGAACAATACATAATTGTTTATTATTATGCTAGCGCCGTTTTTAGCTTGGAGGTGCATTTATAACCTTTAAACCCTCTCGGCTTCAATGGGATTTATATTAGTGTTACCAAGTACTATCGATAGAGGGCGTCTTTTTTGGTCTGAAGCTGCTGTGTACAGTATGTTTGTCAAGACATGTAGCTATGTCACATTTCAGACAATGAGCAACCTTCCAGAGGAAAAAAAAGTTTTATTTTTCCCCCGTAGAACATAAAAAAAGGAACTTTGTTTTAAACAATTTAAATCCCTTTATTGTGAAGTCATCAAGCCAAAAAAAGCATCAGTTTGTTTTAATGTCTAAAATGACAGTACTGTAACAATGAAGACTTTTTAAATATTAAAGGAAGTGTCTCTGAGTTTTGATTCCAGGAAGTGCCTTAAGCTTTACCTTTAATTTAATTAATAATTTGTTTTATTTCTAAGGGACCGTGTACAATATTACATATAAATGTTGCCATTAAATGCATTGTACAAGAGTTAGCTTAAAGCTCATTTCCATCTGCAGTCCTTTGGAAGGTCTCTATTAAAACATCTCATGGTTAAAATAATTTGTTAGTGAAGTTTCCTCTCTCCCTTTGATAATTTGGTTGAACTGACCCTTTGAGATGAAACCCCAGGCAAACTTTCTATTTATACCCCTGCAGTGACCCGTGATCTTCCTCTGTGAGACAATGGAATGACTGTTTGCTAACATTTTCAGGATTTGGGAAAGACAAGGATAAAGAGAAGAAGCTGGACGATGAGGGCTCCGCAGCCAACCACCCACAGTCGGCCTTCCTCGGGCCCACCCTGTGGGACAAGACCCTGCCCTACGATGGGGACAACTTTCAGCTGGAGTACATGGACCTGGAGGAGTTCCTGTCGGAGAACGGCATCCCCGCCAACACAGCCCAGAGCGAGCCGACCCCGCAGGCAGCTCAGCCGGCGCAGCAGGCCCCGGCACCCGCCCCGCCTACCCCGACCACGCCCTCCGTGGTGGATCTGAGTAGTCGCGCAACCACCTCGGTTCACACAGGCATGGCGCCGCAGCCCTGCCTCCACAGCCCCGCCGCAGCAGGTAGGAATCACATGCACAAGAGCCTGATGTGCACCTGAAACACACCTGCACACGTGGGTTCACAGATGTTCACACCTTCTCAGTGTCAGGGGAGGCTTAAGGAGGCTGTGTTGCCGCTTTACTCACCTGCCACACACACACACACGCACACACTCCCCCGTTGTCCAACTGTCTCACACAGCACAAGCTGTTGTGGCCAGCCTCCCGAGTCTCTCTGATTTAGTTTCTCATTTAGCCCCCGCTTCTCCTCGTTAGAGCTTTCAGTCACAGGTTAGATCCACGCTGACGTACTGAGCTCTGATTTACAGCCCTGAACTGGACTTTGGAGCTGCAGAGAACAGCTCGAACAGGCCAAATAAGCAGCACAGGCTGATTCTTAAAGCTCGGATTGGCAGAAAACAGTCTCTGAGATGACTCATGTTTACTGTAGGGGGTTGTCTTTGTGCCGCCGTCAGAAAGGTGGATTTTAGTTCTATTTTTCCGTCTAATTCGTTGGTTTCATTTTCATTCCCGAGAGTCCCCTGCAGGGTTTGGGCGATTAGTGATGAAGAGCTGCTTGCGTTAGTCAGAATTGTGAACTTAATTTACTCTTTGTCCTGCGGTGTAGACTTAATGAGATACATTTTTGATTAATTTCAAGGCGGATTTTATTAAATGGTGTTTTCTTTTGGCTCGTCTTTCATTGTAAACATGTATTATTCCAGCGTGGTGGATGTTTAGAGCAGAATCATATTAATAAAATGTTCTGACATTAAGTAGGCAGTTGGTATTTAGACTGAAGTGTTGAACTGAGTTTCTCTGAGCTGCTGCCAGGCTCTATTTGGGTTTTTCAATTCACCAGACACGAGAGCGAAGAAGAGATCCGAAGCGTTTAAAAGGCCGACCTTCACTGTAAACGTAAACAGAGCCAACTCTCAGCAGGCGAGAACACGACCACGCCGCCGGAGACGTTTACCGTTTCATATCCAAACCGACGGTGTGTGTGCGTGATGCTGCGATGGCTCTGTTCGTGTGTGTTGTACCTGTAAACACAGAGGAGGCTCCTGGTGGAAAGCAGCACGTATTGTTCCACTGAGAGTGACTAACAGAGGGTGTAAATAGAGCAATTAGTCTAATATTTAAATAATGAAACCCCGACTCTGTTAAATAAAGATCTCATTCTGCTGCCGTTGATGATTAAACATAACAGGGTTTGTTCATTCTCCTTTTCAGCTTGATTACGTAGAATTTTTCGACCCTATTCTTTAGTTTTTTGGACAAAATCATTTGACAACTTGGCGCTAAAGATAACCCAATATTAAGACCATAACGTGAGTAATGTTGAGCCTACTCGTGCCAAATGTGGTGGCGGTAAACCAGCTGCAGGTCTACAAACGCTTCCTGTCTGTGTGTTGTGACTTCAGTTTTGAAGGTTGGAGGAGCGAAACCTTGAAGAGGTTTTTAAACACCGCAGCTGAAACGTGGTTAATGCGTCGCGTGGCATCAAGTCTTTAATATAATGAAGAGTTTAATTAGCGAATAGCAAACAGTCCAGGCAGGTGAGGCGGAATAATTTCAGCCAATTACAGTAGAAAATAAGGGCTGCAGCTAATGATATATTCATTATCTATTCATCTGAGGATCATTTTTGTGATTAATCGTGTATAAAAAGTTCAAACAAAACAGGACAAAAAACAGACTTATTTTAAGAAGCTTGTGTTTGACATTCTTGCTTTTAAAAATCACTAAGAAAAGTCCTTGATTGTTAAAATATTAACCATTAACCATTTGATTAGCTGTGTCGCAGCTCTAAAGAGTTAACATGCAAAGATTTAAGTTAGTTTTTTGGTACAGGAACATTAATTTGCTCAGACCGCACAACAGGTTAGTGCTCTGATATTCTGACAGATTTCCCAACATTGATTTAAAAACTTCTTTATCACAATATATCAGGATACATTGAATCACAAACCGTGTATCGTGATGCGTATCGTATCGCCTGATTCTGACCACACACACAGCCCCGGTGATTATTGATCAATCCACAGAACTAGAAGAAAAGATGCAAACATTTAAAACAAATGTTGAAAAATGAAGAAGTTTAAATGTTCAGTTGAAGAATTGTAAAGAAAATAGATTAATGGGGGGAAAAAAGTACATGTTTTTTTGACATGATACTGTATCAATACTGAAATATATTGAACTGTAACACCTGTGTCATGATACATATCGTATTGCAAGATTAATACTAATACAGAGCCTTATTGATCTAACAGGTACGTGTAAAATAAATGACAAAATATTACGAAAAGAACGCAGAGTATTGTAGCAAACATTAAAATTAGGCATCATAATAATTTAATGTTACAATTTGTTTTCAATGACTTTACTAAGAAGTTTTCTATATAAGGCTGTGTATTGGCACGGATCTGGAGAGACTTATCACGATATTATTCAACAAAGTGCAATATATTACGATATTGTATGCTCGGCCATTTATGGGATTGTGGAAGCTGTTAAATTATAAAGAATAAGCTCTATATGCATTAAGACACACAATAAAAATGTTTTAATGCAACATTAAAAAAGAGATCTGCATTTGTATTCATCAGAGTTCCTGTAACGTCGTGGCACTACTTTATGTACAATCTGAGCAAAGAACATTTTCCAGTGTTAGCGTCTAATGTAATTACTGTTGATAAAGATTCACAAAAAATAAAGCGATCACAGCCGACAGCCCGACAAATAATGAGACTTAAAGCAGGAAGTAGAAATGTATGCAGAGTCAGGCCGAGCTGAGATACTGTTGTTTTAGCCTGTTTCCTTTTTCCGTCCAGCAATAAGGAACAGTGCAGCCCAGAGACACGTCTACTGTTATTTTTGATCAATGATAAACTGTTTAGTCTGTAAGAAAATTAAACTGTTTAGTCTGTAAAACATTTAAAAAGTGGTGAAAAAATGCCCCAAACATCTTCCTAGAGCCCGAGCTGATGTCTTACAAATAGCGTCTTGCTTGTGAAGCCTGTTGCTCATGTGAGAAGCTGGAAATTGAACGTGTTTGACATATTTTGTTAAATTACATTATGAATCAATTTAATGTTTTATTTTGTTAAATATATTTAATTTATAAGACTTGGTGTCTGAGCAGGATATCAGGATGTGAAAATTGATCATAATGTCATGTGTTGTTCTCTATTTAAACCCCTCATGTCCCCGAATGTAACATGATATATTACACACGTCCCTTGTGTCCGCTTTATAACGTCCTGCTACCTGAAAGGTGCGTGGACAAAGCTGTCTCCAGTGTGAGAACATCGCAGTCAGAGATAAACAGATGCGTCTGTACAGTACACTTTATTCCAGCCGGAGTGCACGTGTGTGCATGTGCACAATATGTGTGTGTGTGTGTTCTGTGTTTGGGTCCGGCTCTGTCTGCGTCTTCACATTTACCTCTCACGTGAACGCGGCTGGGGTTTCCTGCAGTGTGCCGGGCCATGTGACAGACACATGCAGGCGCCGTGTGCAGCAAACAGGAGCTTGTCACGGCATGAAGCTCCCTCCCCTCCCTCACTGTGCCGTTCACCCCCTCCCCTCCCTCTGCGCTCTCTCCTCTCCTCCGTCCAGTCTTCCTCTCCCTCCCCGGCCCGAGCCTGGCTCCGACGCAGCCCGGACTCGGAGCCAAGGCACAGGCTGTACCCTGCAGAGATCACATGGACTCTGGTGTGCTTTTGTCACGTGTGGGCAATGTTGTTCCAGCTCGGCAAGTCTCGTCTAACCAGCTGCATCAACCAACACCACAACAACAACCGCAAACCCCTCTGTGCATGCTCCCTCCTGCTTATAACCATCACAGAGGTGGCTGATAACGTTGTTTTGACAACCAGGCGAACAAACGAGCTGATGTTTCAGTGTTTTCTCGGCCTGCAGACGTTAAGAAACAGTGTCAGGGTTTGGTTCAGGAGAAGGACCCTGCGTGCTGCTGGCAGGGTCCAAAGGGGAAGTCGGATGTAGGAAGGGTTCAAAGGTTGTGTTGTTGCGGTGCATTCCTGTGTGTAAGTCAAGGAAAGAGGGCTCGGATGGAAGTAATCAGCACATTCAAGGAGCTAAATGTGGACATAGGTAGGAATAATAGAGGCGGCAATCATTTCCCGTTGTACCGTCCTCTGGCCCCGGTTTTTCGTGCAAACCGAGCAGCCGTCCTCTCAGATGTCTCGTCATGTGGACGCCTGCAGACAGGATCAGCATGTCCTGCAAGAGCGGGAAGGAACAAAGTCTTCCTGACGTGCATGTCACAGAAGCCGCAGTGAAACCTGCAGGGTTTGGAGGACAGTTCAGCATCTTTACAAAATAAAGCTGGTTTCATTAAAATCCAAAGAATCAAAACAAACATGCTCATTCTTCTCTCGGGACTTTTACTCTTACAAATCTGCAATGGAAATGATCCATGAGGGCTTCCATAGGTTTTTTGTTTTTTAATTAGAGATAATTACGTTAAAAAATAATTATTATTTATTGACTTGCACATCATT
This sequence comes from Semicossyphus pulcher, assembly GCF_022749685.1. NCBI lineage: Eukaryota > Metazoa > Chordata > Actinopteri > Labriformes > Labridae > Semicossyphus > Semicossyphus pulcher. Next base: position 10,468,809 of record NW_027211699.1, on the reverse strand, counting down.
TTTGTTAAAGGGATTCCTGGTAAAAGGATTTAAAAATATGAAGTATTGAAATTATGGAACAGGAAATTAGATTTTTTGATTTGATAATATTGATTTAAGCCAATTGTGATTATTGAAACATGAACAAATTATTTTTTAACACTCCAGAAGTTATTAAAACTTAATAGTGTACAAAAGAAATAAAGTGCCTTTGTTGATATTTTTGTGTATGTTTGAGTATCCACATATTGTTATATCCTTAATAAAAAACGTACATACTTCCAAGTTTTTAAGTTATTCTCTAGCTATTAATAGGTCAATATTTAATATTTTTAACGCGATTATGCAAGACAAAAGTCTGAGCACAATCACGTAATCTCTGTGCAGCAGGACGCTCTTTATGGTCTTTATTTTAGGTACATTTAAACAGGATCATGCAGAAAACGATCTCCTGCAGGAGGTTTGAGTTTGAAGAGAAAATATTTCCTTAATTTCCTCAAACATTTGTGAACTTTCGTTCTCAACGATCACGACTCCAACAGGTGGAAAAGGTGCACTTGTAGGGGACTATTTTTAGCTGCGGATTAAAACACAATCTTTAATTTAGAGAGTATTTTGTGCAGACAGCGACCTGCATGTGTGCAGGATGAATTCATCGCTGGTTACGATGTTTTTACAGGATTTGTTGACGTAGAGAAACATCTATGATATAACAGTGTTGACTAAACCAGTTGGACCAGTTGCGATTAGTGTTGTTCACATGCTAATGATTTCTTGAAGCTAATTGGACAGAAAGGTGTTCACCCTTCAGCCTGAGCGTGCAGCCGTGTAGCAGAACAAGTGGTTGTTGTTGCTGGTCCTGAGCTACACCCAGGTCAGAGTTCGGCGGCACTATCGTCCGCACAGCCACATGATAAGACACACACACACACACTTACTCTGATATGATCGTGTAGCGTGACAGCCAGGTGTGTGAGTCAGGAGATAAATCCTCTCACCTCAAATAAAAAACAGGTTCCACAGGTGCTAATCAAGTTTATTCCAGCGCTCGCGCAGCTCTGTGTGGGTCAGCTCGGGTCCTGGTCGGTTAATTTTACACTTCCTGTTCAGGAGGGCTATTTCCTCACAATAAAGGCTGAAATAAAGTCTGTATTTGTGGACGTTACAGGTCAATGAACTCACCTGTACGTCTACTTTTAGCTCATGACTACGCTGTTGTGCTTTAATGCAGAGAACAGAACGACCCGTAAAGGTGATTAGGACGAGGAGGGTTATTTGCAGGTTGGAGTTCAGGCCTGACGGATTGTCCAAGGCAGCGTCCAGTTTTAGTTTGTAAGGAGCTTTCTGCCCGTCGGGCGGAGCGCTCTGTATGAATGGTGGGAGGTTAAGTTGGGCGAGATGTGTCTTAGCTTGTGGACGGATGGATTAGCTCTACAATAACAGTGTGAGGAGTCATGGGATTCAGGAGCTGTGGCTGATAAATCCTGTTGTTTTGAAGAGTGCTTGTGTGCAGGGCAGGAACAGAACCTCCGTACATGAAGGGAAAATAAACTCTGATTTATGAAGGTGAAACGTCAAACATACGCTGGTTCTTTAATATGAGGATTGGCTGCTTTTCTTTGTCATGTCTGACAGTGAAAAAGAGTTTTGGATTCTTTGTCGGACTAAATAAGCTCTCAGGGCTCTCAGAAACAGGATGTATTTTTAATCATAAAGACGAGAATATTAAAAGATTATTGTGAAAATAATTTCCGTATTAATCGATAAAAATAATCGTTAGTTCAGCCCTGGTTGATAAAATGATTTAATAGATTTACTCAGTACGTTGTTTGATAATAATCCAGCAGGAATGCCAGAAAAATATGTGATTATATAATGATTTTAAGATTTTAGCTTTAGAGACCAAAGAACTTAAAATACTAGAATTAGAAAACCCCACAAAACATTAGATTAATGGATCCATAAAAATAGGATACATATCACTCTGTCCTCCTGCCTCGTGTGCTCCATCGATGAAGGGAATAACATAAAACAACATTAAGAAACATCTGCAAGAAGATCTCGTGGGAGGACCTCGTAAAAAGTCATGTTTTGTTTTATTTAAGAAGTCACTTGAGATTTAAACTTTGTCTTTTGGGATAAAAGTTTTATTTTGAGTTTGCGAGACAAAGACATCCACGAGAGGACCAAAACAAAAAGACAACAATGTAAGAGATTAAAAAAAACAACTCCCAGAACTAAAAAAACCCAGCAGTGCCACCCTGACTTCCTGTGAACATGTTTGCTGTGGTTACAAGTAAATAGAAACCTGACCAAGAAGCAAACGATGTTATAAAAAACCTATCTAACAGTTTTTACACAACAATTTGAGCCCGACGTATATATCTGATAAAGCCGATATTATCAGCCGATATTGGCCTATGACAGATACATCTGCACTGGAATCTATGTTTGAGATCTGATCGATTTTTAGTCGTTTTAGTTTACATCCTCTCCGCACCGTCAAACAATATAATGTTTAACATTTTTGTTTAAGAAGCAGCCATCTGAGGACATTTGCAAAGTCCTATCTGTGAATCAACGCACCGTCCCATCAGGAAAGATTGTCAGTTAAAAAAAAATCAGTATATCGGCCCCCATATCGGTAATCTGTGGATTTTACCACTCTAAAAATCGGTATCTGCCCCAATCTCAAGCTCCTGGGGGCTAGATATTAATAATCTGAGAACATTTGCAGAGTCTTATCTGTGTAAGATTGGTGTTAGGAAAGCTTAAAAAGTCACTGTATCGGCCCATATATCGGTAATTTGTGGATTTTACCGCTCTAAAAATCAGTATCGGCCCCAGTCTCTAAAATCACACATCTGTCAGGCTGTAAAAAACGCTACATTTGGGCTAAGCAGAGTCCTTTTGTTCCGCCACCTGTGAGAAGGTGTGAAGTATGCACACATGTTCACGAGTCCATAAAGTAAAATGTGAGTTTGTGTTTGGTTTAAAACTGAAACTTTCCAGCCCCGCCCCGCCCTCCTCTTGTGAAGCGAGCTGCAACATCTGCTGAAGGCTCACATCTGAAACATCTGTCTGAGGGACATTTCCCACATTTCTGCTCAGCTTTACGAGGTGATAACGAGCTGTTCTTTAATAGTGCTGCATACTTTGTCAAACAAACACTTTAAGGTTCCTTGTTGTGAACAGCCGAGGAGGCGGCCGAGTTTCTCATGTCGTGAAAGAAGCCCGTTGGCTTCCTCTGGGTGGGACAGTTTCTGCTGATTTACACACTTCCTGTTTGTTTCTGGTTCATACACAGCGAGCACACACAAGCTGCACACACTCTGACTGAAGGTCGCCTGCATTGACTGGCTGTCACGTCAGGCTCACAAGTACAGAAATGTAGGTCATGATGTACGAGATGCCAGAACATCAACAGCTAATGAAAAAGCCTGCTGCTCTCTCAGCCCTCTGTCGTGTTCAGTTGTTGCTTGTCCAGCCTTTTAGCATCGAGCAGAGAGATGCAGGTGTGGCTAGTGCGATGAAATAAACTAATGCAATGAATCACAGAGAAATAGTTTAATTTAGGCCGACTGATGAACTGAGTCACCCTCCACTGGTCAGCCCCCGCAGCTTCAGATCAATCGGAGAGGTTTTTGCAGAGGCGAGCAGACGTGAAGGTATTCAGGTGACCTCGAGACAGTTTAAAGACAAAATGTGGTGGTTTGAGATTAGCTGACAGGAGCTGCTGATAGCTGCAGAGTTTCAGATAAGGCACATTGTGAAATGACTTCCCTACCTGTGTTTAAAGATTGTCTGATAGCACCACCTGCTGGCTGAATGAGGCAATACTCCTCTAAACAGATTAAATGTAGTAAAGTAGTAGTTTTTGAATTGCCCCAACATTTTTCCAAAGCACATCCAAGTGTCTGACAACATCACAGGAAGGATCCCTAAAGAGATGGACCTTTTTGTTACAGAGAAAGATGTTTTTTTGGACCCAGAAACGGCACTTAAATTTGACATTTCAAAGCCACCAGACTCCATTGACAAAAACACTGATTTTGTCTCTACCGCTGCTTCAATCAGTTACTTTTTTTTATGTTATTGTTGTGTTTCCCAAATAATGTGTTTGTTCTAAACTAACATTTTAGAGCATTAAAGTTACTCTTTAAGAAAATTAAACTAAGCGGTTGGTGCAGGAGTAAACCAGCACCTCCTGTGTTCTGCGAGATAAAATTGCAGTATTTTTCAATGGAGTCTGGTTGCTTTGAAGAAGGCGATGTAAGGATGGTTTCTGGTTGAAGAAAAGCATCTTCCTCTTTAACAAATCTGTGTAGGATCCTTTCTGTAATGTTGTCAGACACTCTGAGCCTGTCAGTGATGGATGTTTTACCTTGCAGCCATTACAGCCCATTTCTCCTGCAGCATTAAAAAACATGTAAATATTCCTCATTTAGACCCTTGAATATGTGAAATCAGGGCGCTGAATTCCCTTTAAAGATACAGCAGTCTGTGAAATGACTTCTCATGTTGAGCTGTATTTTTGTAGGCTTGTGTAACAGCACCACCTGCTGGTCGGATGTATTTCTTCCAGAAGAGTAGTCACCTGTTTCCTCGCCTCACGTCTGCTAAAGCCTGACGCTTCTTAATGGACCGGCTCTTGACCACAAACATGTGATCGCTGAGGGGGGCTTGAATGCAGCCTTTATTCCCTCTGAGGCCTCCTGCTCAGAGACTGTCCTCAGATACCCTCCTCCTCTGTCAGGCTGTAAGAGCTTCACAGAAAAGATCTGATGTTGCATCATCAATAATGGAGGCGCCACTTTTAACTTTAATGGAAGAAACAGCTCCATTAGAGTCACAATCAGAGGGGTGTTGGGCACATATCCTGCTGATTTCTCCTCACTCTTTTGTGTCCTTGATAGCAGCTAATGTGTTTCTTCTTTTCCTTCAGCTCGGGACACCCCCAGCCCCATCGACCCAGAGTCCATCCAGGTGCCCATGGCCTACGACCCCGACCCCGCGGACCTGGCTCTGTCCAGCGTGCCCGGCCAGGAGATGTTCGACCCCAGGAAACGCAAGTTCTCCGCCGAGGAGCTGAAGCCGCAGCCCATGATCAAGAAAGCCCGCAAGGTCTTCATCCCCGAGGACCTGAAGGTGACTGGCTGCTCTGTCTCTATCTCTCTGACGGGTTCAGACGGGTCATGTGAGATTAGGTCTCATGTTTTGGCTTAAATGTTTGGGGTCTGTTGTTATGTAAGCGGGTCTAAACCTAGTTAGGCGCTGAGGGGAGGAAGATGGGGGGGAGGGGAGGAAGCTTTTTAACTACTTGGTTGTGATGTTCAGTTAGAGATGCTGCTTTAACACCTTTTACGACACTTAAATCCAGCGGGGGAGTAAAGAAAGTGTCTTTGCTGCAGCTTCAGAACAAAATTGGCTCTTGGATACATGTTGCGCTACATTCTGCAGGAATCTGAAGTGTTTGCTGTGTTGGAGTTGGTTCAGATGAGTCATATCAGACAACAGAATCACCTACATTTTAATTGAAAAATGTTTGTGGCAAACAGATAAGCAGAATATACGCCTTCATCATGGTGCAGATTTGAAGTTTAAATTAAAGCTTTTTCAGATCTGTCTGCAACAGGTCAAGCTTACAACTTTAAAAATACATGTTTTTTGAATGGAGTTTGGTTGGCTTGGATTTCAGGAGAATTAAAATATAGATTTCACAACACAGCATCCTCATATTTAACTGAGAATGAAAAATAGAAGTCTGCATGTTGCATGGCATGAATTGTATTTACGATATCAGACTTGTAATTGTTACACAGAGGCAGCTTTACAGAAGCTGTGCCTTTAAACTGTGACATTTTATTGCAAACAACTTGGACAATTTTTGCTATTAAAACATTTTAATGGCAAAACAACTGACAGCTTTGCATCAGCAGAGCTTTGTGTCCTGACCTTTGACCCCGTCAGCAGCTAGTTAGAGGCCTGCATCGTGGGGCTCTTTACACAAACGATTAATTCTGTTCTTGTTGTCATCGCTGACCCGTCTGCTCCTCTCCCTCAGGACGACAGGTACTGGGCCCGGCGCAGAAAGAACAATGTGGCAGCCAAGAGGTCACGGGACGCCCGGCGGCTGAAGGAGAACCAGATTGCCATCCGGGCCGGCTTCCTGGAGAAGGAGAACGCCGCACTCCGCATGGAGGTAGCGGACATAAGGAAGGAGCTGGGTCGCTGCAAGAACGTTGTGGCTAAATTCGAGGCCCGACATGGGCCTCTGTGAGCCAACAAACCCCCCCCCTACACCAGCCCACACCCACTCTTCTACCCCAACCGGTCAGCCCTCGAGTTTTAAGGACAATGTGTCTCTTTTGTGGCACTGCCCCCGTCCTCCTCCACCTCCCCCACTCCTCCCACCATCCTCCCCCCTTCAACCACCACACATCTGTATGATTCTGGTATTATAACTGTCATTTTGACTTCTATCATAAGCTTCGATTTGTCTGTTCCTTCTTTGATTTTCTGTACACATTGTTCGACTAAATATATATAAATATATATATATATATATACATAGATAAATATATGTATTTACACATGCATACTTCCCACTTTAATGTACTGTGAGGAGTTATGAGCCAACCCACCAGCTGAGTCCCCCTCCCCCGCTACCTTCCACTTTTGAGAAACGATGCCATGCTGTTTGTTGTTCACTTTCATACCGATTTTATACGTGAGATCAGGACTGAAAACTGTTTCCTGTTTCCCTTCTTCTTCTTCTGTGTTTTATTGTGTGACGTGTCCGAGAGCCTGATTATAACCTCCTAAATCTTGTGTTTTTGAAGCCCTTTAAAAGGTTTGTTTTTCTCCCATCATCATCATTTTTGAACTCTTCTCTTGATGTTTTATTCTCTTGACGTTTTATTTCAGTTGTCTAAGTTTCCGAGTGCTCTAAAGTAGTGTTCAGATCAAAAGTGATCAGCAGTTTAAAACCAGATATTGTTGCAATGTATTTGCAATGGAGAGGTCAAAAGGAAGCCGAAACATCAACATCATGGTGCAGATTTGAAAAGTTTAAATTAATGCTTTGTCAGGTCTGTCTGCAACAGGTCAAGCCAACAACTTTAAAAATGCTCGTTTTTTGAATGGAGTTTGGTTGGACCGTTTTTGACACAACCTCCGGACGTCAGGACAGACAGCATCCTTTAATATTTCACTCAGAATGAGAAATATAAGTCATCTGACGTCACCTGGTCTGAACTTTATTTACAATGACTTTGTATGTCATTGTGCCTCACGTTAGATTTGCTCCACTTTTGGTCTGAACACGGCGTACAGAACCTCTTCTTTAAATCCTCTAGATTTTGTAACATTCAGAAGCCCCTCTTTTTCCTGTGCAGTCGTGCCGTAGATTTGCCGTTTTTTGGTTCTTCTTCATCAACCGGACACTGAGCAATAATAATTCCTGTCCAGAACTAAACTAACATGACTCCCTACATGTTCCTCGGCCCCTCCTGATCTCCCCCTTCTCTCATTTTCTCACACCTTCGTTTACTAAGTTAACCCTTAGTTGACCTCTGCACTAATGCGTGTCTCACAATCTGATCCGCTGATCCTCACTCAAAATTTCCTCATATTTATCTACCTTTTATTTCTCAGATGGAAGATTGTTGTTTTTTATATATATATGTATTCTGTTGATATAATTGTTAGTATTAATACTACTCTTGACATTGTCGTTTAGCCTCCTCCTTGTTTTCAGATTCGAGCATGATTTTCTTTCACAGAACGAAAAGCTTTCTGCTAATCTCTTCTTCTTCTTTATTTTTTTTTTGCAAAGTTGTTGATAATTCTTTTTGCTTCTGTTTAACTTTAGCATGATTAATATGAGTGTTTTTATTTTAGAAATCAGTACAGATGTCTCTCATTGTAGCTCTATGTTTGCCCTCTTTTTTAAAGATGGCTGAATGAATGTAAAAGATGTTGATAAAAAAACAAAAGTTGGATGGTGTTGTCCAATACTGTGGTTAACCCAATCAATTTGTTTACTGCAGACCAAAACGATTCACAACAGAGATGATATATTGGTTACAAGAGATATGTTTATATAAACCAACTCTATAAGTTGTTGTTTTTGTACAGTATTTTTCCTATACATTACTGAACTGTGTATTTTAAAGGCACAACAGATCCAGAATATTATTAAAGAATACAAGTATATAACTCAAAGACAAATGCATATAGTGGTATTTTGATATTCTACATTAGCTAGGATGTGGTAGTTTTACAGAGATTTGTGGCTATTCAGCAGCACCCAAACCTCCTGGGCATTATTAATATTATTACCATGATCATTCTGCCACCTTCAGGCTGCCATGTCATTAAAATCCCATTCAACTCTAAGGAAGCAGATGCTGAACATGCAGAAAGAAGAGAGAATGTACCGTTTAAGCCCAAAATCCATCATCTAAAATCATAAATTCATCGCATCCCGACGACTTCTTTCCTGCAGCGACTAATCTTCTAACATTTCGAGGCTTTTATTTTGTAACTGCGCAGCTTTTGAGTCTTGTTTCTTTCTGGGATGAAGTTACGATGAAGGAAGGGAAATCTATAGCTGGTTACTCTTGCTGCTGCTCTGTGTGCGGTTTGGTTCCTTTGATGCAGTTGTAGCATCCCTGAGCCTGAGTGATGGACACTGGGAGGCTTTTATTTTGTTAATTCAAAATAAAAGCTTACAGTGGAGTCCCCCCCCCCCCATCGACCCCAAACACTAGCTGTGTTGTTGTTTAGTGCCGCATGCTGCAATGCCTAGAAGACTAGGATTTGATCCATGATTTTGAGGGCTGTTATTGACTTTTCTGCCAAACGTATGGAGGTCAAGAGCTGCCAATATTGAAGTTAAAAAAGTTTGACATTTTGGGATATTTTATAGTAGTTAGTTTAGATTTTTGTCATCTTACCTATGGCAAAAAATAAAAATGTAATCATCTCTTTAATTAAATACATTTTCCTTTTTCTATTTTGTACATAAAATCTACCGACTGGAACATATTCAACCCAGTGGTTGAATGTAAAATAATAAATAAAGAAGCTACATTTCATTTTGTTTGCCATCATAACTTTGCTTAAATCATAAAAAACTTAATTTAGCTTAAATAAAAACAATTTAAATATGAAGTCCCAGTCTGTAATTTCATCTTAAATTTAAAATATGTGCCAAAATAAAATAAAAGTTATTTTAACAAAAAAAAAGTTGAAAGTTGCATTATGCAGTTATGGGTAATTTTTAAAGACATAACATTATAACATGCATTTTATTTGTCATGTAAAATGAACATAAACGGGAAATCATTTTTTGATTTTATTTATTGACTCTTTTAATGGCTGGCAGCCCTGGACTTCCATATATTTTCCATTAAGTTTTGATGCTTTTTCTTCTTTTCAGGGTAAAAAAAACTATTTTTAAAACATTTAGAAAAAATCAATAATAGCCCCATAAAACAGCTAACAGATGTGTTGGTCATATCTCAGTTGATGCTTGGTTTAATGATCCGGTCCAAAGGTGTGAATGTGACTTAATTATTTTCTAATCACAAATGTCTTGTGCGCTTTAGAGGGTGTTTCCCCTCCTGCATCCTGTCTGCACAGATGCACTCGAGTGAACAGGGTTTGGAGAGACGAGCGAAGAGTGGAACGATGACCTTTTTATGAAACCACACGTATAAATATAGGAAAAAGCCAACAATTAATCCACGCGTATCCCAAAATTACCTCACTGTCAAGTGATTTCACTACCTCACCCGGAAACGTTAACCATAATTCTGAGTCTATTCCAGTGCCTTGAATACACTGACTGTTCCCCGGTCTCTCAGCAATGTAAATCGGTTAGCTTCAGATCTGCACTGAAGGGCTTCTTAGTGCATCAAAACTCGATTTATTCCACTCGCAGACGACGACTCTTCATTTCTTATTTTGGACATTGCAACAGACTTGTAACCATTGTATTCATGGCAACACCAACGGACAGTTTCAGAGTGTAAAAACACAACAGAAAGGTGTGTTTCCTGTTTGTCATGGAATGGATAACATAACATTTATTTGTGCTGTTCAGCCCTCAGCCTCTCCGTCTCTCTGTAATTTGTAGTGTGTAATAAAAACCCAATTCTTACTGCCGTGTCTTCTTTCTCTGCCTTTTTAAAACCATGATGGAAACTCTAATTATATCCAGAAGCGCTGACAAATTGATTCGCTTTATATCGGGAAGTTTCTGCATGACTTTGATCATTAAAAAGAAGAAATGAATCAATTTCAAGCTGCTGTGTTTTTAAAAAGAAAGATTTTGATAATTCAATAAAAAACACGAATGAGTCGGATTCTGCTCAAGGTTTTCCTCGCTCGTGGTGTCCTGAGATATTTTTTGATATAATTTGGCGCTTTGTTTTTAATTTGAGTTTGATCAAATATCCAGTTATTTAAATCTGAAAATTTGAGGCAACTTTGCAAATTTTAGACTTTTTAGGTTTAGATCTTAAATGTCTGCTTCATGTTTTAATAACAGATTTGTTTAAGAAGTTTAGCTTATTTTTATTGCTTTAAAATAAAGTTCATGTAGAAGAATATGTTTGCATTATTAAGAGCTTTAAAACTTTTATTATTACTCAAACTAAGTTATAAAAGTGGTAAAGTTGTGGATAAAAAGGCTTGAACTTTATTGGTATTGACATCCTAAAGATCTGGTGTTTAATTCTTGATGTTTATCGATTTAAAGATCTTATGATTTAACAGCTTTTTAAAAGAAAACAAACCTTTAAAACAACTCTTGTAAACATTCAAATAAAAGCGTTTAAGGTCAAGTTAAGGGGAATATTTCCACCCTTAAATCCTTAAATGAGTTTTCCAAGATGGCCCTGATCAGTGAACGATTTTAGCCTTTTAAAACATTTTTAAAGAATCATATTCTTCAAACCAAAACAAGCCAAATAAACTCACTTTTCTGTGCATAAACACGGGAAGTGTTTGCATCAGTGTGGAAATATTTCTGTGTTCACTTAAAAAAATAAACCCTTTAATGTTTTTTTAACGTTTAGCGCTTTACTCAAAGAAAGTTCTCATATGTTTTTGTCAAATTAGAGCTTGATTTTCCTCAAACGACAGGAAACCTGTAAATGCTCATCATGAATAAGAGTCGTGTACGGAGGCACATTTGGGGCATTATCATCTTTTATTTCACATTAGAAAGGTGATTTTCAGAATGATAGAGTGGAGGAGCATTCGTGTTTATGCAGCACCAATGGGACAGACGAGAAGCAGTTTCTTATCCCTGCAAAAGGCGAGGACCGAGAAATCAACAGAAAACGACAGAATATTTACAATCATTACAAAACACAGCGGTTAAGGAAAGATAAGAAAACAAGCGTTCATTCGGCTCCGCTAAGAGGAGACAAACAGGAAGTGACACGTCAGGAGCCATCGAGCAAAATATACAAAACATGAACCCGACGTTTCCACGCGTCAGAACACAGACAGGAAACACGGCTCGTCATAGTGGTGCGAGTGGCAATGTGATACTGGACTACAGGTCAAAGGTCGTGCATACACACACACTCTACTGCACACTGTTCACAGTAATAAGAAAGTGGAATAGTTCACACACCGCCTGAGCTGACTCTCCGTCTTCGTTTGGCTCGTTAACAAAAATCAACACATCATGAAATGCTGTGAATCATTACAGCAACCCGCCAGCAGGGGGCGCTACATACTCAAAGAATGAACTGAGAAGAGTTGAATCAGGGCCATACAAAAAAAAAAAAAAAGATTGTGCCAGACATACATTTTTTTTTTTTTTGCAATTTGAGAACTTCGACTTTAGTCCTAAAATGGAAAAAAAATTCCCTCTTGATTATTTATTTCTTCTGTCATTCATTCAAACATGCTGAAACATGTTCTAAATTCTTAAATGTTTTTTTTCCTGCATTACAAAAAAAAAAACTTTACTTAATTTTTTGTTTTTTACCTTTTTCTTGCAATGCAAATGCAGATTTTTTTTAACGCAATTTGAGTCAACTTAATTCTTACAAAAATAATCAAAGAGGGAATTTCTTTTGCATTTTGTGTCTAGCACTCATGACATTTACTTTTTTCTTGCAATACAAAAAAGTTAATGTAAGAAAAAATCGAATTTTCAGTATTTGTGCAATTTAAAAAAAGAAAAAATGTAGGAAGATTTTTTTTTCTGCATTCTAAGAGTTTAGTTTTATTCTTAAAATGCAAAATAATCTAATCAATCAAACTTTCAGAATGTGTGCAAGACAAAAAAAATAAATTGGGAGATTTTTTTTTTGGCATTTTAAGGAACTTTTGCAAGAAAAGATTAAATGTCAAGAACTTACTAATACAAAAAAAAAAGTCTTATTTGCCCTTTAAGGAATAAATAGTACTTTCAGTATTTGTGCCAGACATAAACTAATATTTGGAAGATTCTTTTTACATATCAAGAATTTCAACTTTAATCTTAAAATGCAAAAAAAAGTCTCTTTTTTTCTCCTTATGTCTAAGACTCACTGAAACAATTACCAAGTTGTTGACGTTTGTTGACTTTTCTTGCAATACAAAATGATAAAAAAAAAAAAATTCTTTTTTTTTTTAATGACCCTGATGATCTTCCGTACAGGACTGCTTTTACATACCTGCCAGAATCAAAGCATTAGGAAAAATAAACCTGTCAGCCTGGATGAGCTGGGTTTAAACGTTGTGATCACTGTAACAAAAAAAAATTACAAGACAAAAAAAACAAAAAACTATGGTGAGCATTTTATTCTTCTGACTTGAAGTGCATCAACCTAATAATGAGGGCTGGGCATCAAACTGCAATATTTTTAGGTACAAAAATTTGCATCAGATTCATAATCTCCTTTTTGTTTGATCAGATAGTTTCTGACTTAAATCACAATTTTGGCCAACTTTAAGCTTTTTTACCTTGTTAGTTCTTACAGCTGCTTGTGGGATCTTTGGTCTCTTCTTTAATGAAGACATTTAAGACGTTTAAATTTCTCAGCAGTAAAGTATCAAAAATGTAACAAATGTTTCTGGATGATCCCCAGCCCTGCTGCTGATAACAGCATCTCACTTGATCCCCGTGTTTAAATCACAAACTGAAATGAATGAATCTCAACATGGAATTTACTTCAGCGATACAAAAGACTGCTATCAAATCTTCAAATACTCCTGAATGTGCCAGGGTTCACTGTAAAAAGTCTACATTTTTAAAGAAGCTTCTGTAAGAGACACATCTGTCCTCCTCCACGTTAGAAAACAGTAAACATTTCCTGGTCATTGTTTCGTAAACTTTTCGGCTGTCGTTGCAGCTTCAGCGGGCAGGTGAGGGAGTCTGTGCAGGTGGAGAGGCGGCGTTCCAGCTTGGCGTAGTCAGGACTGGAGGAGGGTGTCGGCGCTGGGGGCCTTGTAGAGGTATTTCCAGATGGCGTAGTAGTGCACGGCCGCAGCCAGCGCCACGAACACGTGCCAGATGGCGTGGGCGAAGGGGATGACGCCGTCGCTTTTAAAGAAGAACACACCGAGGCAGTAGAGGAGGCCGCCGCAGGCCAGCTCGTGGAGACCCTCAGTGTTGCTCTGCAGAGCGCACAAGAGAAAATACAAGAGGAGTGTTGTTTAAGTGAACGATTCTCCTGCTGTGTTAAATCGATGCATGAAACCAGAGATTTAGGCCGTAGATTAAATAGTGTGCGTGTTTCTTATGGTAGATTAGATAATCAAGCATGCGCATAAGAAAATAAGAAAGAAGATGCATTTCTGAACTTAGCGTTAAAAATTATTTCTGTCCAATAACAAAATGACAAAAAATGATCCGACTGTTTAAAAAAAAGGTAAAACAGAAAGAGGAAAACAAAACAAAACAAAAAAGTAACATCTTTTTAAATGTTCAAAATGAGTAACAGTAAAGGGATATGAGGCTGCAATGTTCATTGACACCACAAGAGGGCAGCAGCATCTAATCAAGTAGCTGCATTTAAATTAATCTGAACTACATCCTGAACTTTATTAGTATTTAAATGTTTACAACCTTAAAACCCATGCATTTTTAAATCTAACAGGTATTTGTCCCTGCAGACTTTTGGACCTGTGATCGTAAGGAAAGCACAGGTGTTGACAGCTGAAATGAAAGGTCATGGTAATTAAGAAGTTTGAAGTCCGGTGCATTTTAATTTAAAGCTTTTAGAGAAGCCATCAAGGCTCAAGTATGTCACAGAAGGAATGAAAGAGTTATCAAGCAGGATCATTCCTGCAAAACCTCAGAAATATTTGAACCATTTGTAACACAAAAATGTTCATACTGTAACACAGTGTATATTTATAGGACGCACTTTTTAGATGGAAAAAACATGTATTAAAAGCGCATCTTATACACTGAATTTTATGGTAATCCAGGTTCTGCAGACTCTGTCAACAAGAACAGGAAGTGAAACGCTCATAAAGCCTTCTACCCTAGCGTGGAACGAGTGACCTGCGACGATCCAGGACATGCAAATAAAGTGTGACTGTAAACAAATCAATGAATATTAAAATTACCATCGACGTCACCACTGATGCGGGGAAGAAACCCATCGTCAGATAGAAGGCCAGCTCAACCAGTTTGTACCTGTGAAGACAGAAAACACGACACGTCCACTGACGATCAACGGGGAGAAAAGGAGGAAACAAACTGAAGAGCAACAAGAAGTTTGAAAAAGTCTGGGACCTCGTTAGTGAGACTGACTTCTAAGTTTATTCGGATGTTGTTCTGATTTACATTTTTCTTTTGACTTCTACAAACTAAATCTGTTTTTTTCTTCAACTTAAATGTATTTTACAAAGCACAGAACATGTGCAGACTGTGTCCTGACCGAGAGAATGTGCAGTCTAAGTGAAAGCAGGGGTGTTCTGTGTGCGAGGGCAGAGTTTATGCTCTCAAAACTAGAGATCACACTCTGAGTGAAGATCGTAATAAAGCCGCTTATTTTATATCTGAAATGTTGGAATAAAAACGATATTCCAAAGCACAAAGAAACTAAATTTGAGACGGAGAAAGGCAGCAAAAATTCACATTTCGAGGAGCAGTAAACTTTTGTCATTTTGTCTTAAAAATAATCCTAAATTGTTATTTAATCTGTGACCCAAACATAAAAACCAACCAACATAATGACTGGTGGTTCCTTTCACACACTTTCTGCCCGATCTTGAGCTTAAGTTTTTACTAACAAACAAATGAACTCACTTCTCATGATAGTTGAAGACGTAGATGGTTCCAGCAGCAGCCATGAGCCACACGAACCAGCGCATGTGAGCAGCCAGAGGGCCGAGCTCACGCAGGTTCAACCTGAGCAGAAAGAGGAGATGTTACACCTCTATTCACACCTGCAGCTCCCCTGAGGAAACCCCGCCCCCTCTGTGTGACACTCACCACGGGGTGTAGGAGGCAGCGATGAAGAAGTAGATGACCACTCTGTCGCACATGTGGAAACACTGCTCCATGGACCTGAAACAACAGACGGGTTATTAAAGGTTATTTTTCTGTGTTTCTATTCTGCTGTGTGAAAACCTGTCTGTCTCTCTGCTCTGCTCCCTGCCTGTCTGTCTGCAACAGACACTGTTGTAACTTTAGCATCTTTATGAGACGTTAAAGGTGAGTGAGAACAGTCCGCTGTGTCGTTGCTGTATAAGAGCTCCAGGTGTGACGGCGGGCGGAGGAGATGTAGGTCTTGTGCATCACCAGGGAGGGACATAAAGACTCAAAGGGAAAGGTTGCTCATGTCTCTTAAAACACTCACCTCACGTCTCTGCATGCATCCCAAGTGGGAGGGACTAAGATGCATGGAAAAGACGCAAGTGAGGGATGCATGGATGCAATTTAAAAGATTTGGGATGCAGCCAGAGTTTTAAACTGGATGCAAAATTAGTAAATGCTCACCCAGGTGTCGAGCATTTAGCAAAATGGCACTGCCTCTAAAACAGTTCTTAAATTGAATATGTATGCGTTACTCTAATCCGCCTGGTTTCTGTTTCTTTAAAGATCTTAAAAGAATAACGATGTTAACACTGATCTGTCAAACTGTCATGGGGGAAACAGGATGCACATGAAACAGGAAGCTAAAATAACAGCACGTCAAAGAGACAACACTGGCGATGAGGGAAGCTAAAGAATGCAGAGAGATAAAAATAGCCCTGTCAGCAGTGAGACATAAATCTACTGTTGTTACCCCGACGATAGAGACTTAATGTTCTTCTTTCAAACTAGAAAAGAGACAGCTGTACTGGAGCTGTTTTCATTCTAAATATCACAAAGGAAAGTGCCGTGTGTCTGCGTCCTGGTGCATTACGTAAACATGCGTAAGTGGGTCATGTATGTGTATTTATGTAGGCTAACGACAGCTTGTTCTGGAACATGTCAGTGCCCTGGTTCTCTGCCAGCACAGCTTGCCCTCCTCCTCACCTCATGTGGCTCTTCTTCCAGGTGATGATGTGAAACACGGTGGAGACGAGGAAGAGCGCGCACAGGCCCATGCCGTACACCCAGGCGGTGACTCTCTCCCAGCCGTTATCGGACAGACGGTGCAGCAGCGCCATGCCCACGAAGGCGGGCACGATGAGGAGCTGCAGAGACACATTAAACGGTTAAAACATAATATTTAAAATAAGACATCTGCGTTATAAAGTCAAACCACTCACTGCATGAGTGTAGCAGTTTGCAGCGTGCTCGTAGCAGGTGGGCTGGTAGCGGCAGTTAGCAGAGGCCCGTCTGTTCATGAACCTGAAACACACAGAAACACAAAACTAATAATAAACAACCGTGAAAGGGAGGCGGAGCTTCTTACTGACAGAATCCTGGTTTGGCCTTTTGGAAAGAAAATAATGAAGATAAATGAATCAGAGTCAGAAAAAGGTTCAGCAGGATGCAAAATGAACTTATTTTCTCACAGCAAGTTTACAATGAGTTTGCTGCTGGCTGTCGCTCATTTTGTTCCCTTTACGTAGATTTTCACAGATCAGGAATGAGCCTTGGAAATTTGGAGCGTAACGGTCAAAATAAACACATGAAGAGGGAAGAAAGAACGAGTAGTACAAGTTAAGAATCTTAAATGTAAAGGCCGGTTCACTCCAAAGACTCTCGACGACAGACATCAGCCCATCGGCAGGTAAGGTGGCATGCGCCGATGTATTCGATGTTTTCAGAAAGACTTTTGTCTTGAGCAGGTGATTCTAAAACAGGCTGAAGAGTTATTTGGTGAAAACAGATTATTTTTATGTGAAAGAAGTTTCAATAAAAAGATGTTTTGGGAATTTGAAAGATTGAGTTCGTGCTTTCTCAAAGAGTTTGATGAAGGCCTGAATACATTTATTTTTTTATAACTAAAGTTGCTTTTGGCCGCTTCTCCAGACGAGGGCTTTAACAATTACAAATTAACATCCGTATCGGCCATCGGCAAAATTGTAGTCGGTGCATCCCTCCTAAAAACTGAACAAAATTTAAAATAAAAACAGTGTTTCATTTCAAGCCGTGGGCAAATGTTCACCATGCAAGTGTACAAAATGTGCCAAAATAATAATCTGATCAAAACAAACATGGGAACACTCAGAAAGGCAGATAAGGAGTTAAATAACAGAAAAGTAATAATAATTATTATCTTTACCTACGGTTGAAAACTTAAAACAACAACTAAGCCTAATTATATAAAAACACCTTTTTCATAAACTGTTCGAACTGACTCCCACTTTAGTTTATTAACAGACTTAAATCTGATTGTGATGTTGTGATTTTATACTTTTAATGAATATGCATGGAGTGTTTTCTTAACTAGGCTTGCTTTACATTTACTACAGCTTTACATACGGTCACTACAAAGTACACTTTCTTGTATTTCTTGTTCTAGCGTGGAATCACCTCCGAGGCTGCTCTAACCTGGATTTCTTAACCGTCTCTTGAATGTAATAAAAAAACATTTTATAACCAGTTTTTACATCACAATACATTCAGTCAAGTTAGTCATTTTTTTCTGACAAATACTTGTTGATTAATAAAGTTATTTTAAACGCCTACTTGTGTTAAATTTCTGTGCCACAAAGTTAACACAAAAACAGTCAACACGTGTTTCATATGATGAACAACACCTACATGTGATGTGGTGACTCCACCTGAGAGGTAAACAGGTTTCTGTTAACGGGCGTTAAGAGTGATGTAACTAACCACACCTGGATAACATGCAGTCCTTACCTGACACTGTAAGAGACATTTATACCTGTGATGTTAGCCTGACAGCCCAAACATTAATTTGACAGTAATATATGTCTGATTTCACCCACCTCTGAAAGCTGTTTGTTCTCTTCATTTCAGCCTGTTTTACAGCAGAAAAATCAGCAAACAAAAGAGCTACAAACCCGCCTCACAAAGGAACGAATTAAACAATAAACTGTCCTCATAAACGAAAGGAAAAGGAAGGCCTAGCATAAGCTAACCTTATGCTAACCATAAGCTAACTTTCACTGCAGCTACAAGGCACCGGCAGCATGAATACTCCCACTACAAAGGCACCGTTTTAGTCTTTTTCTCAATACCATCCTGTAACAAACACCGGCTCACTGCCTCGTCTGTAAATTAAAAACATCCATGAGCACCAGCGAGAGGCAGGCCGAACCAAAAAGACCCCCGCAAAGCAAGCAAGTCCGCCGGCTAGTGACGAGCAGCTCCCCGCTGAGCCGCTGAACAAAAAATATGATTTCTGTTTGTGCCCCACCGCCCAAACAAGTGGTAAGATGATGAGTGACAGCAGGCTGAGCCAATCAGCGGAGAGGAGAGCGGGAAACTGGCCCATCAGGGGTAAGGTAGGCGGTGTCCTATAAAGAACGTGACTGAACATTCTGGATAAGCAAATTTTAAAGATTGAGGGTTTTACCGCAAGTCAACAAAACAAGTGAATAAATAAATATAAACCTTTAAATACGAGAAAAACGGTTTGTTTCTGTTTAGTGTTCCATAATGTCCTTTAGATTTCTCGCGTCTCTGCGTTTGAGGAAGTAGTTTCTGTTTGTATGTTTATAGTCCGTGCAGCTGAATTTGCATGTTGACGGAGGTTTTCACGCTAAATTAAAATGTGTCATGGGTGCAGCACTTTCTTCACAAAGGATGGATAGATACAGGACAATAGTATCAAATAACAATATGCAAATTAAAACACCATTTGTACTGCTTTAAAAAGTATCTTTTTGAGGGTTTTTACATATAAATAAATACATTTAAACCATTAATAATACCCCTATAAGGTCACCTGTATTGTTTTAACTGTACAGCTGCAGGGTTGCTGGATTGTAGTATAAACCTTTTAAATTAATTATTTAAAGCAGAATTAATTAATAGTTAAACGTTTGATCTGATTGCAATGACGAAGGAAAATAAAACAGAAGGGGATTTCTTATGCTATTTAATGTTATTAATGACTTTAATGTAATCTCAAGAGATATTTTATTAACTTTACACATAAATAATGACGTACAAATGATCATTTATGCAGCTATCGTCCAGTAAAAAAGAAAAACACTTTTTGTAAAGTGCACATGCAGATTGTTTAAGCTGCTTAATATTTTCTCCATTAATTAAATGTCTGTTTAGTTTGTAAGATAATGAAAATAGTGAGAAATGCAGTCACACTATTTCAAATTCATTCAAACTATCAAAGAAAAGCATTTGACAGCTCAACCATGACATAGTTTTACATCAAAAAATAACTTAAACTATGATCAAAATAGTTTTTTTCTATGACAAAAATATACATTTTATTAGCTCTTCATGTGTTTTGTGTTAAATATTTTAATTTATTTATAAAGCTGTAGATTTACTGTTAAAAATTATCATATTTCCAATAAACTGTAGAAGAGCAGAAGAAGAAAAAGGCTTAAAGAAAAGACTCTTGTTAAATGTATATAGCGTCACACAGATCGTTCTGTTAAAGCCACATGTTATGTAAGCATTCGTCCCTGACACACCACAGTGAGTGTCAACAGCTTCACTGTAACTTAAATCTAGTTTTTTTTACACGTTAAACATTTGACAGATTTTTCTGCTGGCTGAGAGAAACCACGTCAGCTTCCTGCTTCAGGTGTCATGGAAAAAGAACTGTTTAGGGAGTGATGCTGCAGCAGACAAAGTGACACAGGCAGACGGTGCACTGCTCAGTGTCACGCTGTCACAGCTCAGTTACATAAGGCCGCTGTAACTTGATCAGGAGCTCGTAGATATAACAGAGCCTTTATGTAAGAGCAAAGTGCAATCCTCAGGCTTAATCAAGTTCACACTGATCGCTGTTCAGAAAGAAACCTGATGAACCCGCTTACAAAGGTTTTCTAGGTCCGTTTGCTTGAATTATTCCCAACAAAAGGTCTTTTTATATATGAGAAATGTGTAGAAGAACTGTGTAAAGGCGATTAAATAAAAGTATCTGGGTGTTTGTGGTACGGCAGAGGAAGAGAATGGGATTGATCCAGACGAAGAGAGAAGTCTTTGTGGGAGACAATGGGAGAGAGCCAGAGGCCGTGCATATCATTACAGTGTCTCTTTTTGCTTCTGGCTTCACTCTGATTTTCTCCCATGATGCGTTGCTAACTCTTGTGATGTGATGCAGACCTGAGAGCGGCACAGCAGGTCAGAGTATCTCTCTGTCCTGGGTGTAAACTATCCGTGTCAGGTCCGGCTGCAGCCGCTCTGTTCGGGGTCGGATGGAGTTTCTCTGCAGGTTAAACTTCACTCTCACCTCACGCAGGCAGCTGTATCACTCCACACTCACCACTGTCACTTTGAGAAACGGCTGCATGTTGTACAGATAAGAGGAATTATTTGTCTTAAAGCTGCAAAAACCTGTAGAAACATATATTTATGGTTAAGTGTGAGGGATTTGATGCTCGGAAACGTATTAACACCTTTCTCTGGACTATTTGGACATGCACACATCGAACACCAGCAGTTACAGTTCTTCTTCTTCCTTACCAAACTTGCTCCCTACATTACCCACAAAGACACTCATCCCTGGACAGCTTGGGCGCTTTCAGCTCCGACCAAACAAACATTAAAAGAAAATGTTGAACACATTGTTGCGTACCTGACGTTAGGAAAGCTAACTGCCGTTTATATTCCTGTCGCATACTCCCCACAACCTGTTGAAAGCTCATCGTCTCTGATGTTTTGAATTAACTCTCATCTTCTGTGTTTCTGTCTCTCTACATTGCATATTTTATTTGTTTCGTACTGTAAACTTTTGCAAACCCCCCGGGCAGTATCTTCCACATTCCTGCACAAACCGTGCAGCTCTTTCAAAATACCTTTTCATTTAACTTGTTTGACAGGAGCACAGCTTGCTTTCTTTTTTTCTGACTCTGTCTCGATGTCATGCACTAAAACACCAAGACGGTTCGCCTGCTTATTCTTGGCAGTAAACCTGTTCCTTGAGTTTTGTGAAGCTTGTCAGTGCAGGACACGTTACACCTTTATTCTGAAGGTATGGTCACAATACCCTCTGCTACTGCAAATATTTGCCCTGCGAAAACAGGTCAGTTCCCATTTGGCAGGGAGGAGAATTTACTCAGGACATAAAAGTAACCTGCAGTTAATCAGACATATTAAAAGTTTAATAAAAATGTAGATTGAACTGGTCAGAAAGGGGACCAAAAGTCTAATCGTCCAATAACTAAAGCTGTAAAACAAAAACAATATCTGCCTCTTGTACCGACATTATAAACTCCTCTTCAGCAGTTAATGCGAGCCACTTTCACTGACTGTGTCGGTATTAGTTCAAGTGCTTCCATCGCATCGTGCACTTCCCTGTCTGTCTACCTGAGCGGTGGGCTAGTGAGCAGGAATAAATGAAAACACCTGTGTGAGCGCGCCAGGCATTTAATGTAAGGTTAACCTGCAGATAAAAATGGGCCTCACACGTGCAGTGCTCGAGTTTGTGAGTTCATGAGGGCTGGAAAAAAGGAGGAATGGGACACACCGTTGTGGAAAAGCTGCACTTCCTGTTTGTAGTTGTGACATAACAACATAAAGCAAGTGAGAACAGCCACGAGCATACTAAACAACACAAACAACTCTATAAACATGCAATAAATAACTGCACCATCAGGTGGTCAGACTCTGGAGAACCACCTTTTATACATCACCAACTGTGCTACTCATAATGTGCACGTTTCTCAGGAAAGTCTGCAGGTAAGTACACTCAGTATAGTAAGACCTTGTGATCATACGTTTCCAATGATGTGACCTCTTGCATGCTGAAAACAGGGAACTCTCTCAACCTGTATGTATCATGGAGATTGAAGACCCTCTTCACCTGTCTCCTCTCTGCACACCTGTCCCTCGTTCCCTCATCACGCCTCAGCACGTGAACATCAGACACTTTCCCGCTCGCAGGCAGCGTGTTGTCAGCCTGTCATAGCAGAGATGTTTGGTTTGAAATCTTTCTCTTCAAAGCTCTTTAGTGCAAACGAAGGAGTCAGAAGATGTCGACGCTTTGGGAAAATAAATGAGCTATAAGAATAAAAGGAAAAACAATGATGAGATGTTCTTTTGAGCAGCCACAAGAAACAGCATGGTCTCTTTGTCCTTATGTTTGTTCTGAGACTAACTCATTGCTCATTGCATCGTTCAGAGAAACAAGTCCAAGAGGCCGTTGACGCGCAAAAACACTGACAGAAGAAGAAAACACGACAGAGCTAATGACATTTAAACCAGCAGAGCTGAAGAAGCAAATTGTCTTTTTTTTTCTCGCGGAAGAATTAAAATCATCAAACTATTGGTGTGTTTAGAAGGTAGCCATGTAATTAGCATAATTAGCATTCTCACATGAAACAACACCTATTAAGGAAAAAACTAGGAGAAAAATGAGTCTAATTCTGCACTGATAATCCTTAAACTGTGAGATGGATAAGGATGCTTATTTAAGGCTCGGGTACGAAACTCAAACATTTGCATTATTCTCCTCGAAACAGGAAATGCTTAATAAGCCGCACTGCACATGCACCGATCTGACCCCAACTTTACATGTATGATAAGAGTCCCGGCCTGAACACATTCATAAGACAATGTTCAGCTAGAGTCATAGCGTCCCAAGGTCACAAAAGGAAATGTTTTACGCCACCAGCTGCTGCTCCACGCCTGTTAAAAAAATATCCGTCTTAAATTTGGTCCGGAAAGTCTCAACACCTTGATGAAGGTTTGCAGAAAAATCTGTGACTTTGTGTCAGAGGGTGTGTCCGTGGTGATGGATTCGCCTCGATGCAAATCCACCGTTTTGAATAAAACATTATTTTTGGTCATTTCCAGGGCTAGTACCTGGACGAGCTCCTCCGACACAGTTCTTCCAAACCACCTCAGATTTGGTGTACAGCTAGAGGAGACCTGAACGATGAAAACTGTTATATCATCAGCCTGATAAGTCAGGGGTCAGAGGTCAGATCTGCTTATGTTGTTGGCACAAACTTATTCTCACATGAGGATCAGACTCCTGCTGACCCACACTTTACCCCTGAGGCGCTCAGATCTAATACATTCTTTTATTTCATACCGGGAACACAACAAAAAGATCTCTCACGTAAACACTACGTGGACTCTTGTCTGAAGCGCATGTTTGGGTGTTAGTATAGCAGACATATAGGAGGGGGTGTCCTCAGAATAAAAGGAGCTTTATGTCCACACGTGACACGGGGTTAAACAGCTCCGTAATTGGTTTACTGTTTCACGCTAGAGAGCACTTCCTATAGTTGACCTGCAGTGCATATGAAGGGGGATGGGACGCATGTGAATATCAAAGAAATGCAAGAAATGCATAAAGATTTTAAGAAGGCAAACAATCAGAAACATGGTTCTTTGGACAAACGTGCAACATTTGAATTATTTACCATGAAAATGTTTTACAGGAAGCTGCAAATATGTTTGACGTCATTCCCAATATTTCAGTTTAACAGCTTTTTTAATGAAGATCTTTCTACATATGAATGATATAAAAATGCAGTTCATCATTACAAGTATAGTGACTCCATTAATGAGAATCCTAGCCTTTTGGGCACAATCAGGAACTCTGGGAGCAAACTTCCTGAGTTAGCCAGACGTCTACGACTCTCGATTGTTTGCCTTCATCTGAGCGTCGAGTTTGTTTCTTCTTCTTTGGGTTTTCACTTCTTGTTGAAGTTGTATCTGTAGTCATCCATCTTTTCTTTGTTTGTTCAGCCATAGTAGATTACTGTTTACTCACAACACTTGCAGAGAGCGGAAAAGCAGCCGCTTAGCTCCGCCTACCCTCTCTGGCAGACCAACCACTAACTGGGCGCCGCCACAGACACCCAGCCCATAATAATACTATATACTGCAAATGTAAAGGCTGTCATCAGTGGGCCATAGGCTCAGTCACCATGTGTTGGAGATATTGATTATCTCCTTAATGTTACAATAGGAAAAGTTTGGATTAAGATCCAAAAAACAATCTGTCTTTCATATTTATAATTGGCAATAACATTCTAATTATATTTGCTAATTTCAAACATATAACATTTGAGTTATTAGATTGGACAGGCATTTGTTTTTTCTATTTTTCTATCAGACAGTTTTTTACCTGACTTGATTCAGGTCGGACCAATCACAACCGTCCATCCAAAATGGGGTTTAAGTGCCTTTTGGGGCAATTTTAACCCTAACAACCAAGATGTCTGCTGATGAGCAATCACTATCCCGTCAGTGTAAACAAACCTGACAGTAGTTCACACTGAGTACAAATGGTACCAATTTTTTCTTAACTATATTTCATGTTGGAGCTAGCTACCTAGCTTAGCAGCCTAGCGCTGCATCACACGTTTATGTGATGAAAATAAACTGAGACATTCTTTTACACTGCCGTACAACTTTTACATTCTGAAAGACGTCAGTACTTCTTCCCCTGCGGGTGTTTCCATTCTCTGTGGCCACATGTTAAATGTTTTAGCTAGCAGCCAGTTTTAGCTTTCAGCAGGCTACAAAAACAGGCCTCTCTCTTAAAAAACGATGCTCGCTGTGTTTCTTTTTATGAGATGTTTAAAAGAAGAATAATTATACATCATTTGGTCAGTCTCTCCGAGAATTGTAGATAATAACAAATTCAGAGGAAGCAGTTTAATGCTGCAAACACAGTCCACGCTGAGCCGTTTAAATTGATCAGATTAGACTCGGATTGATGACGTAACTTATTTTGTGCTAATCTTTACAAAGTACAGAAAATACCACTGGCCTATTTATGAATAAGATCCATTTACTGCATGTTTCTGAGAAGCTGCAGGATTACGCCGAGTTTCATCCAAGTTTCTGCTGCTGTTTACTGAAGCAGATCTATTTCTGCTGAGCGTTGGCAGCGACGCCTGGACGCTGCAGTCTGTTGAATAACCAGGGTTAGGACACATACAGTCATAAAGAGCTGATTCAGTGTGACCTACAACCTCTGCTTTCCCTGAAGTTCAGATCAAATTGGCAGATCGACGAAAACATCACTAAAGGCTGATGTCACAGTTTTAGTGTTTCCTGTTTTTCTTTGTAAGTTGCCCCATGTGTGTCACGCCTTGTTTTACTTCTTGTCCTTGTGTTTCCCTCCGCTTTGATTCGCCCTCATTAGTTTCACTGGTCACCAGCCCGGACTCTCCTACCCACACACCTGTCGAACATTTCCTGGATCAGCTCAGCAGCATGAAGCCAGCCAGTGTTTGTCACTGGTCCTTTTGTGTTTTCCTGCCCTGGACTCTGTAAGCGTCTTTCTTTTGTTCATTAATATCTGTCTGCACCCACCTACCTGCCTGTTCTCTGTGTCTGCATCTGGGTCCAGTCTCCCTCGTCTCCTGTGACTTTTGTGACAGATTATTGAGTCAGACGACAATCTCTGCAGCAAAATGCAACAAACAAAGACAAACGATGCTAAAAAATAATAATAAAACAGCACATAAATATCAAATACCTCCATGTTTGATTTGTTTAAAAAGAGTTCGCAGCTTCAAAGTTGTTATTTCAACAGAAAAAAACAAGACTGTTGTGAATATGAGGGTTAAAAAACACTAAATGTACGCTTTATATTTATGTTTAAATACCTTGAACTCTGGCCAACGTGACTTGTTTGTTAGACAGGATTGCAGGAACAGTATTTACATAGAAGAAACTTCTAATTGTGTCAATTCCAACATGACCTGAATGCAGCATAAGCATGCTAGGCTTGTTAGCTAATGTAGGGAAATTCCAGAGCTGGGGGTTTATTTCTGGTTTCTACGTCATTCTTTATTAAACAGGGAGGTCTGTTAGTTTGAGAACATGACTTATTGATTTATTGCTATCATACATTCCAGATCTGCTCTGCTTGTGCTCAAAATGCCTGCTTGCACTTATATATATTGTTGTTGCACAGATTTCATGCTCTCAAGCTTCAGCCTTTCTTCTTGCACTCGGGCTGTTTTTGTTTTTGTCAAAACCCTTCGAAATTCCACAAAAAGACCAGTAAGGCCGCTTTCCCACTGGTCCAAAGAAAACGCTAACACCCAGCTTCTTTGCTTAGTGGGAAAGGTTCCAATCATTCAGACCCGGGTCACATGACTCTGCAGTAGACCCGGGTAATTAACGCCTCGGCTCCCATCGGCATTGATAAGAACACAAAACCCGTGTCGACACATTAATCTCCGCCCCCTCCGTTGGTAACTTCTGTGACTCCTCGTCCGAGCAGCGCTCGAACATCGTTCCAGATTTGTCGCGCCGAGTTTGATAAACAGACTGAATGAGTAACAGATACAATAAAGACCTAACCACCGTAACATCTTCACTGGTTACTAACCCTGTCTCCAGCACGTTTGTGACGTCAGACGGTGACGCAGCAGAAAAGAGACCGACAGGAGGATACTTCACTGGCAATGGGAAAAGAGACAATCGGCATCTATAAGCGGGTCTTCCCGGGTCTGAAAAACCTGCGTCAACATTGTGAGCGCATTAGCTTCTATTTTAGAGCGTACTGTTCATCCCAACACTTTATTATGCGTACCTCCCCTGCTTCATGTGTGACATCTGGTATAAAAGGACAGTTAATAAATATAACAGTGGCCCTATTTTTTTATATAAACATTAATAAAGCTCCCTCGCCTCCAATCTGTGTGCAAAAGACGTCACCTTTATGACTCAAACCAGGAGTGTAGGCGATTGTTGGACTGCAAAAGCCAAGATTCTCTATTAAGTAGTTATTATTTCATGGTGCTATAATTCCTTCAAATTAAAATGAGTCATATTTGTGGTTCTAGAATAAATCATGATCTTTGGCTTTCAAGCGTCGCACCGAGCGCAAGCAGGGACGATGTGAGTGCGATGCAGGGTTTTAAAGGGAAAGCGGAACAAGATTCGAGCATGAATTGCAAGGCCACGCTCCTACAGGAAGCCCAAACAAAATGCACTGCATTCCAGAGTACAAAATTATATAACTTGTAATCATAACTTTGCTGCTCCAACCACCGAGTTTGAACTCCAATGGGATTATTTTTGTCTCCTGGAAATGTTTGAGACGAAAACTAATCAGGGTCTTTTTCCAAGAGGCCGTTCAGAGGTTCAATGACTCTGTTAGCAACGTGTTTTTATTCCATGTTTGAGCTCCGACAGGCTTCGTCACCTTGAAAGCAGCCTCCTGCTTTGGTCTGAGACCCTCTGAGTGCTCTGCTAATCAGTCGGACTCAGATTACAGCGTGGTGCTGCACGCAAAAAAGATCCTTTACAATGAGTGACCTGTGCAGAGGCCGGAAGGGCACTAAAGCAGAAACTAACAGCCCTGCGGATTTATCTCGACTGCGCTCTGTTTACTTGTTAAACTCGGCTATCACACGCTTCTTTGTGTGCAGGTTTCTGCAGAGTTTAGACAGCGTATCTGCACCATCAGAGACAAAGGAAAAGGTTCCCAGCTCCAGTATGCTCCAGATAGACACCAACAGGTAAACCTTTAGCCGTACGTGAATCAATCAGAGGGCACACAACCTTCCCGTTTACGTAGGTGAAGTGATTAGAGACATTTACGTCTCTAAGAGTGGAGACGTTGCAGGTCAGGAGCTTTCACCCTCTCGTCTGCCGCTTCCATGATCAGCAGGGTTCCTCGGGTTATATAAGAGGTTACTGTCCGTCCAGACTTAACCAAATGTTGAACCCTAATCCTTGAATGGCAGCCAATCAAGAGCAGTCAGACCTTGGTTTCGGTAAGGTGGTTTAAGTGAGGGTAATAGTGTTAGGAAAGAGGAGCAAAGTCCAAAGTGGGGCAATATTTCTCTGGTGTTATTTGAAGTCGCAGAAGAGCCACAGATGTTAAGACATGGGCCGAGTTTCTCCTCTACTACCCTTCTCCGTGTGTCTTCCTGAACCTAACCTTAATCCTTAACCTCGCCCACACTGTCTGTCAGCGCAGCACAACAGCAGTGCCCTCTTTATTCCCTGTGCTTTATCAGTTGTGACATTTACTCTCCCTGGCAGACTGCATGCAGGCTTTGGCCTCAGGATCCTTGAGATAAAGACGGATTTCGCCTGCGTACACACAGCACTTCAAGGGCAATGTTTTTAAACCAGGGAGCTATCTGTCAATTAATGTGAGAACCAATTGACTCTCAAAGTTTTGGAATTGCTCCAGTAGATTTCTTCAAACACCAGCCGTGAAAACAGGCAGCTGACAGGCTCAGATTGTTATTCTAAGTGTGTCACACTATGATCCTTACAGAGGAGGACTCTTTTTCTTAAGGAATTATCATTTTTTTCCAGCCAGAAACGGCAGTTTAACAGCTCTATTCACAGCCACCAAACTCCATTGATAAAAACACTAATTCTACCTTCCTGTACACAGGAGTTGGTTCTCTATTGCTGCATTGATCTGTTAGTTATTTACATTACTGTGTGGGTTTGGTGTTTTAAACGGTTTGTTTGGATTGAACACAATATATGTGGAAAACACAATCACACAGAAAAACTAGCTGATTAAGGTAGCGGTACTCCAGCAACTTTATGAAGTTAAATTACTGTTTTTATGAATGGAGTCTGGTGTGTGTGCAGAGAGAGATGTAACGTCTGTGTGTGGTTAAAACAATCATCTTGCTCTGTAACAAAAAGGTCTATCTCTGTAGGGATCCTTTCTGTCATGTTGTCACACACTTAGAATCACAATCTGAGCCCGTCAGTGGAAACAACAAG
Source organism: Semicossyphus pulcher (assembly GCF_022749685.1). Taxonomy (NCBI): domain Eukaryota; kingdom Metazoa; phylum Chordata; class Actinopteri; order Labriformes; family Labridae; genus Semicossyphus; species Semicossyphus pulcher. Next base: position 10,439,591 of record NW_027211699.1, on the reverse strand, counting down.
AACTTTTAGTGGACGACCTTTGATCGAGTGCATTTGCCCCCAAGGATTACATTGCCGTAATTTATTGGCTAAATTAAAGTAATCTCCTGGAGGAATCTCAGAAACTTTTCTTGTACCTATAAGTCATTTAATCCCCAAAGTATGTTAAACAGGAATTATTACCCTTTAAAGATATAGGTCGTTATCACTTACCGTGATAGTCTGGTCCTGTGCAGGTCAAATCCAATCATCGTCCCGGAGAGAAAAAACAACAAAGAAATGTAAAAAGTAAAAAAAAGAGTCAGATATTTACAAAATGTGAGTCCTCCCAGTCTCGCTCAGACCATCGTGCTCTTCTTCTCCCTGAAGTCCGAGTGCGTGGGCTCGTGGTAGGTCGTGATCATGTTGGCCGTGTCCCACCGTGCCACCGGGGCCGGAGAGCTCTGCATCACCACCAGCCTGATGGGAGACGGCTGAGTCGGCGGCTGCGGGTCCGGGGCGTACTCCTTAGTGGGATCTTTGCCCCGGCAGTCGTACATGATACACGATATCAGGAAGACCAGGAGCAAGATAACGTAGCTGGCGATGAGGATGCAAAGGTTCAAAGTGACGGGGTCGATCTCCTGGTAGTTTTCCAGAAAGCCCATGGTGCCTCCTTCATGAGGCCTCGAAGAAGAAGCGCCTCAGAGGCCTCGAGGACGGGAACGAGGAGATATCAGCGGCTGCTACAGACGGAACGAGCCTGGCGACAGCAGCTTTCTGTCCTGTCCTCCCCCTTCCTTACACCCTCTCTGCCTGGCTGCTGCCTCTCACCTCTCGCTTTCAGATGAGCGCCGTGGATACGTGGCTTTGTGGTATAAAAATACTTTAATCCGCGCCACTCCTCCAACCTTGGGCTCCTGCGATCGATGGCTCCCTTTAATAACTTAAGCTTCGGTTTTAAACTGAGCGAACAGATTCTGTGTTATATCATCTGCAAGCAAGTGAACATTAATTACTGTGTATGTGGTGTATCCGAGTGCATGTTTGTGTGTGTGCGCGGTGTAATCTTAATCTTGATTGTGAGTGGGGATTGACGGAGGAGGCCATCTGGCTAAATAGAGGCCGGGCAGAGAGGCTAAAAAGCCACTCAGAAAATGCTAACATGCTAGCAGGAGATGAAACAAACCACAGAACAAGCTGGAATCCTTAAAATCTGCGACCTCATGTTATCATTTTGTTACACACTCAATCTGCACAGATTACAGCAGCCTCTGTGTGACACTCCTCTTCATACCTCAGCTCGCAGGGAGTCAGAGACGGGATTATCTCAGCAAACTCCTCGGGTTTATAATCTCTGTTGGAGCATGACAATGCACACGCCATGCGCACGTATGCAGGTGCATGATGGGTCGGGTTGGCAGGCATTAAAAATATGTGGGGAAAAGAGACGCTTTAAGTTTCAGATGTGTTTCAACAGGTCAGAAGAAGTTATAGAGATCATAGTGAGACAGCAGAGGGCAGCAATTAGCAATGTTAGCCGAGAGAGGAGAAGAAGCAGAGGTGGAGGCTGAACTTTGACCCAGACAAACACTCCAGGAGAGAGAGAGGAGGTGCAAACAGACGGAGGAATAATCTATACTGACAATCAAGTCTCTCTAAAAGGTTGTTTTTGCATAAACTCACCCTGCACACCGAGTCCAAGCAGGTTTGGAGATGAAACTTTATTAGAGAAGTCAGCATGTGTTCATGTGATGTTTGAATGTGCTACAAAGGAAGTTCCACATCCGATAAACACATTAAATATCGTCCAAAACAGTAAAACAATTAAACACTTTACGTCTGCAGATCTTAAATCATGTCCAAATACAACACAGAAAAGTGCATGAATGTATGCTGGAGCCGATCCCAGCTGTCACTGAGCGAGAGGCGGGGTTACACCTGGACAGGTCGCCTGTCAATCACAGGGCTGACACACAGAGACAGACAACCTTTCACGCTCACGTTCACACCTACCAATGTCACCAGTGAAGCTAACGAGCATGTCTTTGGACTGTGGGAGGAAGCCGGAGTACCCGGAGGGAGAACATGCAGACTGCACACAGAAAGGCCCGCTACGTCTGAACGGGATTCGAACCAGGAACCTTGGAAGTCAGTCGTAAGACTGTTGAAGTATAAGAAGTGGCAAACACTCTGCAAAGGCCCAAAAGTTTTTCATGTATTCACAGCCTGTTTTTGGTTCATTTGTTCCTCAGATGTGTTTTTGTTCTTTTGCAGCAGTTTTTTTTTGTTTGCATTTTTTAATTTGCAGCCTGGAAATCTTTTGTTTGGATGCGTTCGTTCGCCCTTGCTGGCCACCGTATTCTGGCTGACACCTGCAGCACAGATTCTTCTTCCATGTGTTGAATCTTTTGTAACTCGTTGCGTCTCCGCTCGTAAAACAAAGGCACAGAAAGAGACTACATTCACGACATGAACAGAACGAATCAGTTCCTGCAGATCGCACCGTGTCGGACGGGACGCTTCCTGCCTCGTGTGTGTTACAGTGAGCGTGGGCGGCAGATGTACAGTACAGAATGACCTCACCCCTCTCTCTTAATGTTGACACTGTAATCCCTCTGTGTGTTCAGGAAGCCCACGTTAGAGAGAAAAGGCTTGACCCCGATGCTGCCTGACCCCCGCACAGCTCCCTCTGCCAGGCTCAACGTACAGCGACCTTTGGCCTCATCCGTCAGTGAGGAACGGCGACCTCTGTGCGTCACGGATGATCCAGGAGGCAGCATCTGGACGGCCGCGTCGTTATTCTCGCAGCACATGTCAGCGCTCGCTCGGGATGATTGATCGCCTTCATGTGAAACAGGGATATTGAAAACGGATTAACAGAACATAAATCTGGATTATCTGCCCGCAGAGGGACACATCTCCGCCCGGAACGTGTGACATCAGCACATTCAGGATGTGTTTGGGGTTTAAGAAGACGTGAACATGCGGCAGGGAAGAAACATGCACACAATCATTTTTACAGGTCAACAAGGAGTGATTAAAATCCTGCAGAAAGATATCGATGCAACCTTTACAGTATAATGTGACCATCCAGCCAGAAGTGACCGAGTTTGGATCAGAGTGTGGATACACACTAGCTGTGCGTCAATCAGGCTCTGCATCCTTCCAAGGACGCGGCCTACGGAGGTCATTCGTAGCCTGCGTAGACGCTAAGGCCGAGGCGGTCTGGTCTGTGGATGATTTCCTGCTTGCGTCACCAGCTGTTCCCGCCCTTAACCTTGCGTCACCAAACGCGGCTCCTGGTTATGCTTGTTAGCCCGCTAGCAACAGGTAGCTAGTGGGCTAACAAGCATTACCTATTTTAAAGATCATTTGTTTCAAGGCCCCTTCAGCTTTTTAACATTTGTGTCGCAGCTATTTGATTTTCACTTAGAGTGTATTCCTCACCGGCTCGAGAGTCCGTCGGCTCGTTTGCATTAGCGTGCGACGCATCTCAGGATACGTTGGGCCGCGAAGGATGCACCTGATGGGTCCTTCGTGACCCGGGAAAAGGAGGACGCATTTGAAATGGGACAGCCTTCATATACGTCCTTCGAAGGATAGAGCCCCTGAATTGGGACACAGCTGTCTCTCTCCTGGTTGAGAGGTTGCAGCGACATGTCAATCACAGTCAGAAGCTATATTGGAGCTTAATTTTGGTGTACACATCTGTCGGTTTAATATAACCTTTATTTAAACTCGAACTGAAGTTGCCCTCACTAACAGTGACGTCGAGTGAAATGTACATGTCAGAGAATGTACACACGTCCGCCGTGTAAGACTTCAGAGTATCTCACAGCCTGTTTGTGTGTCTGTTTGTCAGTTTAAGCAAAGATTTAGAGCTCTAAAAACAGCAGCGCGCCGGAGGAGGAGCGGCGTGTCTGTCCTGGGGATGTTTGTGTTGCTGCCACTCGGGGAACCATTAGCTCAGAGGATGTCACAGGTTTGTCTGTGTGTACACCAGGCCTCTTGGGTGGAGTTTCTCCCGCTCATATCTCGGAGATAGATCTCCCCCAGCGTCAGACTCTGGTGCCAGGCAGTCCGGCAGCCTCGCGGGGACCTGGAGACGGACAGCAGGGAGAGATGCAGGAGGAGGAGGAGGAGGAGGAGGAGGAGGTGTGGATAAATCCTGCAGACTGCAAGGGTGCTTTAGATTCTTCAGGCGTGAAGCTCTGACAGGTTGTTTGTTCGTTTTCTCAGTGTGCGGCCGAGTCGTCCTGCAGAGATCAGACACACTCTGACCTCAGCTCGGCTCCAAAACATCCAAAAAACTAATGAGGAGCAAGAAAAATTCCCCCCCTGCTGGGACCTCACCCGGGGAAACATGGAAGTCCTTCCCCAGATTATAATCATGAAGTCGATTTAGTAAAAACTCCTGAGTCACAGTTACACAACAAAACGTTTCTGGTTTCATCCATTGTTGTTCTTTCAAACTGGAACTGATCCAGTCTCCCTCACTGGGCCTGGGTGGGGTGGGGCGGGGGTATCCAGTTGAGTCTGAGCTGGTCTGTAGGTCAGAGGTCACCGGGAGCAGGGAGGAGATGTGGAGAACGTGATCCCGCGTCCCCAGAGATGTTCCATGAGGTCAGAGAGGAGGTGCTGTTACACAGCCGGGAGACAGCTGAGGGGAGCTCCTGCTGCTCTGCTGACGGCCGCTGGCAGAGTCTGAGCCGCACGGTTTACTCAGCCACGTTTATTTGTCACGTTTATGTACCAACAGACCGTACAACAAGTCTGAGACACTGAGGCAAACATTGTGCTCTCACATACAGCAGGAGTAGATCTGGTCTGTTAAAAGCCTGCACAGTGTTCATCACTGAGTCTGAGCGACACTCTGAGCCCGCCGTCGGCCCTCGTCCAGAGGAAACCACGCTCTCTGGGAGGAGCAGGTTCCCACACCCAGAAGAAGAGACGCTCGAACACAAACAGTTCGGAACATTCAGGAAGGAAAGGGCTCTCTTTATCAGATCGACAAGACCCTCGAGCCCGTCCGTCACCCGCTGCTGTCTGACAGCTGAGGACACACCCTCCTCCTCTCTACGTCTCCTTCTTTCTTCTCCTACTTCTTTTTTCTCCTCCTCCTCCTCCTTCTCGTTCTTCTTCTTCTATTTCTTTTTCTTCTTCTTCTTTATCTTCCTCATGCTTCTTTCTTCTTGTCCTTCTCCTCCTCTCCGTCTTTTTCTTCTTCTTCATCTCCTTCTTTCTTGTACTTCTTTTCTTTCTCCTACTCCTCCGTTTTCTTCGCCCTATCCTCCTTCTCCTTCTTCTCCTCTTCCTCCTTCTCCTTCTTCTATAGCTCTCTGTCTTCCTTCTCCTCCTCCTCCTTCTACTTCTCTCTGTCCTTCTTCTCCTCCTTCTCCTCCTTCTTCTACTACTCTCTGTCCTCCTCCTCCTTCCCCTCCTCCTCCTTCTTCTACTTCTCTCTGTCCTTCTTCTCCTCCTTCTCCTCCTCCTTCATCTACTTCTCTCTGTCCTCCTTCTCCTCCTTCATCTACTTCTCTCTGTCCTCCTTCTCCTCCTTCATCTACTACTCTCTGTCCTCCTTCTCCTCCATCTTTTTCTTCTACTTCTCTCTGTCCTCCTCCTCCTCCTTCTTAGTCTACTTCTCTCTGTCCTCCTCCTCCTCCATCTTTTTCTTCTACTTCTCTCTGTCATCCTCCTCCTCCTTCTTCTACTTCTCTCTGTCCTCCTTCTCCTCCATCTTTTTCTTCTACTTCTCTCTGTCCTCCTCTTCCTCCTTCTCCTTCTTCTATATCTCTCTGTCTTCCTTCTCCTCCTCCTTCTTCTACTACTCTCTGTCCTTCTTCTCCTCCTTCTCCTCCTCCTTCTTCTACTTCTCTCTGTCCTCCTCCTCCTCCTTCTTCTACTTCTCTCTGTCCTCCTCCTCCTCCTTCTTCTTCTACTTCTCTCTGTCTTCCTTCTCCCCCCTCTACGACCTACCTCTGACCTTTTGTGACCTCTCTGGGGTCAGAACCCAGCCTGTGCACAAAGCTTCGTAGCGATCAGTAGCCTGCAGTCTTCAGGAGCTGTGGACGAGCACATGCTGTCTGCACCATAACCAATCGTGCAGCTGCCGCAGACGTCAGCTCTGTGACTCTCCTGGAGATGCTTATTCTGTGTGGCGTCTCAAATGTACAGCAGCAAAGGGAACGCACACAGCGGCCTGTTTATCTGATACAGTTGTATAAAGGTCATTGAATAGATTTTAAAGAGTTCTCCTCACATGAGAATAAAAACAGAAACATGCTCGAGCTGAAGAAGAGCACATGGAACGTTTCCAAACTCGACATCAACACATTTTAATTCCTCCGCGGTGCCATGATTCTGTTTCCGACAGTAAATCTCCCTGATTGATGGCAGGAGCTGTGTGTCCTCCTGCAGCTGTGTCTCTGGATGTCTCTGTGTGTTTCACGTTCACACCCAGCCCGAACCAGATGGGAGCCGTAAAACCGACTCCTCGCCATTGTCTCGTGTACGTCATCGCAGCAGCTCGTTCGCTGCTTCCCAGGCAGCGCGCGGAGGAATGTCCACGGCTGATAAAACCAGAGAGCTCATCACAACACAGCCCACCCCCACCGGGCCCACACTGACGCTGTTTACACTCACTTACACTCAGAAGTGAGGGAAGTTGGGAGGCTCTGGTTGTTGATCCAGGGTGGCGACTTGCGGTTTTATAGGGCCGACATGTACAGGGCCGAAAACATGATCATGATAAAGAGAGTTTGGGATGAATCAGATTTTTATTGAGGCGTTAAATCCTGCAAGAAGCCGCGTCTTGAAACTTTAAACTTTTCAAACACAGGGGCCAATCAGACGGCTGCACAAACGGCAAAGAAATATGTAAAAGACTGACCCAAACTGGCTGACACAAACAGCTGATCTGACACTGTGCGCTGCATGCAGAGGTGTACAGGGCTGCTGTGCAGAGTGAGACATATCGCCGAGGGAAAGGGCCGTCTGACGTCAACGTGAAGCGCTACATAAATGTTAGAAAATACAGCGTGGTACTCCTGACCCCGTCTGCAGCCGTGCTTAGCTTAGCTTCAGTGTAGGAACTCCAGCCTGCTTCTCCTGACAGGGAGCGTGCTGTCACCTCTGTACCTCATTCAAAAACCCGAACTTTCCCTTTAAGTTTTATCTTTGGTTACCTCGACATATCACCTTTAAAGCCCTGAATGGTTCGACCCCAACACTCTGACCCCTTGAGGCCTTCTGGGGCTCAGCAGAGTCAAGACTTCAGCTCTTATTGATCAGTCTAAATTCTGTGTTTTACGTAATATTACTTTATTTTATTAATTGTTTTCGTGATGGTGCTATTGTTTCCATCTCTGTTATGGTTCTTATCTTCAACCTTTAAAGCTCTTTGTACGTCTTATGTTGAAAGATAATAATAACTTATTTAATGCCTTTCATGGGACCAAGGCCGCTTCACAGACGAACAAAACAAGCAAACAAACAGACAGAAGATGTCAAAGGAGGCAGATCTCTGCAGGCAGAGAGTTCCAGAGGGTGTTTGGAGGCGAGAGTGAGGGATGGCGAGCGGGCCTGCATCTGAGGACATCGAGGAGGTTCTTCAGGTACTGGGGGTCGAGGGAACGGAGATGCTTTCAATAAAGATTGTGTACAGAGAACGTCATCTGATTGGCATCACTTTTCTGTCAACATGTTTTTGCTTGTATTAACCTAATTTCTGGGGGACAGGGCATCTTAATGTGTAAACATAAAAATGTGCTTTCAAAAACGTTATTGAACACAGCTGAGTTGATTCGAGTGCAGGGAGAGGCCGACCTTCAGTCATGGAGGCGAAGCCTGACGCTTTAACTGAAACAGATGTGGGACTGCTGCATGCTGTCCTTTATCAGAGGTGTGAGTATGAGCTGTTTTTCACGCTCAGACAATTAAAGTCACATTATTACTTCAGAAACGATGTGAGGAGGAGACACAGACGGTTCGCAGACAAAGTTTCAGCTTCAGAGTCGCTCAGCTGTTCGAATGAAAAGGAAACCGAGCACTGTGAAGAAGCCACTTCCCATGACATCATTGTGTTTGTTAAATGACCTCCGCGGGGCAGTCAGACACACCTTCTCATTTCCTCCCCGAGCCGCTCAAATTATTTACTCAATTTACAGACGGGGAAACGGTTTGTGATGGCAGAGATTGTTTCTGAAACACCAAATAAGACTCAGAAAAGAAACCAGGAGTCCGTTTTTAATCACAACAAAGAGGGTTTTTAATCTCTGAGAGGTTTAATGAAACTCTTTTATCTTTCCTCTAACTCTTTCTTCTTTTCTTCACTTAACACAAACCAGCTCTCACTGATGTAAAAATTCAGTTTATTCAGAATGAAGCAGCCTTCACATGCCCTTTGTTTCCTTTAGATCCACTCTGATGTTTTCCCTCACTTTGAAGTCGGTCTGGTTCTGATCTACATAAACTTTAATACTCTGAGGACAGATTCTCTCTCAAGTTTCTGTGCTTCTACTTCAGGAAACAACGTGGACTTGCTCCTCGGATTGCTCCAACGTTCAAGTTCGGAAGTTGTTCTTCCGACATCGGTATGTTGCAACATTAATGACTATACAAAGACGATGTGTTGTTTTATTGATAACTAATCACTAAGGTCACTCTACATGGACTGAGATACAACCTTGTTGCATGTTCTCCCCGTGCATGTGTCGGTTCCCTCCGGGTACTCCAGACTTGGTTTTCTGATCTATATTCCTTATAATTCCTAAAAGAACCTTAACTTGTAATGTGTGCAAAGAGGCTGCAACCTCGGAGTCCTGCTTTGCCCAACTGAGACAGTTAACAAAGATCCGGTCATTCCTTTCTCCTGCCGACTTAGAAAAGGTCACCCAGACTCGAGTATTGTAATGCACTTTATTCTGGTATCAGCGAGCGTAACATCCAAAAACTGCAATTAATTCTGTACACTGCTGAATTTTGCGTTCGCGTACACAACCGTCTGCGTCACGAACGTAATTGTTCACATACTACTCTGTGTGTGGGATGTAAACAACAGACATGGAGACACTCGAGGAGGTCACCGTCTGCACCGTCCCCGCTCCGTCTCCGCTCTGTCTCTCCAACATGTTCCTCTGTGCCCGGACGAAACGCACCCGGACTTGTTTCCATTTAGTTTTGCAGGTTTCCACGTCGACTTCTAAAACAGAACTTATCTGTCTGCTGCTGTTTGACAGACATGTTTGTCTCTGTTTACAGGTTGTCACATCCCCTCTGCCTCTACCGGTCATGTGCAGACTGCATCTCGCGTACAAGTAGCGTTAATTTTTTAGGACGTACACAGCGACGCTCCAAACAGATGCTGGGCAGCCATCATGCATAGTTAAAAGTAAAAATATCTCTGGCCTAAGACATAGCAAGAGAAGCGACCACATCACAGCAGTCTTATAATTGATTTAAAGATTTTACTGCTTGTTTTTAAAGCTTTAAAAGGTCAGGCTCCAGCCTGCTAACTCCCTATGAGCCTGACTGCTGCCTGAGATCTTTCGGGGTCCTACTAGTGGTTCCTAAATCTCGACCGGTCACTAAAGATGACAGAGCCTTTGCAGTCCCCACAGCTGTGAAACTCCCAGCCTGAGGATCCTCTCTTAACTCTCTTAAAACTCACTGTTTTATTCTTAACTGCTGGCTTTGTTTCACTTCTTCACCATGTTTTTATTGATGTATGAGATCTTGTTTATTTTAAAGTTTTAAAGAGTAACTGTAAACCATTCATACATTGTTTTTACATGTCTGTAAATCCAAAGATCACATTAGAATAAAGCATGTTCCACTTGTGTGTGACTCATGTTGCACAGTCACCGTCCTGTGGAGCTTAAAGTGACCCATTTCAGAGTGTCCTCACAACATATGTGAACCAGTGACACAGTTTCAGTCGCTTCTTGTGCTCTCGTCAGATGTTTATGTAAAAGGAAAGTGACGTCAGCAAAGTAGAAGCAAAACGAGTTCCTTTCTAAATCAGCCTTTTAACCAGATGCACGTTATCCTGAAACAGCTCCTCGTCAGTCTCTGTGAGGACGAACACGCCGAGGCCGACGCATCCGCCTCGTTTGCAATCTCCCCGACTTTTGCAACACACGTGCGTCAGAGGAGGCGATGCCGATCGCAGCACACGCAGAGAAGACAAACAAACTGCCTGTAAAGGAGGAAAAAAGTCAAACAACTGGTCATGATTTTCCCTCACACATGGATGTAATCAGTGCTGAAGCATGATGAGACTGACAACTGGGTGTTAACTTTCCTTTTGTTCTGACGTCTTTCTTCTGCTGCTGACCACAAGAGGAGGGAGAGGGTTCAGATGTGGATTAAAATATGACTTATATCTGTTTCTACGTCTGAACGTCTGCGTACAAAACTTAGTCAATCGGCCTTCATGTAAAGCTTCGAATCCTTCTTGTACTGGAGGTGACACTCGTTCTTTTTTAATGGATTGACAGTAAAACTGGGAGGAACTGGTCAGGAAGAGTTTCTCTTTATTATGTGGCGGGATGAGGCCGAATGGAGCCTCTGGGACTTTGGGCGTCCAACACTTCAGACACTCCAAGAATCACTGGCAGCACATGAAAGAGCCGAAGACAGGGCATATCGTGCAGAGTTAGTGACCGACACTGTCTCACTGTAAAATACTGCCAACTGAGCAGAGAACACATAACGCCCTGTGGAAAAGGTGTGTCAGAAATCCATCATAATGCGACTATCACCGATGAAATCAAACAGTCTGAGAGACCCGAGGACTCGTGTTAGCACTGCATCAGCTCAAACAAAACGTCTTTGTTTTCCAGCTTGTTCTAGAAAATGTCACTTTAATCCAGTCAGCTGGTTGGACGGATGTCAGGTCGGGTCTATCTCACGCCCCGTCTGCACAGCTGTCTCATTACCCTGACTGGACCTGGATCCCTGTAACGCTCATTATGTTTAATTGTGCTGGTTTTAAAAATGTGTAATCAGTGGTGCTGAAGTCTGGAGTTTAAGACGTCAGCTCGAGCAGGGTTTGGTTTTTCCTTTGATGAAAGAGTAAAAGAAGTCAAAAAATACGTTTCCTTTAGTTCTTTAATCACCGCTTAGAACAGAATTAAGGTTCTGCAGCTTGTTGCAGCTTCGTTATCCTTCGTTATCCATGCACTGAAACCAGTTACTTTGATAAGTAATCTGTGTTGGTGTTTGGTTGCAGAGACGTGAGGATCATTTTACCCGCTCTGGTGTAAAGTTGACATTACCTAACGTGTTGTTGTTTTGACCTCCTGTGACATGTTTCTCTCATGTCTGATTTTGTCAGCAGATTTGCGAGATGCTAACGGCTAAATATGGCCAGCGCTAATCACCACAACACAACAGAAAAAAGATACGTTAAGGTAGGTAGAACGTCACATTATGACATGATAACATTAAAGTAATGGGGAAATAGATAAAGTATGATGATATTGGAAAGAGTTTAATAGAGGTTTAATATGGCGGGTTAGCATTCAAGCTAGCACATTTTTATTTAGAGAAATGTTACAAATAAGTATTTAGGGTTAATGTTTATTCACCCTCTGCTTTACTTTTGTTGTTCACACCAATGACTGTATATAAAAATGGCCGACCCGTCTCCATCTGCTCTCATTGGACAAAATTGAAGCCAAAATACCCGTGAGGCGGGCGCTGTCATCTTGCACTGGTGATGCTTTTTGGAGCGAGACGCTGCACTGTAGAGACCAGCGTTTGGAGCCACAAAACACACGCTTCTGGAAAGTTCACTGACTGTAGTGTTAGTGTTAGTTACGTCTCCTCTCGCCGTTCCTCCTCTACTCTGCTACTCGGGAACAGAACGCTGCAGGAGCCCCATTTGTCCACAGAGCTGTCAATCATGAGGCCACGCCCCCTTTTTATAGCATCAAATAACTAATTAAAAGTAAACTTGTCAGAAAAATGAATACTTGGACATAAATCAGCAGGATAAGAACTAACTATAATGACAGAAACCATGTTTGAGAAAAATGTATTTGATGTGTATTTTGATTTTATAGTTTGACTCATGTCCCATCTGTTAACATGGAGGAGGCGGGCTTTATGAGCTATACTGTAGCCAGTCAGCAGGGGGCGATAGAGAGGGTTTGGCTTCACTTTCAGGGAGCTGTTGATGTCGTCCATCTTTTTATAGTCTATGGTCCATACTTTATTCTTGCCCTCTTCCTGTTTTTCGTTTTATTCTTTCCATATGGTCTTCTATTTATTCCCTTCCTGTCTTATGACACCTCTCTTCGATTCCCTTCTTGTTTCACGATTGTTTTTCTTTTCTTCTTTCTTATTTCGTCCCTAATTATTTCCTTCCTTGCTCCTTTCTTCGTCTTCATCATCCATAATTTCCTGTATTATATTACTTCCATCCTTTACTCCTTTCCTCCCGTCTCTTCCACATTTCGGATGTCTTTCTTTTCTCTGTTTCTTTAGCAAATGTTTTCCTTCTTCTCCTCTTCTCATATTTACTTTCTTTACTGTATTTCTTGGTCTTTTCTTTCTCTCTTTCCCCTGGCTCCTCATTGATTTCCTTTAACCTCTCCTTCTGTCTTATCTTTCCTAATTTCCTCCCTAGTTTTTCTCCCTACATTCCTTATCCGATCTGTAAATCCAGAAAACTTTGCCTCATGGTTTTCCAACTCAATAATCGCTTTTATTCTGACCTCCGTTTAATGAAGTCGTACCTTTTGACTTGTCTCTGTTGTGGGTTTGAGTCCTTCCTGTTTATTGATAAACTCGCCCTGCAGCGTGGCACTGACTGGAATGACAACCATGTGAGGCACACAAAGTGACGCACGCAGCCCCTGCAGGAGGTGCCGGCCCTGTGTAAAGAGGCTATAGACGCTGGCTGAGAGCACCTGTCAAACTTCATATCAAGCTCCCCGTTTTTCCAGCTTCGGTCCGCCGTCCTCTCACCCGAGACGCAGGCAGGAGACGCCTCGCGGTGTCCTGTGTCCCATAAAAGTGTTACTGATCTGATCTCGGGCTCCATACGGCCGGGGCCTATAGCTGGGTGCGTGCGTGGAGGTGATCTCCCAAAAGTGTGTTGTAGGTTCTCCTCTGACGCAAGGAAAGCGTCCAGTTGTAGTGTCTGGTGTCACAGGGACGCATAGCAACGCAAATGCTGCCTATAAATACACTTCCACGTCCAGACTATTTAAAACCGCACAGGGTCAAACAGGAGAGTTCAGCTTCCTTTAACATCCTGAGATGTTTCATGATGTGGAAATCAGCGGAGGATTATTTAGACTGTACATGTATATGTACTGTACATAAATAAACCTGATGAGGCGAGGCCCAAAAGGTGGTAAAAATAACCAAAGACTTAAAGGGTCACTTCAGCCCGTCTCACTTACATCTACACGTGTCTCACTGTTACTTTGATTTTGAGGCGAAAGATTGATTTAAATTTTCAGCAACTAAACCATCACAATCCATCGGAGACAGCAACAAGATGTCACCTCAACGGCCAAAAAGATTTAAAGATGAATAAGGGTTAGAGTCAGATTAAAAGCAGGACAGATACATTATCAGTGTTAAGATCAATTATGAAGTTTGTTTTTCCACTCTTAAATCTTCCTTTTTAGGTGACGATAATAAAACGTGTATAAATATATCAGAGATTTTTGGCACATGTAGGCTACCGTATGTGTCTGGAAATAATATACTTCACCATATTAATCTTGTCTACGTGTGTTTATATACAAAGAACTAGTCGGGATGTAGTTAGCTTAGCTTAGCATTAACACTGGAAGCAGAGGGAAACAGCTAGCATAGCTTTGTCAGAAAAGGACACTTCTGTAGCTCAACGATCAGCATGCTAAACATTTTACACTTTAAAGCAGTGAATTGGAAGCATTTGTATTTTAGTAGTTTGTCCAACAACATCTGTGTGCAGCCGTAGCGTCTTCACACTATCACACTGAGGTTATCAGGCCTGGTAACATTTTGTTTGTAAAACCCGAGCACGTCTGGCAACAAACATCGGCACAAAAATATTGATAACGTGGATAAACATGGATCAAATCCTTCTAAAAGCAGGAAGTGTCACTTTCATTCATTCACAAACAAATAAGACACAACAGCTGTGTCTCAGTTCAGGGGCTGCATCCCTCAAAGGACTGAGTCATCAGGCTGTTCCCGCCCTTACCCTTGTGTCAAAAAGCGCTGCTGGTAGCTAGCGGGCTAACAAGCTAACCAAAATTTACGTCATTTAACTTAACCTTTTATTTCAAAGATCATTTGACCCCTTTCGTGTTTTAACATTTGTATCTCGATCTATTCGATTGAGTTAAAACCAAATACATTAAAAGTGTATTCCCCGTCTGCCATATTGTCTGAATTGGCGCACAATGAATCTCGGATACGTTGGGCCGCAAAGGATGCACACGATGGATCCTTCGTGGCCCGGGAAACGGAGGACACATTTGTCGGCCGCATCTGGAGGAGCCTTCGAAACGGGACAGCCTGTGACGTAACGCTGTGACACAATCCACCTTCGAATACGACCTTCGAAGGATGCGGCCCCTGAATCGAGCCACAGCTGTAGGAGGTGATAGGAGGTGTATTTTTTTAACTCTGGACAGAGCTGTGTGCTCGCTGTTTCCCCCTTTTTCTTGTCTTTATGCTAAGCTAGGCTAACCTTGTCCGGTGTGGCATGAACACTGGCGGATTAAGTATCCATTGGGTTTTATTAACACATTGTCCTCCCTTTAGCACGTGTATCAATGAGTTTATTAAACCTCATGACGTCCTGGTAACAGTTCATACATGCAAAAGAGTACATCAAAATACAACGTATGCTACATTTTTACAATATATTTGTACAGTATGGACAGTAATGCCTTAGCCCGGCGTAAAGTTCTGCATGTTACTGATTTAATTTGTTATTAGATGTCGTTAATATCTGAATATAATAATCAATAAGGATCAAAGTGCTTTTGGAGAATATATATTTAAGGTTAAATTCTCTCTCTCTCTCTCTCTCGCTCTCTCTCTGATTTAAACACAGTCCGCATGTTAAGTACCAAACTTCCATAACAGTTCATAGTAACTCCCTGTGAGATGAGACTTCATAAACAGATATGTTCGAGTAGAAGAGGAAGAGTAAATGAGGCATGAATCATTGTCCTGGATGTTTCTGGCCTTTTCAAACCACAATCCCTCCCATTACAATCAAAGACAGCAGATTAATGGGAGACTTCCTCCCCATCGTCTGGCACAGTGGTAATTCATCTTAATTGTGATACATTCCTTCTGGCTGCGTTCCCAGCTCGCCAGATGCTCCACGTCTGTTTGACAAATAAATCCCTTAAAATGTCTTTAAAGCTTTCGGCTCTGAGCCTTGAGAGTCTGCAGTCAAAGCTCTTACAGGTTGGAAATCCAACACATCTGTCCACAGCTGGTTCTCCAAATCATCTCAAATCAGGCAAAGAAAAAATACTCCTCTGGTTGGTGACCAGGGCGGTTTGGCTCTCCCGTCGCCGCTCCTTCTTCCTCTCCATTCTCATCTTCCAGCAGACGACGCTGGACGCCAGGAGCACCAGTCCGGCCGAGAGGAGCACCAGCCCGAAGTAGGAGATGGTGGATCCGTGGGAGTTGAAGCTGTAAGCCACGGCGGTCACCACGATGCCGGCGATGAGGACCACCACGCCGAACGGGACGGTGCAGCGGTAGCAGGACAGCTCCGCCCCACCGGTCGCTGCGGTCAGCTGGATTTCATTGACCAGCGGGATGCTAACCGCCGTCGGGTCACGGGGGGCTGCAGGAGTCTCGGTGTTGTTGGGCTTCTCTGGGGTCGCTGGTGTTCTCATGGCGTCCTTATCAGCTTCTTCTGGCATCGCAGGATGACGCAGCCTTCTGTTGACCAGCCGCAGATGGTTCTTCTTGTTGCCCTTTACCTCGTTTCCTTGCTAGGGCCTCCCAGCCTGTGTGAAGAAAGACGCCATTTATTAAAGGGAAATTTGGTATTTTCAAACTAAGGGTCTTTTTTTTAAACATATTTTGGTGTCTTAATGACTAAGAGGTACAAAATGGCTTCATGGGATGTGTTCATCCTGCAGCGGTGAAACAGGCTGTAATGGCTGCAACATAATCCTTGATGGGTCAAAGGTCGTCCACTAAAAGTTCTTGTTGTTTCCACTGACAGGCTCAGATTGTTCTTCTAAGTGTGTGACAACATGACAGAAAGGATCCCTACAGAGATAGACCTTTTTGTTACAGAGGAAGATGATTGTTTTAACCACACACAGACGTTACATCGCTCTCTGCACACACACCAGACTCCATTGACAAAAACACTGATTTAACCTCACAGAACACGAGAGTTGCTGGCCTACCACTGCCTCGACCGGTTGACTTGTTTGTGTTGTTGAGAGACTTTGGTGACTTTTAAAGAGTTAGCATGAATCCAACACCACACAATGACACAAACCAACTAACTGATCGAGGCAGCGGCAGACCAGCAACTCCCGTGTTCTGTGAGGTTAAATTCCTGCTATTGTCAGTGGAGTCTGGTGTCTTTGAAAAGAGCAATGGAACATCTGTTTGTGGTTTCAAAAAGAGCATCTTCCTCTTTAAGAGAAAGGTATATTCTTCATGGATAACTTGTGTCATGTTGTCACACACTTATGTGAATAACAATCTGAGCCTGTCAGTGGAAACAACAAGAACTTTTAGTGGACGCACTTTGATCCATCAAGGATTATGTTGCAGCCATTACAGCCTGTTTCACTGCTGCAGGCTGAACACATCTACTGGAGACATTCAGACACTTTTTGAACCTTTTAGACTTTTAGACCCTAAAATAGGTTTAAAAATTCTCCTTTGTAGAGAGATGGAGGCTGTGATGGGTTAACGCTGGACTCAGCTCTCCAGGAGACACAAACTGACCTTGCAGATGCTTTTTGTTAGAATTCAACACCACATTTCACAATTCCAACAACAACTCTCCGAGCACCACCCGCTGCTTTAAAGTAACCCCCTCTTTGCACAATCCCGGCCGCCTCCTGACCCAGTCAGAGAAGCTGCCTGAATGACGCAGGGACACTCAGCCCAGCACGAGCTGAGACATTCCCTGGAGAGCGCAGGATATGACATTACAAACTGCTCCGTGAAATGCGAGGAGCCTCGAAATCACCAGCAATTTCACAAGCAGGCATTCTTCGGCCTCCGTCACGTCTGCTGCGTGGAAAGCTGTGATTCAGAGTCTGAGTGACAACAGAACGGGCAGGACAGTGTCAGCTATACTTTAATCACGGTCAGGGGTTTAAAACACTCAATATTTACTGTGTTTAAGTCAGAGACAAGAAGAATTGTTTAAGGTCGTTTTTTTGGGTTGACGTTCAACACAAATAACATGATGAGTATTTAATTGGCTGATTCTAGTAACAAGACAGACCCGGATTTCTTCCTGACAGAAAGAATATAATTGTACTGTTTCCAGCTTGTTGAATGTGGCCGTTTGAAGCTTTGTAAAACGAGTCTCTTTTGGTTTTGAATTATTGCTTGTATTAAAAAAATGCATCTTTTTGGGCTGTTTGCAATTATGTGGTGCATTTATTTGCCATTATCTTAACTTTTATTGATAAAACAGCTCATCAAGAACACAATAAGCAAATGAATCCAAAATAATTATTAGTTGCTGCCTGATTTAAACTCTTATTTCAGAATAAAGTGGTTGAAAGATGTAAACAAAGTTACTAGGAGGGACGGGATGATTTATTCTTAGCATGAAACCATGTTAAAGCTCTTTTTCTCAATT
Source organism: Semicossyphus pulcher (assembly GCF_022749685.1). Lineage (NCBI taxonomy): Eukaryota > Metazoa > Chordata > Actinopteri > Labriformes > Labridae > Semicossyphus > Semicossyphus pulcher. Next base: position 10,421,809 of record NW_027211699.1, on the reverse strand, counting down.
TTTCACACTTTTCTTGCAAAGTATTTGAGTGTTTTAAAAGCTAAACAATCTGTGAAGCAAAGAAACAAAACTACATTTTTAAGTTATTAAAGATTTAAATCCAGGAGGGTTGGTAAAAGTGTTGTGGAGCAGAGGTTCTCAAGTTTGTACACATCAAGGACCCCGAAATTGGTACAAAGGACTTTTTGCTTTTATGCAAATTAGTTGAGTTTTTACAGAAGGTGTATGAAACCAAAGTCCAACATAGATATATATTGTGTTGTGTGTGGGGGACCCCCTCGACACCGTCAAGGGCCCCCTTGTTCCCCCTTAGAATAGTTGTTTTATTTTGAAATGAGAGTGAGAGAAAGACTGTGATAATAAAAGAGACTGTTAATCCTCATTGGATAATAAAACTTATTAGAAATTAAGTGGAGTTTGTAACAGGGAACATTTAAAGAAAAGGAAGAATTTGGGGGTAAACGAAATAGTTTAAGTTTATTAAACCGTTTCCTAAGCTACCAGCCCATATTACAACAAATAAAGAAGTATTACCTATTTGGACAGGTGTTTAGGATCATTTCTTAAAGCTGCTGTAACAGTAAAATAAGAGAGTATTCTTTTTAAAAAAAACCCTTTAAATGTTCAGCAAACGAATCCGCACCACCCCCATGTAAACTGACCTTATTGGAGCCGGTAATAAGTGAATAATTTACTTTTAAACTCAAACTGCAGCTGTATCTGTAGCTGGCTGTCTGCAGCTTTACTTGTCCCTACTCGTCACAGCTCAGCGCAGAAATCAGAGACGTTATTTACCTCACAGAAGGTCTCCATGTCGCTCCTCTGCTGCAGGGAAACTTTCCTCAGAGTCAAACTTTCAGTCTGATTCATCTAATCAAACGTGGATGTTGTCTTCTTCTTCTGTGGTGAACTCGACACAACAGGCAGCGTCTCTGTGCCGGGCTGGAATCTGACTCCCATTCAGGAGACTCGTCCCCCTGTTCGCTCCTCAGGTTCAGGGCTGCGGGTCGGACTGCCATCCCCATTGAGAACAACTATTTCAAGTATCGATGACTGCAGTGTGAAGCTCAGAACAATAAGGAAAAATACCTGTTCCGGAAGTACATTTCAAAATAAAGCTAAGTTGGCTGCGAGCATTTGTCGCAATTTTGTTGCATTTATTTTGAAATAAAAAATGTATTTCCGTTAATGAAGGGTAGAAAGATCTCTGGATTGTATAGAAATGTACTTTATTGTATTATGTTATGTTATGCTCTATGATATTAACCTATATTAACCTGTATTATATTATGTAATATGTATGTAATTTTAGTTTAAGTTACGTTTTATTAAAGTTAATTAAATGTTATTACCTTACATTACATTAAAATGCATTACACTAAATTATATTTTATTATTAAGCATTTTATAATATATTATTATTGTTGTTTTTATACTGTATAATGTTATATATTATTATATATTACTATATTTTATGTATAATACATGATCATATATTACATTTTATCGTATTAAATTATTTTATTTTATGTTAAATGATGATATTTCATATTGTATTATATTTCTTATTCCATTTAATTGCTGTTTCACAAGTGTGTTGCATAATGCAGGAAACATTTTTAGTATATTTCGAAAAAAAACAAGAGATCTTAACAACACAAGCAATTTAAGGCAAAGAAAATCTGAATTTGTTTTTACATTTCTAATCTGCAAGATAACTAGTTTAAAAAAGTACAAAAAATCCCTCAACCGTTTAATCTTTTATTTTGAAAGTTATATCCGGAAGGTTAGTGTTTGACTCCGTGAGTGTGACCGGTGTTGTGAGGGGAGCCGTCATGTCGCTGCAGTTTACAGATGAGGAGTTTCAGAGCGCATGGAGGGAGCTGGACGAGCCGCAGCTGGAGGGAGGATGGGAGCTCTTCACCGAGACGATGGGAGTCAAAATCTACCGGCTGTACGACAAGGTACCAAAATAAAACCGCTGCTTCTACAACCGGAAGCAGCTGCTAGTGACTGACTGACTGACTGATTGACTGATTGAATGAATTACTAGGTTTATGTTGGGGTTCCCTCTACGGAGCCTCTGGCGTCAATATCCACCATCTTTCTTTATTTTACAAAAATAATGTCACTATATTTGTTAATTAATGTAACATTTGTGAACGCATTAGCAGTGATTTCCTAGCGGCTAACAGGGGAAATACCCGGAAAGTGAGGGAGAGCTGTCAGACTGTTTACCGGTTGTACGTCAAACCAACGTCTACTTACAAATCTGTCATTTTAGTTTTACCAGTCTGACCACATATTTTTTTAGCTCGTCAACACATGTGTTGAACACATTTCGAGAATCAGAAAGATCCAGTCTTTAATTCGGCTTACAGCTAACATATCGAGATGATAGCTTTTAATTCATTTTTACAGAGAAATATGAACAAATGTAAAATATATCAAAAAATATTGGATTGGATTGGATTAGATTTATTTCGAACATGTACAAAAGGTCATACAGAAAGCAATAATTACACAAATAGAAAGCATAACGCAGTAACAGATTGTCGAATAGCTGATGACTCTGTATACACATCCGAAAGGGAGTGGGAAGAAGTAAATAATACAATTATAAACGTATTATTTATACATGATATTTAATTTGTAGTTCATTGGAATTTAAACAATGAAACGTTAAACAGGTGTTTTTGTGAATGGAGTTTGGTGTGGCTTTAGTCCTCCTCAAGTAGACATGCATTTGGCCAAAACAAAGTTAATTTTGTCATGTTTTATTGCATCTGAGTGTGAGAGAAGCATCCTCTGTCCTGTTTTTGTGCTTTTGAATCAAATCTAACAACTCACTCTTTTACTTGTTGGAGTGAGAAAGGGTGTAACGCTGACTGGCTCTAATCAGAGTTGTGTGGTTTGGGATTAGTAACACACTGTGGGTGTGGTATGTTGGCCTGCAACTTTCATGTGCTGTTTTCAGGAAACTGGACTTTATGAGTACAAAGTCTTTGGTGTGCTCACCAGCTGCTCTGCAGAGCTGTGTGCAGATGTCTACATGGACTTGATGTATCGGAAAAAATGGGATGGATATGTGAAAGGTAAAACAAAAAACAGTGAAGGAAGGTTCACACTCATCACCCTTTGCAACAGACTTTTCCTCATCTTTCCCACTTATTGATTTGAATCCACAGTTCACCCTTTTCATATACTTTGTTACATCTTCTTGTCTTGAATCTGCCCTCTGCATATACGCATGATTTTACTCACTGTAACCTTTTCCATTCTTGATCCTTGTCTTCATGCACCTCTACAGTAGCCTGCAGGTAACATAATGTTGCTGTAGTCACGTGTAGTGTATAATTGCAAATACTAGTTAAAATTGTATTTATAACGTGATATTAGCAGTCCTAGAAGTAGCTTGTTGTCTTTGGTGGTGGCGGTGTCTTAATGTATTTGCTGTGATGTTCGTTCGTATGTAGAAGCCGACTGTCCATTAATTCTTCAACCAAGTTTTCAAAGTAATAACTAGGTTTATGTATCATTTAATTTAAAGAGCTTGCAAAACACAGACTACTTCCTTTTCAGTATCATTTGTTGCTAAATACTGCACTTCAATCAATCAATCAATCAATCAATCAATCAAATTTTATTTGTATAGCCAAATCATAACCAGAGTTATCTCGAGACACTTTACAGAAAGAGCAGGTCTAGACCGACTCTTTGTTCTGTTATTTAAAGAGAGGCCCAACATGAATCACCATGAGCAGCACTTAGCAATTCGGCACATTGGCAGTAAAACTTCCTTTTAACAGGCAGAAACCTCGAGCAGAACCAGACTCATGTTGAACAGCCATCTGCCTCGACTGGATGGGCCGAACATGGGAAAGAAGGAGATGCAGGATAGAGACAGGCAAAGAGAGCAACAACAACATATGTCCTTGTTACATTTAAACCCGGTAACTGCCAGTTGTTGTGTAGGTAACCGAACCAAAAGACAAAGCTAGCATTAGCTTGCTAATATAGCCTACAACTTAAGTAAAAGAGGTAATATGGAGTACTGTCGACAAAACAGACGTACAACTTGATAAATGCGACTACGTAACAAGTTGTTAAGATGTCTGGTGCACCTCTAAAACTGTTTTTTGGAAGTTATGCTAGCTCGTGATAGCATATGGATGTTTCCTAGCAACCCATTTACAAATTAGATAAGACATTTTTTATTGATTTTACCACTCAAACAAATTCATTTGAAACTAGAGTCCAGTAACAAAGAAATAAGTTCTTTGCATTCAAACTTCGTGAAGGATTTAGCTGGTGCGACCCCGTCAGGTGCATCACTTATATATTTATGCCGATGTCAGTCAGTCCGTCTGTCATTGATCTCTTAGATACGCATAATTTGGCACAAATGAGAAGTTAGATTAAGACTTTTTTCATAAGATGGATTGTTTAAAGCCATACCTCAGATACTAACAGAGCTAAGACTGGCGTAACCCCACGGACCGGTCCTTAGATCCAGACAAACTGTAAATAGATAGATTAAAACCTAAAGCAAGCAAAAAGTATTGTAAACAGTGAGAGAACATGCCATTGGCTGCAACCTGTGATGGCTCAGATAATTCTAAGTATCAATATGTCTGTTATCCTCTTTAATTGTACATTTGTGTACAGTGTGCCGAATCATTTTTTCCAAACCATTTCCTTTCCTTTGCTTGAAAAACATGTTACAGAAAGGATCAGAGATGTGTTATGCATCCTCCTGCAGCTGTTTTAATTCATGTTTTTGTTCTTTATTCAGAGCTCTATGAGAAGGACTTCAGTGGACAGAACGCGATCTACTGGGAGGTCATTTACCCTTTTCCTCTGTCAAACAGAGACGTATCCTTCTGTGCATTAAGTACTAATTATAGAATTGAAATCGGGCTATAATGGAGGATCCGTTCACAGAGTGTCTTCCCTAACTGCTCCGACCTCAGTACGTGTACATGAGGGAGCGCAGAGACCTGGACGTGGACGGCAGGAAGATCTGGGTGATCCTGGCCAGAAGTTCTCCGGAGACGGCGTGTGCAGAGAAGAAAGGGATCCTGCGAGTCAAAGACTACAAGCAGAGCGTGGCGTTGGAGAGCGATGGAGCCTGTGGAACAAGAGGTAACACTTTCAAGATACTAAAGCAACTCTTCATGAACAGATATCAAGCATTTCTTATTGCAAACTGTTATTTATTGTAAAAAATAACAGATTTAATGGTTTCATGCAGCTGTGATATCGATTATGAATGTTTGTTGGTTTCAGTTTTCTTGAATTACTTCGACAACCCCGGGGGCATGATTCCTAGCTGGCTGGTGAACTGGGCGGCTAAGGTGAGTGCACACAATATTTGCTGAACTTTATTGTAATCATTTTAATACAGTATACACAAACAATGCAATCATGAAACATTCATAGTTTTGCCTGATAGGAAAAATATGACCGGTTAAAATTCCTTAGCTGCACAAGAAAAGAAAAAGAAACAGATTCAGAGTTTAAAAAATTAGGACGTGGTCTTGTAGTGATTTTTAACACATGTCACTCTAAGACTAAATCAGCAACAAAAGGAAAACAGCTGCGTTTCTCTTCCTGTTTCTGTCAGCAAACAAATAACTTGGTGTGAGGATTACAGTTTTGAAGCTTCGGGTTCGGCATTTCGACAAACAGAGGTTTTAAATTGTAGCATCATTAGCGTGCATGACATCTTTACCCCACTTTGTGCTCACCCACTGATGCTTTGTGTAACATGCATGCACCTGAAATAGCTTTAATAGTTTTATTGTCATTAAATCTCAGTAACTGTTTGTTGTGGCTTCATAGCGCTGTAGTGAGACAGATCTCAGCCCACGTGTGACTTGTTAGATACAGTGAAACTGCCACTCAGCGGAGACAGATGGACAGGCGCTCCACAGCCGAAACAGAACGTGTAGTTGGTGTCCATCAGAGAAATCCTGGTACTGAGCCGAGCTAACAGCTCATCACACTGGGCACTGGTCAGCCTCAAGGAGCTGGAAGCAGCAGGAGAGTTAATCCAGACAGTTCCTGGAGAAGGAGGGGACATTAAACGAGCTGTGTGTGAATTCAGGTGATGTTATGAACCCTGACATGGACATATCTGCAGGGATGCATGTATAAATTACCTGAATACGATCCCGCCTTCCTCTTGCAGAAGTACATTGAGGTAAACATTTCTGAGGGTGTTAAAAGCTTCTCTCGCAGGCCTCCATAAAGCTCCGCTCCTGCTTTATGGTCTCCATCATTATTATTTGCAGATGTGTTGCAGGGTGATGTCAACAGCTCCTCTGCACCTGGGCGGGTCCGACACGTTTGTCACATGACGCTCACTGATGGATGCTCTTTGTGTGTCTTTCTTTAACAGACTGGAGTCCCAGCGTTCTTAACAAACATGCAGAAGGCCTGCAGCAACTACAGCAAGTATTGCCAGGAGAAATGAGCCCAGCTGACGGGAGGAAGGCTCGTGCACAAGGGCTTGAATGTATTTGTCTTGTTTTAGATTTGGGAGGTATTTTAATGCTTTATGATCAAATGTGTCTTTACTGTATGGGGTGAATGAGGCTCGGTGTGGGATGCTACTCGTTGATGTAGCATGCTGTTGACTCAGGCATGACGTGCATGACCGGCCGCCCTCATTAACAGGCTGGTGTGAAATCAATTCTGTAGCTGTATTTAACTCTACTGTATCGTCTTTACTGTGCAATCACTTGAAGCTCCAGATTTAGGAGCTTTTTTAGATTATTTTTAAGTCCTGTTTATGTAGAGAAAACTGGACTGTACTGTTTTGTACGGAAGCCCTGAGAGGCAAGTGAACATTTTTTTTCTCAGACAGTTTAAAAAATAAGAAAAAAGTTAGTCTGGGTAATTTTTCTAGGTTCCCTTTTTTCCTGGGAAATCAGGGGGAAAAGTTGTGGAAGAAGGAAAAAACTTTTATTCCGGCTCATTTTATTTGTGTTTGTTGTTGTAATCCCCATTTCGACCACAAGAGGCTGTAGTGCATTGTAAATAGGACTAAAAGCGATCGTTCTTTCTTTTAGTTTAGTTTAATTTCCTCCATGGCGTGCATTTTAAATGAAAGGTAGCTACATACTTTATATTTTGTGTATGTAAGTGAGCTAATTGTAGTATCATGTCTTTTTTTGGATGTAAATTTATTTTGTGGATGAAGAAATTAAAACACCTTGATTTTTTTGGTCTAATTTAACATACAGACTAGAGAAGAAAAAAAAATCTGCCAAACTATTTTTTTATCACCTTTTCATAAACACAGGAGAGAAAACAAATTGAAAGGAGGTAGATATGGATCAGAAACATTTTTCCCTCTCTGGCCTCTCAGGGCTTCCGTAGAATTTGGAGGTAAAATTACAGCTTCTCACATTGGACTTCACTTCTTTCCGTTGTTTTGAATCAGTTTACTGTACATGTTAAATGTTTAAGATGGAATATGATTTGGTTTATTGTATGTCTATAAGCACTTGAATCCTCAAATTGTCCGTGAAAAGTAAAGGACAAATCTGTACTTTTAAAGGAATGTTGCCTGACTTGTGATTATGATATGCTATGCTGATTTATTATGGGTGCATATGGTCAAAGATGTGACATAATACTGTAGTGATCTAGTCCGTACCTTAGTTCCTCTGTATGATATCAGGAGGATGTGATTTAATCTGGTCATGAAAAGCTGATTACTGTGTAATACTGCTGTGTTAATGACATGTATAAACTGATTTGAAATTCAGATCTACACTCTGTCTATTGTTGCATTTTCTCACATCCTCTCACATACAATTCAGCTTTACTAGTAAAATAATCATCTCAAAAGTTTAATGTTTGCATTCACTGCCATTTTGGGCTGCTATGATGTTAAACGTAGCACTATTTACTTCATAATACCTATGTAAACGCTGCATCCTGTAATAAATCAATAAAAAGCAGTACTTGAGCATTATACCTGGATACTAGACTGTAGAGAAAAATCTGAATTTGGCTAGTCAAAACAAAACCTTAGCATGCTAGCTAGCTACCTGTTATGAATGTATGCTACCTGGCTACTCCTGTTTGTTGCTGTCTGTGATAAAGTCGCAAAGATAACACTGTATTAGAATATAACACAGACATTTTTAAGCTAACAGGACAGACTAGCTTTAAAAGCAGAAGGACTTTAGCTTTGTATCAGGGAGGTACAATTAAGATGACAAACCGTAGCCTGCTAATGCTAGCCAAGCTGGATGTAAACAGAAGTAGCTTAACTTGACACAGTTTTTTAAAATTATTTTCTGTGATATTTTTGCTACGTCATGTAAAGCTAATACACTTTAAGTTTTAATAAGTATGGTTTCTTATTACTTGTTAGACTTTTTGAAGGATTAAACTAATTAACTATGCTACATTAGGTTTTGGGGTGTTAGCTTAGCCCTGTTTTGTGAATCACTGAACTCAATATCCATTTTCTTCAGGAAGATAAATCATTGTCCAACAAACACACAGTTTGTCAATTTAATCAGTTAAGTTAGCTTCTGTTAGTGTTACACTATATACATTTATTTTAGCATTTACAGAATAACATTTATATTTTTTCTTATGTTGTTGGTTGTGGTCACAGAAATGAGTTTCAGTTTCTCCCAGGTCTGTCACTCTGAAGAAGGAGCTCTTCCATGAAATGTAGAAGCTAAGGTGTGAAATATACAAGAGCCAGCAGGTTTGGGACTTCTTTCCATAAAGAAGGTGATCCTGTGACACATCTCTGTCCACAGAAACGTTATACGGAAGCAGACAGCCGGATCCCATGAAGGTTGGAGTCTAGCGTTGTTGAGGGGGCTGATGCAGATGTTCGATGAGCCAGACGTGCACTGATGAGTCTGAAACGTTCACCAGGTTTGTAACTGACGTTCATCTCTGAATTCTGGTCAAATGGATGTGTGCACGTGAACATGAAATCCAGACATGATAAACAAACATCCCAGAGCCACGGACGTTATTCTGCTGCTATTACAGCCTCTACTTCGTAAGACATCAAAACAGACACATTTTATACATGCAGTGTAAGTCGACCTCTCGCTGCCTCGGAGGACTTCTCAGTGGAAACAATGAATTGCAGGGTCATTTCCTTGTTGCCCTTATAATCATCCTGATTACTCCCCCACCACGCTGATAAAAGAGAAACCATACGACCCACCCATCCACCCCTATCCGTCTTCTCTCTGCTGATCAGCGGTTAAAGCTGTGAAGCGTCGGCCCAGATGTTTCCTGAAGGAAGAAGTTGGTCGTTGTTTCCTGTGAGGTCACTTTTCTGACGGTTCTGATGGGTTGTTTTATTTCCCCCCTTTACCGTCTGTCTGCCATAGTAGGAAGCCTGGATCTTTGCATTAGCCACTTTAAATGGAGCCTTTTGAAATGTAATCAATTTAAAAGTTTAAACACAAGAAACATTTGAAAATCGAATAAACAGGCAGTTTGAGACGGTTGCAGAAGAGAAGTTTAAACCTGTATTAAGACCTCAGGATTGGAGAATTTGGACGTTGTTAAAGGAGTAGGTCACAGTTTTCCAGGCAGCATTATGGTCATGGATGTATTGTGATATTTTTCTCAGCTGTGAACAAAGTAATGCAGTACAGGGATGCTCTGAATGAGGATGCATTTACACCAAACCTTATCAAGCGCTCGGCTCAGACACATCTTTGATGTTTTTCTGCCCTCTGCTGGAGGAAGTCGTGCATTGAAAGGTAAAAGTGTTGCCTGTGCTTTGAGAACAGAATAAACTCTGAAGGACGACAACAATCGCTAACTCTTAAGTGCACACTTAAATATGAATGACAGCTAGCATGTTTCTTTTGTCATTGCTTTAGTGCAGGCCTGGAATATCTGGGGGGAAATAGCTTAGAGCAAGAGCAGGTTTAAGCAAAGATGGATAGAAGATGTGAAAGATGTGAAGACGAAACGGGACAATAAAACATGTGAAGAATAAGAATTAAACATTTTTAGTGCCTAAATTTAAACAAGACTATTTTTAATCCAACAAGACACTGAGGGGCAAATTGTGGAACAAATTTCGGACACGTGTTCTGGCAGAAGCAACAAAACCAGTGTCCACATGCGCCGATGCTATCCATTTATTCAGCATTGTCTTTGAAATATACAAAACAAGGTTTCCATTAATCAGCTCTTAATATGAAACAGATAAACTCAACTTAAAAGCTGTTTGCTTCATTTGCACCCCTGACCACATTCCCTTGGAGCCTTCCCAGCTAGAAATATTTTGTTCTAAGAATGTTCTGAGAATGTTACGTGCGACGTTCTGGTAATGTTTTGAGCGGAAAGTTTTTATTCGGTTCCCAGAATGATCCTTTTATTAGCAGGAGAACGTTCTCTGAAAACATCTTCAGAAAGTTGCATTGAGAACGTTCAAGTCACATTTCAGGAATGTTTTATAAATCACGTTCTGATAGTTCAGGCCGAACTAACATCCTGAAAGGATCCTCAGCATGTTGCAGTGAGCGTGTTCTACCTTTGTTTTTATGTGACGTTGAGCAAATGTTTTATTAAAGGCGTTCTGACGTCCCAGGCCTCGATAACATCCTGAAAAGATCTTCAGCATGTTGCAGTTAAAACGTTTAAGTTTTAACGTTACAAGAACTTCATTTGAAATGATAAACATCCTTAAAATGTTCTTTGGATATTAGATTAAAACGTTTTCTTTCTAACGTAATTAGAACTTGTGGGTGATGTTATGGGAACGTCCCCTGCTCGCTGGGTTGGCTTTATGCACAGAAACCGCCCAGTGTGAGGCGTCTGAGATACAACCTAATGCATAACAATCTGCGTACCTAGTATCTCATGCGAAGAAGAAAAAAAAACACATTGTGGCTTCAACAACATTTACAGAAAAATACATTTACTAATGACACCTCAAACACCTCTCACAGCCTTGTGTCTGTAGTTCCATAGCTTTGGTGTATAGCTTCTAAGAGGTCTGAGCTGCTGGTCGTCTCTTATTGGTGGGATAGATTCTCTTAACACGGCTGCAGAGGATCTCCGAAGCTGTGAAGGACCCGAACCATGAAGAGATTTAGACGGATAGACAAGTTCAGACACTTTAAAATGAATCCTAAAAGATGCTAAAAGTCAGCGCAGGTTTGTTTCGACTGGGGTGACATGTTCTCTCTTTTTGTTGTAGTTAAAACCTGGCAGTACAGTGCTGGAATAATTGTGATTTAACAATGGATTGCATTGAAATACCTTTAAAATAGAATTACTAATCTAATCTACATGAAAAGAAAGCATGACGAAAGAGAGAGAGATTTTTAGTCATGAAAAGATGCAGATATGTAAAGTTTTACTCCCGAGTCGATGTTATAATTGAATCTAAAATGTTTTCATCCGTTTGTTCGGGAGTCTCAGCGGCAGCAGTGACAGAAATCAGACGTTCGATCCTCTTTAACATTTTATCCTCAGGAATGTCTCGGGTGAATAATATTCAGCGCTGGAGTTTTTCCACTGCCAGTCTCTCACAAATGGAAGACAAATATATTCCTTGGCCGGCCGTTTGTGTTTCGGAGCGCGGTTCTTGTGATTGGTAATATACAGGGCTAATTAGCTTAAGAAAGTGATCTAGTTTTTCTGCTGGACGGCTGCTCCCCCCTTCACGTCAGCTCAGATTTCCCAGGTGCCTCGCTGTCTGCCAGAGGTAACAAAATAATGGCTCTGCTTGGAAGCCTATTTTTCAACCTGGTTTTTCAGTGATTTTTAATAGATTTCTGTTACAGATATTGGTTTACTCTGGGGAATCTCTGACCCTCAAAGGGCTTTTCTGTGTTTTCTTCTTTTTGTACACTCCGCTGTGCTAATCAGCTGTGTTTTAGTGGAAGGCCTTCTGCTCCATTATGCATGCAGATTCACATGAAAGCTCAACGTGAGACCATTTTACAGAGAGGGAAACTGGAGGTACCAATTACAGTCCTTGGATTTCTTTTATTCTTTATCACAGGATTAAAGAAAAATCCTGATGTTAGGGTGTTCCTGCATCCACACCACAGTTGTCATGGTTAATCTGGTAAATATCATTAATTTATCATGGAGTTTGCTTTTTGTTCATCCCTACCTAGAGGATTTTATGTGATATAAATGTCTGTAAAGCCACTATATATCGCAAACTGAGTAAAAGGGAAATTCTGGTATTTTCAAACCTTTTAAAATCGTATTTTTTTATTTGGGTCTACATGACTAATAGGTAAAACGTTTTTCCTCAGCCTGCAGCAGTGAAACAGGCTGTAATGGCTGTGACATAATCCTTGATGGGTCAAAGGTCGTCCACTAACAGTTCTTGTTGTTTCCACTGACAGGCTCAGATTGTTATTCTAAGTGTGTGACAACATGACAGAAAGGATCCCTACAGAGATAGACCTTTTTGTTACAGAGGAAGATGATTGTTTTAACCACACACAGACGTTACATCGCTCTCTGCACACACACCAGACTCCACTGACAAAAACGCTATTTTAAGCATTTGGAAGAATATGTTTCCCAAATATTGTGTTGGGTCTAAACTAACATATTAAAGCATAAGAGACACACTATAACAAAAATAAACTAAGTGGTTGATGCAGAAGTCGACTAGCGCCTCCTGTGTTCTGCAAGGTAAAAATTGCAGTTTTTTTTCAATGGAGTCTGGTGTCTTTGGAGAAAACGGTGAATAGGTGGGTTAGGGTTTAAAAAAAGTCATTTAGACCCCAAAATATGTAAAAAGTATAGTTTAAAAGGTGTTAAAAAAAACATTCAGCTTATGAGTGGCAAAAAGAAGCACTTTTAAAAAGATAGGCTGTATTAATTTGAGCCAGAAAACGAGGCCAAAGAAATGCAGCAGAGCGGGGTTGTGGCTGCTGCATTTGGCGTGCAATGCATCATGGAAGATGTAGGCACTGATGGCAAGGATCAGCAAGCAGGCGATATCGGCTTTCCCTGAGTGTAAAGCAGGCGCTGAAGAGCAAAAAAATAATGTACATCAAGATAAGTTTCTGATTCAGAATTGTGGAGATGAAGTTATTAGATAAGGAGAGAAAACTTACAACGCATGCCAAACTCTGATAATGCAGAAAGAAAGTTCCACCTTTTGCTTTGTCTTGACCTGAAAAGGCGTCCTCTAAAAAATAATTGAATTGATTCAGTCTGTACTGTATTGAACATGTATTTAATCAGGGAGAGACTCTTGGACAGACACCAGCTGATAATGTTGTGATGTCTGTCCAACATTTTTCCTCAGGCTGCAAAAGTTACATAACCCAGTTTTCTTTGCAGTCATGCAGCTCAATGTCAACATCAGCGACTGTTTCTCTCTGCCAGCTTCAGTCAAATAAATCAAACACCGAACATGTTGAGCTAATTCACTGAATAATAATTCATCAAACTGCACTGAGTTTAAGTGGTTATTCACAGAGGTTCCCTATAAATGAGGGGGTTGTTTTCAGGCGGTGTAATTTAGATATGATCTATGTGTGCATGTAGGGAACTGCCAGAAGGTTAAGAGTTTTTAAACATACTTTTATTTTCTTTGGGAAATATTAAAGAACTGCATTATTCTTAATATCAAGCTGCCAATTAAACTTCTAGAGAAGCTATCCTGATGCTTCACTAAAGATTTAAGACCATTTAAAAACAAGCTCACCTCTAAGATTAGCCGCTGTCTTTGTAACCGTCTTCCATCCTCATTCTGTGCAGACAGACTTTGCTTTACTTTAAAGTAGCAGTATATTTTACCTGCTTAATGACTGAATGTGGTAGGCTATCCATACTGTACATTTTAGATTAGGGGGGCTTTAAAGATAATGTTGTCAAGATCTTCTTCCACCTAAATGCCCGACTGATCAGCTGTTTGACAGACACTATAAATACTTTTAAAGTACGGTTTTGAAGTTCCATGTTTGGCATTGGTGCTGCCACCATCTTGATTTTCTAGAGCCAGAAGTGACCATATTTGATTGAGAGGGTGGAGCTGTAGAGGATCCAGAGGTTAACAAACGCTAACTTATTAGCTAATGCTAGATCTAGCTTGTTTTGCAGGGTGCATCTGCAATTCAAGGTCACGTAAGGTAATATCACATTTCTCCTGGATTCCCTCGTTGTTCTTGGAGTACCACAGGGATCCATGCTTGGACCTCGGCTGTTTTATATTTGCTTTCTGTAGCTATATTGTCAGAACAATCCATCATTTTCAATGTTATGCAGATGATACCCAATTATTCTTATCAATGAGGCATAAAGAAACAAATCTGCTGAAGAAAGTTTAAGCCTGCCTTAACGACTTAAAGACCTGGATGAGCAGAACATTTCTGCGACAGTCCAAACAGCCTAGAATAGAATGCATGTACAGTCTTCTCACCGGCAAGACGTTGGATCATCCACATACGGGTCTATCCTGTTAAATTGGTTCTTTACATTCTGTGATATTGACATGTGGCTTTTGAGAAAACAAGCACTACAACAACTCCTGTTAGTGGTTTCCAAACATAGTAAAAGGCAGACACACTGCAGTAAAGTTGACCCCCTCTTTACTGTACGTTTACTGCTGCCTGTCTCTGCTAGTACGGATCTGATTGCATAACAGCATCACTCATGTTCTGCACGCTTAATGCCAGCTATTTGTTTTCCTGGGAGTTTTTTTTCTTGCATTCATTAAAAATAATTGTGTTTTTTAACCGGAGCATACCACAGACTGGCACCTCCTCTGAGTCGCAGCTCTTCTGCGGGCCAACATAAGCTCTGCATACCAAGGAGGGACGACTAGTGTTTACCTCTCCCCACCGGCACAGACCGACGGCAGACTGACTGAGGGTCCTCTCCTCCTTTTTTCTTCTGTGGTTTCTGGCAGCCAGCGCCAGATTCCTGCATGTCTATCACTGCAATCAGCAGGCCAGACCCAAAGTCAGCCAAGCAGCTTGAAACAAAGCAGCAAGAACGGCTGAGCGGAGAGGAGGTGAAGCGTTTCTTTCTGAGAGGAAGGATCTGCGCTTTGCTGTTTGTTATCTTCTCTTTCTTGATAAGCCAAAGTTGCTGCACTCTCCATTTCCTCCTCCTCCTCAGAAGAACTTGTTTTAACACCATCTTGAATAAGTCCGTATATTTTCTCCATGGTCCAGGTGATTTATGATTGGCTCCTCAAATTATGTCATTACCCCTCTCCTCCTCCTCCTTTGTCTTTGCGTAACCGTACACATAAAACCAAAGTACGTGCTGATATGCTTAACGTCTTATTTAAATGGCAGACGGTGTAAAGCATCCAGAAAATAAGGGTGTCGGTTAAAAATGCATGTAATGCAGAGACATGTTTACCGAGGAATGATAAATAGCGATGATTTGCGCTGGCACCATCCGAGTGCTTTTCTTGGAGTGCAGCTTTACCTTCTGTGATTATTTGGATTAGACTAAATCAAACTTAAAGCGCTCCAGAAACGGGAGAGAAACACGAGCAGCAGAGAAAGTTTTTCTCTCTTTGAAAAATGAAACAAACGTTTGACCTGTGACCGAAGTCGTAAGTTGTAAAAAGCAGTAAGTAGGTTCAGTTTTAGCGAGCAGAGCTGTCTCAGAGCTCTTTACATAAATACACATTAAATGCCACCATTAGAAACGTGCACAAATTTGCTCAATCGATCGAGTTAGTTTGAAGCAGTTTGTACACAAACACAGCGACATTTAAACAACAAATAAATCGTAGATAAAGAGCTGAATGTGGAACATGATCTTAAATGAACACTGATTTATAAAACTATGAATGAACACCATAAAAGAAGAAAAACAGACACAACCACGACCTCACTAAGACGCTTTAAAAAGCTGTATTTTCATTTAGTTTTGACTTTATTATGAAGATATCAGATATCGCAGGAATATCAGCAGTTTGAATATCAGTCGTGTGATTGATTTATCCGTCCTCTTCTACATTTTATTTAACCTTTATTTGGGACAGTAATCTCATGGAGACAAACCAACCGAGATATCAGCGTTGAAATATGGTTGGAAACAGGGTGAAATCTGAACGTCTAAAATACGGTTACAACATCAACGATTGTTTTATAATTCAGATAACTTGTTAATTTTAGCGTAGAAAGGGTGACAAAAGTGATGATTGTAGCAGTGTTTCTCCAGCAGTGGGTTAAATCTGTTCTACACAAAGACGTGATTTCAACAGATTTTCATAGGAAAATCTAAAACACGGCGCTTTATGGGAGTGTGATGTTAAAATCGCTGTGCAGCTCTGACTACGAAGGCAGAGCGACCGCTGGATGCTGATGGAGTTCATTATTAGCTGACGGAAAGACGAGTCTTCAGAGACATCGGTGGTCGACGGTGATGAATGCTGGACTTGAATGCAGCTGGCGTGAGATTGACTCTTTGAGATTTGTCGTGCTGAGTTTGATAAACAGACTGAATGAGTGATAGCTACAATAAGAGCCTAACCACCGTAACATCTTCACTGGTTACTAACCCTGTCTCCAGCGCGTCTGTGACGTCAGACGGTGACGCAGCAGAAAAGAGACCGACAGGAGGATACTTCACTGGCAATGGGAAAAGAGACAATCAGCATTTATAAGCGGGTCTTCCCGGGTCTGACAGACCTGCATCAACGCGCTAAATTTCAGTGGGAAAGTATTATACAATCATTTGAGCCGCTCAGTATGAGCTGCGACTTGAAAATGGCCGTTAATATGTGCGTGAATGTGTGATGAATCTTGTGACAGAAGCAGATTTCCTGCTGAAATCAACAACTTTGACTTTTTGGGTCTTTTCAATGAAAAAATTGTCATTGAGACACAACAGTTCTCATTCTTAAGAGACACTCAGGCTGTATCTTTAACCTTTTAATGCAGCTGCAATCTTGACCGGGAGGACATCCAGTAGAGTCAAAGTTCATCATAATCATGGAAGCTAGAGTATGTGATGCAGTTAGATTAAAGTGTGTCATATTCGTTCTAGAGGTAAAGGAACGTTCTGTGTATGACAGTTAATGATGTCACCACTCTGAGCTCTGATTGGCTCGGTTGTTAATCACAAAACACAACACGGCTCAGCACAACACCAGACCTGCCGTTGGAACAATCAATTGTTGGTAGATATCCAGAGGCCTGAAAACATGCGATTAAATGTTATAACAACAAATATTGTAATTATTAAACTGTAATGGAGGGAAAATGTTTAAATGCTGCTGTGAAGGACGTCTGGGTTGAGACGTGTGTGCTGTAATAAGCAAATACTGCGAGTATCTTATATTGGGTTTCTTTCTGATTAATTATCTGTATCTGTTTATTTTTAACTTTTACTCGTCGGGCCAAAAGTAAACGCTTTATAAATGTCTTATTCTGCCGTGAGGCAACTGCCTCATGCTTCATTTCACACCGTTATTATCAAATTATCCCAGAGTGACATCGTGCTACGCTCCGCGCAGACACCAAAGAAGAAGAAAAAGCGCGTTTGTAGATATGAATCTGTGTGTCTCCTCTGTTATTTGTGTTGCGGTAACCCCACACTCTCTCCTGAGCAGTGAAACAGTTTTAAGAGAATTGTTTGTTATTTCACACCGAGCGCACGGAGCCAGCAGTAAACCCGTCTGTGAACTTAAGTGCTCTTCTATAAACTTCCCAACAGTGTATTCCCCAGTAAAAGGAAAAAAAGTGTTGGTCAGAGATGGATAGGGGGCAGTTTGGGACCAATAAACCCAAAATACACAAATACCTCAAATGAGATGTCTCATTGTGGCCCTGCAGACTGATTTACTGATTCCCAGAATCAAAGGCCGTCACCCTCGTTCTGTCGCCTTCCACAAACAAAGAGGGAGTCGGGGGAGGACGCACAATGGCTCAGACAATATTACTGTTATTATCACCCTGCTTTTGTTCAAATCACTGGTAATGTATATAATCCCTGTGCTGCTGACAGAAGTGTTGAAGTCTCGCTTCTGCAAACTCGTAACTCAGAGCTTTATGCTCAGCAGCCCCCGAGAAGGCGAGAGAAAACCCGGCCGAAGTCTTGACAGGCGAGTCTTTGAGTTTAGTTTGAATTTACCAAGGGGCCGACGTATGTGCAGGTCTCCTCTCCAAAAGGACCATGGCGGAGACACAGGAAAGGCTCTTTACTGGTTGGATAACTAATTTATTCCTACCCCTTAACTATAACGTGCGGAAGTTTCATGGACGATAACAGTTTCAAACATGAACATACACTCTGTTAATATCAAAGAAAAGAGAGAGAGAGGAAAATATTAGTTTTAAGGTTTTTATTTCTTGCTTTATACATTTCTGGTGCTTTATGAGTGCAGAACATTTATCATGATTTATTTTCACTATTTGTTTTTTTGTGCAGTTTGATTTTATAATGTGCAAGAGCCGTGCTTAAACCAAAAAGTGTTGTTTGATTTCTTTTATGACGGACGACAAATTTACATTCATAATTATGTAGGTGGATTAGCGCTGTTGCCTCACAGCTAGAAGGTTCCTGGTTCGATTCCCGGTTTGGACGTTGTGGGCCTTTCTGTGTGGAGTCTGCATGTTCTCCCCGTGCATGCTCCCCGCCGGGTACTCCGGCTTCCTCCCACAGTCCAAAGACATGCTCGTTAGGTTCATCGGTGACTCTGTAGGTGTGAATGTGAGCATGAAAGGTTGTCTGTCTGTGTGTCAGCCCTGTGATTGACAGGTGACCTGTCCAGGTGTAACCCCCCACCTCTTGCCCAATGGATAATTATGCAACAAAAATGTTCTTAATTATTCTGAATCATTTAAATATTTGCATGTGTTTAGCAACGCAGGAATGAAGGTGACATCGAACACAACCTAAACTTTGTCTTTGTCGTTGTCTTCCACACAACTCTTAAATTGTTTCTTTATTGAATGGAGTTTGGCTTGAACATTTCTAATGCAACATTACGTCGTCAGGAGAACTTCTCTGATAGGTTTGTGTGTCAGGCGCAAAATTCAATTAATTCAGTGTTTTCACGCCGTTATTATTAGGAACATGCTGCACACACACGAGCCCGAAATACACACGGAGCGTTTGATTCGACTTGCAGGTTTTACTTTGAGCATTAAAGCAAAAGTAAAATGTCAGAATTTCAACCTGAAGCTTCATATTTTTGTTCTGGGATCAGAAAAATAAAAGATAAGGCTCCTTCTTCCTCGTCTGACCTGATCTCTTCCTGCTGTCCAGTAATGCTCTCAGATACGACTGAATCCTGCTCTTTGTCGGCTCTTTTCTTCCCCTGTTACGAACCCAGTTATAAGAGCAGTAATTCAGGCTCTGGCGGGAGCACATCTTGCAGGATCATTAATGCCACTGCTCATTACGGCTCCGGCCTTGAATCCGAACTCAGCGGCAGGAATCCAAAGAGTTTAACGGCTGCAGCCATGGACACAGAAACTCTTAAACTCCTGCGTGTTGCATCAGTTTTTTGATTGATTTATCTTTGGCTCAACAACCGTCTGCTTCCTCTTACACAAACAAAGTTAACAAAATAAGAGTGTGTACATAAATTATTCAATCTACCTCAATTAAATCCGGTTATTTTGTTAGCGTGTTTCCAGAATCAGGAGATAGGCCGAGCTCCAGCCTCTCCGGGTTGTTGTCGCTGTTAACTTTGTGTTTGTAATTAGTTTAATTCCACGGTTATTAAACCGTCGGACAAACGCTGACAGGAATCCGAGCTGCAGAATCTCACAGATCCTGTCTGGATGAGTCTGGTGCCGCGGTTCTTCCGTGGGCTGATTCCTCAAGTTGTAGTTTGTTTAAACACACGCACACAATCAGGAGCAGGCTGAACTGTACAAATATTATGGGAGGACACCGTTCACCTCAGAGCACCGTCTTCATAAGAAGGCTGGGATGAGATGGTCTCTAATCTGAGCAAGTGTGATAACATCAGCCTCGTCCAGGTTCACTGTTTCATGATGTATCATCTCATCACAGGGCCAGTAAGATGCCTACGGAAGCCCAGGAAGGCAATTGAGGAAAAAAATGTGTTCATTGTTTTTCTAAGTTAGATTTCTTGTTGTCCTCTCTTCTGTTTGAAAAGAAGGAAAATAAGTTTTTCCAGGATCACTTTGTAAGTTAACTTTTTGTCTCATCTTGTGTACGTGTTGTTGTAATACAGATTTCGGCCACGAGAGGCTCCAGTGCACCACCACTACCTCATGGTTTTAGAATACATTTCTACCGAAATAAAGCCATGACAGTGATGTTACATAGAAAATATGAGTATTTTCTGGAAATATAAACTCACCTGGAAGTAATAGAATATACCTCCAGGACAGTTGAGAAGGTGGATTACTGGTGCACAATGTACGGTGGCCGACAAGGGCGATCGCGCTGTGTTGCATGTGTTTTCTTTCTTCTAATGGAAACCGTTCGGGTCGTTGCAGCACGACTGCCCTTGTCGGCCACCGTAAAATAGTAAAGGAGTATTATAACAACACTTTTAAAAATGAGCGATACAAAATAAACGTGTCAACGAGGGATGCACCGATTGAGAAAATCAGGGAAGATACGGATGTTTCAAACAACAGTTTTACCGATGGCCGATACGGATGTTATTTTCAGTAACTGTAATTTGTAATTGTTAACGCCCTCGTCTGGATAAGAAATGAACTTTAATTATGAAAAATAAATGTTATTATTTCAGATTCCCAAAACGTCTTTTTATTGAAACTTCTTTCACATAAAAATAATCTGTTTTCACAAAATAACTCTTCAGCCTGTTTTAGAAAGTCTTTCTGAAAACAAACACTTTAATGTTACATTTAAATTTACTGCACTGTTAAAGCAGTTAAATAATAAAAACATTGGTGCATGCTTCCTTATTCGCCGATGGCCGATGGCCGATGTCCGATGTCCGATGTCTGTCAACACGGCCGATATCGGCCGATTCCGATGTTCCGCCGATGCATCGGTGCATCCCTAGTTCCCTAACAGAATTTTCCCGCCCACCTACTTTACAGATAAAGAAATTAAAGGACATGTTTTTCCGTTTGTTGTAAATAAACAGAAAACAGTTCAGATCAAACTTGAACATGGATCTCTGGAAGTCATTTTTCTCTCCTACCTGTCAGGGCTTCCACTGATGCCTGAGTTTTGTTACAGATCAAAAGAGCACAACATTGGCAACAAGCATTTTATATATTTTGAATTATATTTTTTGTCTTCTGGTGCTTCCAGTAAAAAGTGCCTTTGCCAAAAGTTTGCAACGCCTAGTGACACATCTCAGCTTGTTTTTTGGCTTGAACGATGGCTCAAAACTCCAAAGAATTCAGTTTACTACGGAATAAAACAAGGAGAGCAAAGATTCCTCACATTAGATCTACAGGGATGGAAGAAAGGCAATCACTTCCTGTGTTTCAGTTGTCTGTTCCATTTCCTTTTTTGATCACCTTTTACCTGTAATGACCTTTACTGTTTTAAAACAGGCCTTTATGTGACAGATAAGCACACCTTTGTAGTGACAGGGTGTTCATCACTTCCTCCTAGAATATACAGCCTCTGATTATGCGTGTTAGCGTCTAATCCGCACGCTCTAAGTGGTTTACCTGCCGCTGGTCTGGATTCGAGCTGGATTGAGAGGAGCAGCTTCGGCTCTTTGTAGTCCCCAGAGGGTCCGGGCTGGACGGGGCTTTGTTTAGTCTGACCCTCCGTGTGTCTCTTCTGCTCTTTAAGCCTTTGGAGACGCCAATCTGAGAGAGTCTGAATGACCGGCAGAAGATCATTCACTGTCAGCAGAGCATGGCCTCTTAACTGCTGCACCTCAGCCCATCACGCAGCGTTACTGTCCTACAACAGACAGACATGCAAACAGCAGTGCGAGCTGCCTGCAGACTTCAGCTGGAGTCAGACTGACGTTTAAGAAGCAGAAAAAGGTGAACTCATAGCTGTGAGTCAGACTCGGAGTCGGGTGGATATTTTCGTACTTCAGTGTCTGTGAATCTGAATCGGAGCGATAAATGTTCTTAGACGTGTGATGGATTTTCACGGCACGGTGGAGAAACGGTCAGAGGAGCTGAATGTAAAAACAGACGGAGCTGAAGATGATGGATGGACGTCAGATTTATCATACAGACACATCATCGTTCCAGTCCATTTAAACTGCAGTTCCTCCATCATTTTACTGTGACAGACAGGAGGGCATTAAAATTACATCAAGCTAATGTAAAGCTAACGTCAGGAGGATCATTCCTCTCTGACAGCTAAATGGGCCTTTTCTTCGTGCCTTAATTCCTCTTGCGACAACATAAAAAGTTGATACAATCCAAATACATATCGATATGTAAACACAACATGCTAAATTATTAGTCGTACAAGCTCATAAATTATACGTTTCCCAAAACCTGCACAGGTTATTTCACTGAGGCTTTATTCTGCATCTCTGTCACGTCTCATTTTACAGTGATGTGGACACCGCAGCGAATCGGTGGAAGATATATTGACTACATCCAGCTAGCCTTTCTGGTGTAACAGTATTAAGAAAATCCTCTGGTGTAGGTTTTACCTTTTCACTCGCTTGTTGGTTGATTTTAATATCTGGCTGATCCGGTCCAGTTTCTTTAATCCGTAATTTTTCACTTAAACTTCTCCTCTCCAACGGATTTACACAGAGGACGCTTTTACGGAGCGTACAGAGTTGTTTGCGGTGTCGGCGTCCATCATTGTCATTTCCATCACTCATAGACTGATCAGACTTCAACCACCGAGACTAACTGAATTTACCCGAAGGGCGATTATTTTCTACGACGCAGATTGGCGCTTTTTCCAGCGCCCCTAAAGCAGAGACGAGTAGCCTAATGCTTGTTTCCCACATTTCCAATGAACATTAATTAATGTATATGTTTTTTTGTATATATACATGTGTATATATATTACGTATTTAAATTAAAAAAGTTATTTTGTTAATATTAGATTTTTTAAAAACGCCCTAGCGCCCTCTATTGGCCAGCCGCCACTGGTACATTAACATACTACTGGTGTTCTGCTACATGTGCTGCAGACAGTGTAGAGAGTGTTATTAACTCTGGATTTTTTTTATGACTTCAAGTTTATTGATTTTCAAGTTTTCAACAACACAAATCCACAACGTACAGAACCAAACGATGAGAGGCAAAATGATGAAAAATAAAGATGAAATCTGTGAGGCTGACATCTGTTCGAGAACAGAAACAGACAAAACAAGAATAACAAAAAAAAGTACCTTGTGGACAACATCTTAATCACTCAAAGATTGTAATATAATGAAACAGAAAGGCTTACTATCATTGCATGCTTAACAAAATTTGCTGTGCAGCTCCTACAACATGAATATCACTCTCTACATGCCCACAAACATTCACCTAAACTTCCACATGCATTTGATTACCCTGCACCTTTATCTTCAGCACAATGTTTTCTCATCTAAAAATATATCTCTATAGAGGTCTTATTGCACGTTTTTAGCTATAAAAGCCCTCAGCAGAAGTTACATAATTTAACCCTTGAAAGACGGTGAGGAATGCACGCAGAGGTTCCTGGTAGGAGTGGATTTCGAGGGGTTCCTGTTAGTTTTAATGATGCAATATGGGGTCAATACATTTGTTCTAAGGATGAAAGAAGTTAAGTAGGTTTTTTAAACAGCCGATGCTCCTGTCTTTGCCTTCATATGGGCATTTAGGCACAGCGTGTGTTGTTTTTTAATAAAGCAGCAGCTCGAGTCGACAGGGATCGACCATCCGGGTTTCTGAGACGAGTTAAAGATCGTAAGCTGGGTGTCTCTGCTCTGCACCCAGTGGGCTTAAACATATATCACACTGGCAGAAGGCTGTTTGCTTTCAACCCCCCCTCAGCCGGGCAGACCGCTGATCCCCTCCTCGTCTCTATCTCGCAGTGAATCCCCTCTAACGTTGAGTTTTCACAGCCAAACAGCACCCATGCTGGCCGAGAATTTCTTTGATCCCAGAGGAGCTCGAATGTGACGGAGCTACTGAAAAACCTTCCTCTGCCGGGTTAATGACGTGTACTTAACCTAAAACTAACACAGTGAAAGGAAAAGTCGAGTTTTAAACCAGGAAAATATCTCCAACAACACTCGAAAGCAACTCAGTGAGCATCTAGTTTATTAAAGGTTAAAAGCAGTTATAAATTCAAGGTGTCGGGTACGTTGTCCTGGGATACATACTCAGAAATAAACACCACGTACAGAAACTTAAACCCTCAGGCTGCGTTGGTCGACCCAACTTTATTTTGTATTAACAAATGATCTCAATAGAAAACCAAAAAAAAATTCACATTGTTTTATTGTTTGA
Source organism: Semicossyphus pulcher (assembly GCF_022749685.1). Taxonomy (NCBI): domain Eukaryota; kingdom Metazoa; phylum Chordata; class Actinopteri; order Labriformes; family Labridae; genus Semicossyphus; species Semicossyphus pulcher. The sequence goes on along the minus strand of NW_027211699.1, from coordinate 10,397,477 downwards.
TATTTTGTATCTTGTGTTGTTGTGTGTGTGTTATTGTTGAGTTTGTTCTTTAGTGTCCCTAACGTTTGTTCATTTTTAAAGCCCACGGAGGGACGAGAAATGCAAATGAGCTTAGGCTATAAATGCTGTAGTGCGTTGCATCGGTTTACATGCTTCATGTGTTTCCTTATACAAATAAACAACAAATAAATGAATAAGTGATATTTAATTATTTAAGCAAACAAAAAAACAAACATTTTTCAGCTTTATAAATGACCCTCAATAATTAAATCATTATCAAATGTGTTGATTAAAGTCCTGTCACTTATCTCACTAATTAGTCACCTGGTGCTGCAGATAGTGTTTCCCTGTGTTCTCGTAGCGCCTCTGATAAATGTTGTTGCTCCGAGGGAAATCTACATTGATAGATGGTCTGCCACGTTGTGACACAGCAATTTGGCCTGGAATGGAGCACTGTCACCGAGGTCCAGTGATCAAAGGGGTCACCGGGGTCAGCAGGACAGTTCACAGTCTTCACACCAGAACCAGCCCTCCTTCACAATCCTGCACATTTCGACATCTCCTCCCCTGCTGGGCGAACTCTGGAGGCCGGACGTTAGGCTGCAGGCGAATCATTTCCAACATTTTACTTTGAGACGCATTGTGAAACATTTATAAGTAGGCTAGTATTAGTTAGTACTGTAGTTTCAAGCAGATACGTGTTAACTCCAAACACTGTAATTTAATGAACACTATGAAAAAGTTCTTATAAGACATTAAAGTGTTATAAACCGTTTAATCAATGTGCTAAAAGAGGGATTTAAAGGCACAGTATGTTATTCCTGCTTCTAGGCGTCTGTTTAATGACCTCATGGAGCAGTGAAGGATCATGGGAGTTGTTGTCTTTGTAATAACTCGAAAACCGAAAATCTATCTGACGTGATTCAGCCAGAAGTCTCGGTAAAGGTAAGCTAACAAAGTTTAATTCTTGTTACTTTTAGTCACATTCATGACATTTTATTCATTGTTGTATTTGGATGAATAGCCACCACCAACGTTAGCTAATGTAGCTACATTTTTCTTTTATGTTCCCCCGAAAGATTGGGAAGAAAATTAAATGAAAAAGAAAAACTGGGGATTATTGTGGGTTTAAACTTTTTGGAAAAAACATCTAACTGATTTATATGGAAGCCCTAAGCGGACATCTTTATCTCGTTATCTTGAGATAATGTGATAAATAAGTCGAGATCTCGAGAAAACAACCAAAATGTAACCCTAACCTTTGGCACGGGAAAACGGAGTAATTAAAATGTTTGGATGTATGTCCGCTTAGGGCTTCCGTACACATCACTATACATGTAAGATATATCACATCTTGGGGCAAGCAGGTCCAAGACGACTTCGGTGTTTGGGTGCATTTTTGATCGAAAGACAAATATAAATATTTTGATATTTGATGAATCATTTTGGTGATTTTAACAATCAGAAAGTTAAATATTTTCTGGTTCCAGCTCCTGAAATGTGAAGATTTGCTGCTTTGTGTCGTCTTGTAAATAAAATGTCTTTGATTTGAGACGTTGGTTAATCGTTAAAATAATAGATTTATCGATTAGGAAATTGTCAGTTGCAGTCTCAGACTTCAGCTCTGAGTGTTGCGTCTTGATGTGGAGTTCAAAATGAAGCTCGATTGAATTTTCCAGAGCAAACAAAATGTTTCGTTTTTCATCTTTGTGTACAAGTCAGAGAGACAACAACAAATGAACAACAACAAACAGCAGACTGGATGTAATCTGAAGAAGGGTCTCGGTTAAATGTTTGATTATTCAGGGGTCCGTGAAGTTAAATATTTGCAGATCTCGTGTCTTGGAAGCAAATTGTGAATGCAAACTGCTTCTGCTGTTCACTGTGTAGTTTAACTCTTATTATCTGCTGTGTCTGTTTCCCTTTGTATTCCTGTCAGAGGTGCAGCAGATCCAAGCTTTCAATGAAGCTGTGCAGCCACCTCAGGGCCAAAAGATGACGCAGGTTGATTCAACACGTGACTCTGACTCGTGTCCTGTGTGGACACTAAACGCAGCACCTACTGCAGCATGTCTTTACATTTCATCGTGCGTGAGAAAAATGCTTCAGAAAACAAACAGGCGGCCGCCCGACGCAGTGGAAAAAGTCTCTCTCTCTCTGTGTTTATGTGACGGTCTAATTTAAACCAAAACAGATCTCATTGGTACAAATTGCCTGTTAATTTGCTTGTGTGCAACGCAGATGTTCTGCTTCAGAGTCCAGTAAATCTGCCCTCAAGAATCCCTCCAAAAACGTTTAAGTGTCCTGATACAACGCTTAAGAGAACTTTTGTAAATCCCACTAAAGACTACACATGCATTAACATGCACGCACTCCATCCTGGTCCTTACTGGACTTAACCTGGCCATCTCCTGGTTCCAAGGTCACGGAGCTAAGGACGGAGCTCATTTGTCACAGATGGCGACTTGTCATCGTTAAGGTCTCGTCTTTATGCTGACTGATTTTCAGGTAGATTGGATTAAGCTCCAAGGAGGAGTTTGTTAAAGCATGAGCCCATTTTACATGTAGATATAGATTTAAACGTTTTTCTGTTTCCAAGCACCTTTAGAAACTAACAACGTTTCTCAAGTAGCCTAAGCCTAATTTTTAATGACCTTAAACTTCGAGTTTTTGGACACCTTTACACCTTCTGCAGAGCTGTGCATTTTTGAGCACATGAAGGGCCCGGTCAGACGGAGTGCGTTGTGCAGGCTGTAAAACGTGAGGCGCACCGCACTGCCTTTTTTGTTGAAGCGTACGGTTAAAAACAGAGCAGCTCGCCTTGCTGCTGTTAAGGCAACCACCGAATCATTAGCTGTCCTTAACCTAACCGTTTGTAAACTGACAGAAGGCCCGCCTCTCCTTTCATCCGATTGGCCAATAAGAAGAAACGCCCATGACGTCGTGCGTTTTCCTGCTGTGAGTTGTTTTTTCAGCGAGAGGCGCACGGAGAGGAAAAACGTGAGGCGCTCTGCAACGCAAAAGCAGCGCGCGAAAAGCTTCTAATTGAAAACAACAACAGAAAAGCCCCCAGCTGCCAAAACACGTTCTGTCTGATCGAGTCCCTCAAAAACTGTAGCAACACCTGAAGCCTCTTTAAAGACACGTACTGTACATGTTTTAGAAACGGAGGCCCCTGTATGCGTTTTCAAACAGCTTCAGCTCTGTTAAAACTATACGGATTTCTGAGCAACTTTGGACCCTGAAAAAGTTTTTAGGTCCTTAAAATTATGATTCAATTTGGAAAAAGAAGGAAATGATCATTAAAACATAGAATTAATAATTATCCTGGTGATTCCTATAGTCTTACTTATGAGCAACGTTAGCACATTAGTTTTACTGAAAGTGCATTTTAATGAACAGTACATCGGCATCCAGGTGCCTACAGGAAGATTTAAAGTTGTAATAAACACATAAAAAATCACTTTAATCTTCTTACAACTACATTTTAGTTTATTAACGATTCATTAATTATTTAAATTCTGCCAACAAACACTAAATAATGGGACTAAAAGTCTGAAAACAATAAGTTAGTTCCTAAGGCCCGTTCTGATGAATGTAACATGAAGCGACGTCTTTATGCTCCTGCAGGCGATCCAGGAATTCTGTGAACCGTCGGCGTGTGTAAATCAGAGATAATCAGCCACCTGAGCAGGTAGGATCTCTCACTAGTGTTTTTATGTTTGACCAAAGAGAGAAGGAGTCAAACATCCGACACATTTCCAGCGTCTTGCTGCAGGGCCCCGGGGAAGAATGCGTCTCCCACTAAAGCGTCACCTCTTAAAGAAAGCAGATTACGTTACATACAAACATGTCATTTGTGGGACACTGGGGTGGAAATGTCTCCCCGGGGAGCAATCAGACTGACTCCAGCTTTTTAAAAAGTCTCCTCTCTCCGCCACTCCTCATTTTTCAGACTCCTGGAATTAGTCGAAATCTAAGCTCGCAGTATTTGCCTTCCCCGCACAGCTCGGTTACATTGATTAGAAATCAATTAACATTTTCCTGCTTTTGGAAGTCGCTTTGTAATTTAACTCCAGAGATAAATCAGAGCCGGGAACATTTTCTCTGCTGCAAAGAGTCTGCAGCACCTTTTCTGTTTTATCTGAAGTTTAAGAGCAAGAAATCCAGACACAAAACTTATGCAATTATGTTTTTTCAATGTTTTAATGTCCAACAAGAGCAAATTCTTTCTGCATAAAATCAATAAAAACACAATTAAGAGGAGGGCACTGCAACATAAGAGTCCAAGCCACTTCATTTCACTGATTAAATGCATCTTTAAAACGGCTCTGAATACATAATTTAATCTTTCATTTAATGTTACTCAGACAGGAGGAAATGGTGCGTTTGTTGTGCACTACTTCCTGCAGCACGTTTGGTGCTGTTGTGAATGTTTTGAGGAACAGGAAACACAAAGAATGTGGCTTATTAACGTGTTTTTAATAGTTTTTGGACGACGGTTGAGCTCTACGGCGCAGCGGGAGAAGGTTTTGGATGTAAATCTTCAGTTGTATGAAGTTATTGTTGGTTTTGGCATTATTCTGGGATTCGTTCCAAGAAGAAAAACATATAAAATCTGCACAATTCTCTCCTTAAAAGATAAAACACTTCTAGACTGACTTTGCTTTCCGTTCCTTTTGCTGTCAGGCTTCTGTACCACTCGACAAAGCTGCAGTTTGCACGTTTATTTCTTCTTTAGTTTCTATAATCCTGTGCCAACAAACCAATCACACATTTATGATGGAGGAAACATCTTTACATCACAAACTGGGGCCAGTTTTTCTCATCAAAACCTACAAAAAGCAAATAAAACATGATGTGGTAAAAGTGATATCTGTTCTTCAAAAATTAGCCGTCAATAACCCACAAAACTGTCTCCTTTAATTTGACGATGAAAGACGTCAACTCTTCCAAAGATTGTGCAAAGACAGTAAACGCACCATCTCTTAATTCTTAGCAGGGTTCTCGTCAGCTGATCTGAGAGACTTTAGGTAACTGTCTGGCCTCTTTGGGTTACATGCTGGAGCCAGAAGACCCAGACCCGGTCTATCCTGTAAACTCCAGCACCAGAGAGGGCATCTGCTCGGTCGGGGTGTCTGTATAAAGTCGCTCTGTAAAATTTACACGCTTGGCACTGGAATAAAGCGGCAGCCATTCCTGTGGAAGCAGCGCCGGTCATTAAGCATAATTTGTCTGCCCTGCCCGCGCAGCAAACGCACAGAGCAGTGTGAGTAAAGCCAGCGTGAGCTCGTCTTCTGAGCTGTCATGAGGAGGGATGGAGGGGGGCCCCATGCTGGGCGGTGGTGGGAGGGGGCAGACAGCGACAGAGAGGCTGGCTGGGGGGAGCTCCCACAGGACTGTTTGGGGACAGCACAGCAACCCGAGGAGGGACCCCCACCTACAACCGCTGCACCACCCCCTCCTGCAGCCGCGTGTCTGACGTTAAAACAACAGCCCCCGCGGCCAGCCAGGCTCCATCGCCCCTGCTGGATTTACGCTTGTTTCTCAGTTCCCAGCGCCCTCTGCTACACCCCCCCTCTGTCTCCTGCTCCATCCTCCATCAGCCAGAGATCCTCTCCTCTTCCTTTTGCACTCTTATACACAACTTTGACAGACGCTTAGTTTTACCTTCATCTACTTGCAAAAATATTCCGTCCTGCAGCTGTTTTTATTAACTTTGATAATTATCAAGCGCCACATTATCAGAGCTTGAGTGTGCGTTTATCCAGGAGGGTTTTGGACATACTGACACACAGATCAGAGACCAGTGAGACTCAGAGACGAGTCCAGGTCTTGTGGAGACATCTAGGACATGGTTATATTGTCTTGCGAGGGCAGAAACTCGCAGAAACAGAGTTTTTAAGGGACAACGTTGCACATAGGAGTCGATGCATTTTAAAACAAATCCTCATATAGATGACAAAAAGGCTGTTTTTTTTTAAGGCCTTCCAAGAACCTGTATGGTTCAGGTGTAAAGCCCGTCCCTGCAGGAAGTGTGGTTGGCTGTTCAGCTAAGTGAGTCAGTGCACAAGAAGAGAAGCGAAAGGCAGGAAAGCATGCAAACAACCAGTCCCATCTTCTTTCATGAGCAAAGTTCCCCGTCTTCGCTGCTGCTTCTCTGCTGTCCGTTTGGTGCGTCTGCAGCTTAAAACAACCGACACTGAAAACTCAATGTACCCCTGGCCCATCTGAACTCACCCCCTTCCTGTTACACTACTTCCTGTTTAGGCGCTGACGTAACCTCAGGTTACTTTAGCTGTTTAAACAAATAAACTCTTGTTTTATAGATAAAGGATTCCACTTCTTCGTAGTCTTAGTTAGGTTTGCCATACCCACTGAAATATCGCACCAATAAAAATGTGTCCGTCTATTTTTCTGCCTATTTCAGGTCGCACTAGCTCCATCATCCTGTTACTGACAGCCTTTTCCTGGCCTCTCACCCATTGCATGCTGGGATACTTGCACTTGTACCGTCATAAACGACAAAGAAAAGCTGCAAATTCTCACATTAAAATATTTGATTGAAAAATGACTTTCACATTTTCAGGATCATCCAGTCAGAAGTGGCCTATAAAGTGTGCAACCCCAAACCAAACCAAGTCTTTTCTATGTTATTTATACTATGTCTACATTCTTGCTAATACCAGTGTTGTGACCAAGTCATCTTTGCTCAAGTCCCAACTAAGTTTTTCAAGCAAGTCAAGTCCTTTTTTTTCCACCTAACATCCAGCACTCTGACCTGTAGTATCCGCTCTTTATAAAGACAAATCACAAGGTGTTAGCAGCCCGTCTCATAATGATATTATTGACCAATCTTTATAACCTGTTCAGAAGTATGACAGTGAATTGTATCTGTGTTATCTTGGCACAGACGCAGCCATGATGATGGTCTGCTCTGAGAGCGTGTTGAGTAGTAACGAGTACGACTGATGAGGCTTCTCTTTGGGGGCTTTGATGTTGCGTGTTGCCATAGCGAGGAGTTTGACTGACAGCCAGTCCTCCAATCATGACCATCACATACCGGGGAGCTTTTTGAGTCGTCCAATCATGATTCCCAGTTTGCGCTGCGTACATACTTGATAGTTAGACAGAAACTTGACAACATTTAGTTTTATCATTTTATATTTAACAGCTAACATTCAAACTTATGAACACACACAAACCATCCGAGTCATCAGGCCTCAAGTCAAGTCAAGTCATTTATTTTTTGTCAAGTCAAGTCATCAAAAGTGACTCGAGTCCAAGTCACAAAGTCTGAAGTCCACGTCTCTGGCTAACACCTTGTCATTTAGAAACATGTAACATGTGCTCCATTCACACCGACACTACGGTGTCGTAGTGCACTACGACAGACTTTTAAAAACGCTGCTGACCTCATTTTAGTCAGAAAACGTTTGTGTTTCTCTGAGTGAAGAAGGAGACTTGAAAAAGACGACGCGATGACGTCTTTTGGTCTCGTAACAACAGACTGCACTTTACTTTCAGTAGCAGCTTGATGTCGGTTAAGACAAAGTGACCTCTGGTCGTTCTTCACTTTTCTACATTAATGTTCTTCATTCGTTTATTTGCTGCCAATAAACAACTGCAGAGCAAACACTCTGCTGCTTGTTTACACCAGCATGCCCGTGCCCACTGTAGCTGTGTGATATTCTTTCTCAGGAGTGTTAGTTAGGACAGAAATGAGAGAGATTGTTTCCTTTTCAAAGCTGTTGGTGCTCCACAAATAAACCTATAAAGGCCGACCTTAATCCTCCCCGATCGAGAGTCTGTAGCACAAAACTGTTCGGGCTCTGATGTGTCAACTTTCTGACAAACCGGAGACGTGAACCAGCCGAGCTGCTGTTAAAGAACAGAGCACAGAAACGTCACCGCCTCAGCGTCACGTCTGATGATGAAAGAGAAGAAAAACGCGCTCCTGTCTGCCAGAACGTGAATGAAATCCTGTCTGTGTGAATTCACAGCAACAACACTGTCGCATGTTGAACCAACAGAGAGCTGAGGTGTGAATGAGAGGAGGTGTGAGGAGCGAGCAGAGCCAATAAAGTGATTATAGGTTCCTTCCTATCGGGCCTGACGGGGAGACTCGACAGCAGCTGATAGTTAAACACACGGAGCTGTGAGTGACAGTGAACACACCTTTTAAATTAAATCACTCAGATTTAGTCTGAAACAATTAAAGTTATTTTATTTGTTGATTCAGAAGTTCAAAGATTTGTTCGATGTTCCAGAGCAACTAATCAGGCGTCATGATTCTGATACTTTTTGATTTAATGTCATTTATTCTGCATGTTAGAAATGAGTGCAAAACGCCTTCAAACTGCTTCTTTTGCTTAATAAAAAGGCCAAAAACTAAGATATTCAAAAGCTTATAATCAGTCACGGACACCGAGAAACAAGACGAGGTCAAAACCTGGTATGTGGCTGACCGCATCAGGTCACTGGAAGCTTGGCGTGTGCGTGACGGCTGCAGGACGTGTTCATTTTCATTTTAAATGCACGCCGAAAATGTAGAGAGTAGGAGGCTTGCCTATTTTTACCGCGATGTTGCAACTCTCTCTCTTTATGGCTCTGTAAGACTCACTCACTCACTCAGTAAGTCACATACAGACCCACGTGTGACCCATGTGTAGGGCTGACCCCGGCGGGCAGCCGAAAAGGCAAATGTGAGAAGAAGGCAGGATTTTTCACTTAAACTGACTCTGATCCTTCAGATCATTCTGTAGACTGACTAAGTGATGAATTAACTTGCTGTTTAGGTAACTTCTCGTTCCTTTATTTAAATCCTGTTTCTGATGGAAACCCAGTAAATTAAGATTGCATGAAAGTTTCCAAGTTGTTGTTGTTTGAGTCCTGTTTAAGCTAATCCCAAATACAAACTGTAATAGCTCCAGCTTTCGTTCTTTTTGCAGAAGACTTCTCCTATATTGGCATCTTATTGTCACATGCAGTTTAAAACGAGGTATAAATGCATGTGCGACAACGCCAGGTCGAGTCTTGCTGGGGGAGATAATAGTTGCATAATCCCGTTTAAATTAATTAATTAAAACAATAAAACATAACAGCAGCAGCAAATGTTTAGAACGTGCAGAAGCTGTAGGCTGAAGTTTTTAAAGATACACAAAGAAATCACATCACAATAAGCATGGAGCAATGTATTTCTATTGCATTTAACTCAATATATTTGTGTCTTAAACTCTGTTCATTCTTTGTATTTTCTGTACTTATACTTAAATCAAACATTAGCTTTTATTGACTTACATAACCTCTGTAATTAGGTTGCACAGATTCCAGGGACATTTGAAAAAACTGCAAGAAACTGCTAGAAAAGGAAGTAAGAGTAAGTACTTGAGCATCAGTCCGCACACATCTGCACGTCACCACGACAGTCTTTCAGAAGCCTCCTTCAGCTGAATGTCTGCATGAAATCGCTCCTTCTTTTTGACTGGACGCAGAGCAGAGACTGACATGAAGGTGAGGTATGATGTCATGAGTCTGTCGCCCGTCGCTTAACCACTCCTCAGTGAAAGTGACTGCCTGTCTGTCTACCTGCCTGCTTTACCTCCTGGTTGCGTCTCACCCCTCTTACGGTCTCACCCCGATCTGCTGCGGCGGCGGCCGGAGCTGTGGAGGTGAGCTGGGAAGCGCCTGGGTGGCAGGGCAACACACGGGGCCTCCCTGGCTGGCGCCTGTAATTTTACCTTCCCATTCATCAGCCAGAGATATTAATAATAACAGCACATCTGGATTCACTTTACTGTCTCCTGTTAACCCTTTCCTCTGCAGCGCTGACTGCTACTGCAGCCGCTGGCCCAACAACCCCCCTTTTCCCTCCAGACACAAGTCCCATTCCTCTCGCTGTCAGTCTTCATTTCTCTGTCTCACAGGCGGCTGCTGTTTCCTTTCTCAGCCTCTCAGAGAGCCGGCCAGCTCATCTGAAAAACTGTGTGTGCTCACTCAGGTCCAGCCAGAGGAGCTGTCTGCTGATGGCACAAGGAAGAGGCATTACATTTAAATAACGTGTACAGCTATTCAATCCTTAACTATTATTTATCTTTACAAATGTGTGTAAACAAATTGAATAATTTTGATTTGCACAAGGGAATCCAGAGTGGATACACTTTTCTACATTACTTACCATTGCTGCACTGTAATGCAGCAGATACCCCTTTCCCACCTAAATTTAGTGTGTTGGTTTTTCAGACCCGGGAAGACCTGCTTTTAGATGCTGATTGTCTCTTTTCCCATTGCCAGTGAAGTATCCTCCTGTCAGTCTCTTTTCTGCTGCGTCACCGTCTGACGTCACAAACACGCTGGAGACATGGTTAGTAACCAGTGAAGATGTTACGGTGGTTAGCTCTTTATTCTATCTATTACTCATTCAGTCTGTTTATCAAACTTGGCGCAGACAAATTTTGAACGATGTTCGAGCGCTGCTCGGACGGAGACGGGCGGAGTTTGTAGCTGAGATGACGAGGAGTCGCAGAAGTTACTGACGGAGCATAGCATCGCGCCGGGAAGGGGGCGGAGATTAGCGTGTCGACACGGGTTTTGTGTTCCCATCAATGCCAATCGGAGCCGAGGCCATAATTACCCAGGTCGACTGCAGAGTCATTTGGTCTGAATGCCGATTGTAACCTTTCCCACTAAGCAAAGAAGCCGAGTGTTAGCGTGTTTTTTAACCAGTGGGACAGCAGCTTTATTTGCATAAAGTCTGCTTAACTGTCTCCAGTCACTTAGACGCCTAGGTCTGTCCGCCATCCTTCCCCTCTTTTGACTCTCCTCGACTCTTCAACAGTCTTCAAAGCCCAAATTTTCTCCTGGTTAAATAAAGGTTAAATAAAATAAATAAATAAAACATTCTGCGTCTGTGTGACTTAATTCTCAATACCAGCAGGTGGCGGTAGTTTGTTTTGGTCATTCAAAAAGGGAAAGCAGAAGCCATTGCTACAACTCTGGCTCAGCACTTAGACATTTAGAGAATAAAGCTGCTCCAAATGAAGAGAATATTTTAAAACAGGGTGCAAACATGGAAGGATGAAGAAGACATCGGTAACAACAAGGGGTTATCTGCTTATGTAGACATGTTCAGTTGCCAAAGCCTGTTTGAACACCATTTGGCCAACACTGCATGGACTTCAAACCTATACCAGAATGTCTTGTTCCTTTCCGACAAAGTGTGCATTCTTGTTCAGTGATCTGGTTATAGAGATCAAAGAGAGACTGACCACTTCAGTCGGACTAGCTGGTCCAACCCCTGAATTGTATCCTGCTGCCTGGACTCCGCAGGGTGGTCAAGTAAGCAGTGGCATCTTCAGGGTTGTTTCGCTGATAGGCCAACGACACCTCCAGAGGCTTCAGCAGTGGATCCTGGCTTCCCAGGCTCACCGCCTAGATGCCATCAGCTCACCTGGGAACCCAGGTGGGGTCTTTTCGCTTCATGCAGTGCCACTGACTGCCCTCTTCAGCAGCTCTGGAGAGCTCCTTTTTGGCTTGGTGGAGGGCGTTGCCTCGCATCCCCATCTCACGGAGAAGGTTTGGTGGTGAGCCTACTTCAACTGGCCGGACCTTCAATTTCCAGCCTTGATGTTGGGCGTCAGCTACAAGCTCAGCGTCCCTCAACTTCTTGCGCTCGTAGGTATAGAAGACACACAACCAAAGACAGAGCAATGTAGAGTGTTATGGGAGGCAGTGGGATGCAACCTGGACCAAGCATGGAAGGCTTGGTATGGCCATTTGGTCCAGGTATAAACAATTTTGCCTTCAGATTTGATGACGAAATTTTCCACAAACTAGTTTGTTCCAAGTATACCGAATATTAACCGCTCTATTTGAGAGTGTCCCCTTCTACACTACCTGAACAGGTTTGTTTACGCACATAATTCAGTGGAGAAAGAGCTAATCAGCATTTGAGTTTTCTCACCGCGCCAGTCCAAAAATGAGAATCGTTTTAAGTCGACATGAGACTGGAGAGTAAAAACATTGGCCTGGCTGTGTGCCGCCGCAACTCCAGCAGTGTATACAGGACGAGTGTCCGCAGACACCTCGGCGTGGAGGCAGAGTAAATCACCCGCTGAGCTGTCTATAGGTGGAGTCAGGGCCCGGCTACTGGCCGCCAGGCTTGGCTCCTCGCCCGTCGCCCCGAGCCTCCCGCTGGTGGCAACAGGTGACAGAGGTCTGCTGTGTGTAGAGCTGACAGCCCCCCTCTTTCAAAGCATAGGAACACTTGCTTCATTACCACCAGACCCCCCCCTACCCGAGCTGAGAGAGAGACAGGGAGACAGACAGGAGCAGAGAGGCTTTACTGCTGTTTGTGTGCCACTAAAGTTTGAGAGGAGGCAAAAAGCTCAGTGTGCATCACTCATCTGCTCATGAGTCAACACTCATGATGTCACACGCTGCCGTGCCAGCCTCACACACAACTATACTGTATAACCAAATTTTGGTATAAAAGACCTTATTTATTAAAGAAAGGGGGAGAGTCGGCTCTTTTTCCATGCAGTGGACTGAGCCGTACCTCCCAGAGAGCCCCGACTGTTAAACCATCGTGCCACAAACAACCTGCTAAAAACACTTAGAGTATTTCTCCCAAACAGAAATAAACACTGGCCAATTAGTGTTCTTATTTTTGGAACTGTTCGAGCTGCCAGAGGAGTTGAAAATATAACGGACCAGACGTGGCCTGACACGGAGGAGGACTGCACTCTCGGCCCTCCAGGAGCTGCTGCGGCTATCACAGCGAGCTCGGGGATAGTTTATGTCCATGAAATGAATCCTCGCTGCGGAACAATAGCGCCACTATTATCCAGCACAGAGAGAGATGAATTCACACGAGGACAGGGCATCTTGATTTATGAAGTGTGAATTAGGAGCTGAGAGTTTGAGACCAAGGTGGGGTTGGCGGGCTGGTGGAGGGGGTTGCATGGCACAAACAGCCGTCTGTGTTTGAGGGGCTGGAGACACCGCGACCTCCCGTCATCCCCCCACCTCCACCTCCACCTCCACCCTCACTACGCTCTGACTCCGGCCTGTTCGCTGGTTTGCAGTGGGCTCTGGCACGGCTGCAGCGCTGGCTTCTGATGATCCGTAGAAATCCAGCCGGATCGCCACGCGGGGATCAACGCCTCTGCCTCTGCAGGGGCGTTAAATGCCCCCCGCTAGCTGCAGCAGACGCCTGCTAGCTGCTGTGTGTCTGCGCTGGTCGTCAGGCTTCATTTATATCACACGACGGGTTGATGGAGTGCTGAGTCATCCATCAAGAGCTCAAGTGTTTACTTTGATTCCAGTAAAATAAAGGCTGACCTGGACTTGTTCTAAAGCCAACATGGCAAAGTGAGAGAGGCTGCATGCTGATTGGTCGATACCAACCAGGGTTAGACCAGTACAACCTGATGCATTAAAGCTAACTCTAGGAGATACTGTTTGACCTGCAGGCTGGGACATGTATAGTTCAGGTGTAGTTCAGTTTTAGGCCATAACAAAGCCACCAGTTGACCTATTTTGCGCACTTTAACTTGAGTAACACTTTATACCTGACTCACAGTGCAGATTTGAATCCTTTCAACCACACAATCTCTCCAGGACTTTTTGTGTTTTTGAAGACAGAAAGAGAAGAACATATTTTCCTCCAGCTTCCCCTGAAGAGTCTCTGAACCCTCAAACGGAAGCACTGTTTGTTTCTTCATGTATATCGCACCCACGGGCCCGTCTCTCACCTGTATGCCTGAGCTACAAATTCAGCCTCCTGAGTGATCACCGAGCACTTTGGTCCGACTGTTGGTTTAATGACTTTGTTTGGATGCAGAGTTTCTGTCTGTGAGAGGTTTTATGGAGGAATGGAAGGAACACACACTCACACCAGGCTTTGAGCATCCACTCTGCAACCTGTGGGAAAAATGAGCTAAATGTGCTAATTATAGAGCTCGTTAAAAGCCACAGATATTTATGAGTGTTCTCTGCAACCTGACAATGGCTCTGTATAGATTTTACATTAAAGCTTCAGTTGAATCATATCTTACTGAATGTCAGAAATGTTGACTGATCTTAATGACAATCTGTCCCTAAGCTAAAGCTAATTAATTTCAGATATGAGACACATGACTGCATAAAAATGACTACTCAAATATTGATTTTAAAGTGTCTGACAACTTTACAGAGGCATCCCTATTAGAGATAAACATTTGTTTAAAGAATAGGATCCTTTTTTAAAACCAGAAACAGCCGTTACATCGCTCTCTTCAAAGCCACCAGACTCCATTGACCAAAACAGTAATTTAGACGTACAGACTTGCTTGAATATCACTGCTTAGACCAGGGATTCTGTTTGTGCTATTTTGTGACTTTGGTGTTTAAGTGGTTAGTTCAGTTCCAAAACAACACTTATGAAACACAGGACAACATACAAAAATCACTCCGATCAAAGTAGAGGTAGATCAGCAACTCCTGTATTCTGCCAAGTTAAATTACTGTTTTTGTCAATGGAGTCTGGTGGCTTTGAAGAGAGGTTAAAAAAGCATCCTATTTGACTAAAGGTCTGTCTCTGTAAGGATGCTTTCTGTAATGTTGTCAAAGAGAAAGATGCTGTCTTTAAAACCAAACAGCTGTTACACCACTTCCAAGCCACCAGACTCCATTGACAAAAACGTTGCAACGTTCCCATTTTCACCTTGCAGAACATGGGAGATGCTGGTCTACCTTTGCTTATACCAGTTATTCTGTTTGTATTATTGTGGGAATTTGGTGGTTTAATTGATTTGTTTAATTGATCAACTAACCGATAAAGGCAGTGATAGACCAGCAACTCCTGTATTTTGCCAAGTAATATGACTGTTTTTGTCAATGGAGTCTGGTGGCTTTGGAAGGAGCGATGTAGCAGCTGTTTCTGGTTAATAAATACATCTTTCTCATTGACAAAAGGGTCTATCTCTGTAGGGGTCCTGTAATGTTGTAAAAGGGAAACATGCTGTCTTTAAAACCAAAACCAGACTCCATTGACAAAAACTGTAATTTTAGCTTGCAGAATATGGGAGTTGCTGTTCGACTTTCGATTTTTGTGTTATTGTTTGTGTTTTAAGTGGTTGTTTTGGTTCTTACACAATATTTGTGTACTGCACAACAACACAAAATCTAACTGATTAAGGCAGAGGTAGACCAGCAACTCCTGTGTTCTGAGCTAGTAAAATTATTGGTTTTGTCAATGGAGTCTGGTGGCTTTGAAGAACGTCTGTTTCTAGTTAAAAAAATCATCTTCCTCCGTAACAAAAAGGCCATTACGGCCTGTTTCACTGCTGCTGGCGCAATTCCAAAATGTTTTGTACCCACTGATATTTAGACTCCAAAATATTTCAAAAACGTTCCCAGCTTTAAAAACACCACAGTTACCTTTTAAATTCTCAAACAGAGCAAGAATAGCGTGACCTGCAAGAATGCAAATCAACCATCGGCGTCATGGTCAGCGGTCAGAAGTACCAATTAATTTTAATTAAGCTCACAGCAGGAGTGATCATTGTGATTGTGTGGGAATGGAAAAAAGCGCCAAACAAACTAGCAAATTGCACACCTCCCATGTGCCAGAGTAAACAGAACAGCACCCACTTCACGTCTGTGTGTATTCAGCTTGGCAATGTGGCCTCAATTAGCACGAGGTGTGAAACAGCGAACTGAGGGGAGATAAAGCTGGAAAGGTGCTTTGTGTTGTCTGATTGACACTGTAACAGCTCTCTGTCATTGGTAACCTTCTGCACAAAGCCTCTGCTGCTCGGATGATTTTGTTTCTCCTAAGTCAGACTCTCTAAAGTATCTCCGGCCTTTTTGTGGTTGGCTCTAGCATGGATGAAAGCTATCAGAGTCACAGAGTCCTCTCTGCTGTGTGTGTGTTTCTACCTGAGCGTGCCGTTTCTTGCTTTCACCGCTGAAGCTCTCTGCCAAAAGAGAAGTCTGCTTTTCTTCACTAAATGAGAAATCAGCAGGGAAGTCTACAATGACCTGCGCTCGGCTCAAACAGGGAGATTCATTTTAAACGCATATCCTTAAGCGCAGGTTTAAACGTCTTCTCGGGGACCAGACCCCGCTTGGAAAAAGGTCATTACACCAGCAGGTTTATTAGCCAACGGGAGCCGTGTTTGGTTAGCTCAAGAATAAAAAAAAAACTCCTCAATTATGCAGGCGTCTGTCTCAAGTGGAACCTGTCATTTTAAGGAGGAATATTTCACTATCGAAACGTTCCTGTGGTAAAACAGTAGGAAGGGATTAGTAGAAACAAAAACAACTCAGCGTTAAATGAGCCTGGCAATCCTGATGACACTTAATGAGAACCATATTTGGACTTCACCCGTGCAGCCACGTTAGAAATGAAATATTCCAACGTGTGAAATATAATTAAACATGTCAGTTTCCCTTTGAAAATTCCTCAAGAGTGCAATGAAGCACTTTAAAGGGTACTTCAGGTATTTAGAAACCTGGGCCCTGGCTGCAGTGTACTCTGTCACGTCCTCTAAAGAAGTTGTTTCCACTGACAGGCTCAGATTGTTATTCTAAGTGTCTGACAACATTACAGAACGGATCCCAACAGAGTTGGACCTTTTTGTTACAGAGGACGGTGCTTATTTTAGCCAGAAACAGGCGTTCTCTTCAACCCCACCAAACTCCATGGACAAAAACTGCAATTTTATCTGTCAGAACACAGGAGATACTGGTCTACTGCAGCTTAGACCAGTTAGTCTGTTTGTGTTATTTTCTGAATTTGGTGTTTTAATTGGTGAGCTCTAACAACAACAACACAAAGAAACTATCCGATCAAGGCAGTGGTAGATCAGCAACTCCCATGTTCTGTGGGGTAAAATTACTGTTTTTATCAATGGGGTCTGGTGGCTTTGAACCCCTGACAGCAGTAAAAAAACGACCAGTAACTTTAAAAAAAAAGCGTTTATATTTCTCTCTTTACAGCTACCAGAGTCCATTTATAAAAACAGCAATTTTACCACAGTAGTTACTGTTTTACTGCTGCCTCAATTGGATAGTTTGTTTGTGTTATCCTGTGACTTTGGTGTTTTTAGTTTTTAGTTTAGATCCGACACAAAATTTGTCCAACACACAATAACAAAACAATCACTTAATTGAGACAGCGGTAGATAAGTAACTCCCATGTTCTAAGACGTTAAATTAGTGTTTTTGTCAATGGAGTCTGGTGGCTTGGAACACACGTCATCACAAAAAAAAAAAGACAGTTTGAGGCAGTGGCAGAGCAGCAACTCCTGTCATATGCAAGGTAAAACTAAGATGAGACTGAGAGGCTTTCTTTTAAATGAAAATAGTGTTTATATAGGGGTCTTTACAGCCACCAGACTCCATTTACAAAAACAGCAATTTTACCACGATAGTTGCTGCTTTACTGCTGCCTCAGTTGGATAGTTTGTTTGTGTTATTGGGTGACTTTGGTGTTTTACAGTTTTAGTTTGGATCCGACACACAATAACAGAAAATAAATGAATTAATAGAGACAGCCGAAGTAACTCCTGTGTTCTGTGAGGTTAAATTGCTGTTTTTATCAATGGAGTCTGGTGTGTCTGCAGAGAGCGATGTAACGTCTGTGTGTGGTTAAAACAATCATCTTCCTCTGTAACAAAAAGGTCTATCTCTGTAGGGATCCTTTCTGTCATGTTGTCACACACTTAGAATAACAATCTGAGCCTGTCAGTGGAGCTCTTGTCCAAAACATGTTTGTCATCTAAACTCCAAATATCTAAAGATTGTGCCCCGGTTTGAAAAGAACTTGAATTGCCCTTAAAATAAGGTCATCTTCTCCATTAAAATAAGTGATTCATGTTTAATCCAGTATGCTTTAAAATCAGTGCTTTCTTAATGCGGTTTAGGAGGCAGACAGCAGGTTTATACGTGTCTGTATGTGTGAGCAGTTTACTCCGCACCGTCCCACATGAATGCTGGATTGAACCTAATCTGTCAAGCGTTTTTTTGGGGGGCGATAGTTTATGATACGTGCTGGTCAGATGAAAAATATAACGGTGACATTTTCCAGACTTTTCACCATCATTTGACCGTAAACTAAATGAGTCGTGTGCTTCGAGCGCTTGTGTGAATTAGCTCATTCAAAATGAAACAGAGATGCATTTATCTCAAGCGGATGGTTTATGGCTGATGTAGCAGCTGGCTAAGTTCTTCCATTAAATTATTTTTTCAAAGAATGATTCTCTGAGCTTGAGTTTAGACAGGTTCGCAAATTGTGATACTTTCCATGGCTTGCTGCTTAGCTGAGCGTTGTTTATTTGGGCGCTAATTTGGCCGGCTTTATTGAGAGGCTCGCTGTGGCAGCGTTACAGGCAGAAATATTGTCCCACTTGAGTTGGACACGAGCTGTAAATACGCTGCAAAAAGTCTACTTAACAAGCCATTGCATGCCATATTCAGGCTGTAAATCCTGCCTGTCCTCAGATGAGTGAAATGTTCTGCTAATTGGGTGATATGATTTGGCTTTTTATGTGCAGTGTGCGATGTTTGATTGTGTCTTTAATCAAGACATTAGTGAGCAAGTTGGAGCAAACGGCTTTCTCCTCACGTTTCCTCTGAAGTGCTGCAGCTTTCATGTCTGTCAGTATCACGCTCATTTCAGCTTTTAATTAACGTTGTGAATATGATATTAATACGTTTGATCATTAATCTAACAGGTAAGTCTAAGAAATATAAATATTGTGCATGCCTTTTGCATCATTCTTGATTCATTCCTGCAGATTTCCTTCAAATTCAGCCTCGTGTGTTTGGTTCTTTTGAAACTTTAGGATCTCCTCGAGAATTTAATGTGAATTTTAATGAGTTTGAAAAATGTCTGTTGTTGCTTATTTAGCAAATTTAATCAGCAGGTACATATGAAGTTTGTGCTAAAGGACATCAAAACTAATGTCAAAGATAAAATTGTCCAAACGTGGCTGATGATTGTATTTTATGCAGTGAGGATTAGGACACATATATGTTCAAATATATAAGGTACTCTTTAATCAATAATTTAAACATTTGGTTCTTTATCTGCAAGCTGCATCACAGCTTTGTGCATGCCTCCTTTCTTTCTTTCATCCATCCCACTGCAGAAAACATACCACATGTTACAGCTCCCTGTTGGATAAAAGTCACGATTTTTTCAATCAATTTGTTTATAGTGACTTCATATTGTTTTCTGTTTCATTTTAAATCAAAACTACCAGTGGAAAAGCAGCCGTTTCTGCAGTATTAACAGATGGAACTTTTATTGATGTTTGCTCTGCGTCTGTAGTTAAAGTTCCATACATTACAGGGCTCACTTTGAAGGAGACAGATACAGATTCATTTAACTTTTTTCCTATCATTTTATTTTGCACAATATGCAAAGTCCCTGTCGCTTCCCGAAACCACTTTTAAGCAGATTTCTGGATGACGTTAAACATCCTTTGTGGTCCTTGTATGCTTCATGTGTTGGCAGGATGAGGGTGAAATCTGTGCTCGTCAAAACTTAGTCCAAGTTGGTGAAATATTTTGAACCTTTACCAAGAATTAAAAGTACGTAAAGTTCTGCAAAATGTGCCTAAAGTTTCAAATTTAAAAGTATTAAGTGTGCAGAAAAATGTCCGCTGTCTGTGTGACGTTTAATGGCTGCGTTTGCTCTTCATGTGGTGACGAAGAGGCTAATTTTCAGGTTTTAATTTACAGCAATACGTCTAATAATACATTTAAAAATAGATCCGGTTTTTAAATAAAATCCAATGCAGCAAAGAAACTGGTGAACAGAGCAGTCAGTCTGATGAGTGGGGAACTAGAGAATAAAGGAACTTCCTGAGTAAATGCTTGTTATAGTTCCTTGTTCAGAGGAAGTCACAGGTAGGTCCTGTAGGACTCTGCGCCGGTACCTTTGGGTTCTTCATTCTGCAGCTCAGGCCGAAGGATCCTCCAGATGAAACGACTCCAACAATCATTCCCACTGTGAGAATGATTTAAGGACGTCTGGAAAACCGACAGGGGGCGTCTCCTCTCGCTGCATGCCCCCACCTCCTCCCCCTCCCCTCCTCCCCCTCCCCTCCTCCTCCTCCTCTTCAGCGCGGTGGAAGAAGGAGGTATTGGGGATCTCCTCCTAGACAACAAACCCACATTCAAAGAGGGGGCACACGAATTACGTCACGCTGCGTGCGGAGGATATAACGGAGGTCGCGGGTTACTCTCACTCACTCACAGCTCTTTCTGATGTGGAGACACCGCGAGCATCATGCCGAGCCCGCGCGCACGGACCCCGAGGAGACATCTGAGCTTTGTCACCCAGTTTGCCATAACGAATAGTTTCCACTGATGCTAAATGGAACGAGTTCTTTTATTCCTGTGACGGACTTTCATCATGGGAAACTGACTTTTTAAAGGGACACTCGAGACGCAGGTTTGGATACCTCTCACGCGTAATTGCGCACAAGAAAGCGGCCCTTTAGCAGCTCCGTGTGCGCACTGATCTCACCTCTGGACCGTGTGTCATGGATCAGCCTCAGCAGTGTGTGGCCATGTATCTGCTGGTGCTCTCCCTCGGACTCCTGATGGACAGGGGGATCTGTCAGCACTACTACCTCCTGCGCCCCATCCCGAGTGACAGCCTGCCGCTGGTGGAGTTAAAAGAGGACCCGGACCCGGTCTTCGACCCCAAGGAGCGGGACCTTAACGAGACCGAGCTGAAGAGCGTGCTGGGGGACTTTGACAGCCGCTTTTTGTCCGTTTTACCCCCCGTGGAGGACAAGTTCACCGGGAACGAGGAGCTGGAGGACTTTGACATCCAGAAGCCCGGTGGAGTACTCCCGAAGGAGATACGAGCGGTGGATTTCGACGTCCAGTTGGGCAAGAAGCACAAGCCGAGTAAGAAACTGAAGCGGCGGCTGCAGCAGTGGCTGTGGGCGTACTCGTTCTGCCCGGTCGTGTACACGTGGACCGACCTGGGGAACAGGTTCTGGCCGCGGTTCGTGCGCGTGGGCAGCTGCCTCAGCAAAAGGTCGTGTTCGGTTCCGGAGGGGATGGTGTGCAAACCCGCGAACTCGACCCACCTGACGGTGCTCAGATGGAGGTGCGTGCAAAGGAAAGGGGGGCTGAAGTGCGCGTGGATACCGGTGCAGTACCCGATCATCACAGACTGTAAATGTTCCTGTTCGAGTTAAAAAAAAGACTGAAAATAACTTATAAGCTCATTATTTTGTGATTCTTCTCTCACGTGCACTACCGAGTGTAGGAATGTATTTTCTGTATATGCGGTGCCATGCAGTTCTATATAGCTCCCTGTACAAAGTCAGTATTATTTTGTAACCAGAGTCTACTTTATTTGTGGAGAATATTGGTTATATATTTTGTATTTATGGAGATCTGGCGCACAGAGCCACGTAAGGACTCGCTGTTCTGTCCATATTTGGATGAAGCAGATCGACCTCAGAGTGGATTATTGATACTGCCATGTGTCTGTGACGTGTTTTATCCTGTAAATTAAGGAAATGTGCTATTTATTCTTTATATTCGTACAATAAAACGACACTGAAACGACTTTAAAGGCTTTTCCTTTCTTCCTTTCATGCGTGGTCACCTGCCACAGTGCGCGCAAAGTGTCGCACCATTTTACGCACCACCTACTTCTTACAATCACGCGGTGATATCCCGCCGCAGGGTGTCAGGTTTGATCCCTGTTAACATTTAACACTTCAATTACAGAAACAGAAGAGGATCAAGTGTTTGATTAGAGGTGTTTGGAAACTGATATTTCTGATTAAAATCAAATAAGGATCCAGCCTCCAGCGCAGCAGCTCTATCTTATCTCACCTGTCAGTCAAACATCAGACCCATTACATGCTGATAAAGGACGGAGCAGTGATGCAGTGATTGAAGGAATCAGCAGCTGCTAACAGTTCTCACTCTTTCATCTGCACGACCCCTCCTCCCCGTTTGCAGCCCAGCAGGAGCTGAGGAGGAGAGGAGAGGAGAGGAGGAGAGGAGAGGAGAAGAGGAGAAGAGGAGAGGAGAGGAGAGGAGAGGAGGAGAGGAGGCTGATGCTCCTCATGTCTCTCTTACTGAATCTATGACACCATTACAGGCTTAATGTCGTATACTGTAAAGATTTTAACATGCAGCCTTTATAACATGCTATATATTGCAATATACTTTACATATTTTCACATAAATCTTTTTGCAGCCATATTTTTACACATATTTACAGTCAGCATCTGTACATCGTAGTTTAATGTACCTTATGAGTTACAAATACTGAGATGCTTTCTGTGTTAATCTGCACTAACAGGTAACTAAAGCTGTCGAAGGAATCCTTACATCTCTTTTCAGAACAATGTTACAAAGTGTTATAACGAGACGGGGAAGATAAAAGATCGCAGAGGACAAATAATATTTACAAAAGCTTTTTTGTGCTGCTTCTTTTTGAGTAAATTCACCGTGTTTCCCCGCACGTGTGAAGTCATTGACCAAACTCACTTCTTTGATATTTAAAATATTGATCCCGCGTGGTCTGTAAAGTTGTATCAACATGAGGACGTCTTTTACTCTTTCACTCACTGATGTTTGTGTCAGCGCTGATTTCACATGAGGTGCTTTTCGACAGCAGGAACTTTCACAGGAACCAGGGTCTGAACTTAGATCCAGGGTATTAGTCCCCCTGAAAAGTTCCTGCTCAGGGGGTAGAACTTTCCAAAGGTCCAGGAACTTTCAGGGCGGGGCCTGCAGTGCTGAACATTTCTGATTGGTCGAGTACTCACAGTTTTATTTCACCCACTAGGGCTGCATGATGTTGGAAAAAAACACATAGTAGCAATATCTTGGTTTGTTTTGTGATATTTATTGCGATATAGTCGTAGTAAGTGAGACAGTGATCCTCCCGTCTCTTATCAATGCTTTAATAAGGCCTACTTCTGCAGCCGCCGAAATAAAGAGTACAACATTTAGATTCTGCCTTGCACAGATTGAATGTGCACGTGCAGCATTTCATGTGTCTGACTTTAGTGTCATTCAGTTTTCACACATTTCATTTGGAGTCGTGTCCCTGAAATCGACCGGAAGTGATGTCAGAAGACGAACAGCTCGCTCAGCCAATAGACTGCTTTATCGGAGCGTTTGTCCCGGTCGCTCACAGTGAATGTGTCGTGTGTTCAAATGCCTCAAAACACCACAACTTTCATCGCAATGTTTTAAAGACACTGCGGTGACATCAGGTGTTTGTGGCCGCAGAAATCACATTTCTTCTGCTGCTTAAACCACTCATTCATAACACTCCTGTATTACGTTGCTGCAGTAATAACTTATTGGGGTCTTAAGTAAATATATTAAATGATAAAATGTCTAACTTGTACTTTAATGTACTTTGTCGTGCAGCAGGTCTCATGTTGTTTGTTCTCAGTGTGTCAGTGCCTCTTTAATAACCTTACAGATCAGCGTTGTTCTTCCAGCGCTGCGTAACGCTCATCGTTTGGCTCCAAACATCCGTAATTGCTTCACATCTTGGCAGTCAGGTACCCTCCTCATTTTACTACCACCACATAATAGCTGTTTCTGCTGCCGGAGTCTGATGCTAATTCATCTCTTAAACTCTTCAACCGTCTCTGTTTTCCACAGCGTCACATATATTCTACTTCAGCTCCTTCCAGCACTTTATTAAAGGCACATGAACGTAACGGCTGCTCCGTCACATCAAACAGAAAATACTGTCGACGTCTTCTCAATTATTTTATTAACATTTCCCCAAAATTCAAAGTGACAATTTAGTGCTTTTGGAAACTTTGGGATCATCAGCAGATCCAAAGTGCTTCAGGTTTAAACACAGAAGGAGCCTCCGCTGGGTCACGCAGCATTTAAGAAGTGAAAAATAACAGTTGTTAATAAATTAGCGCCTCTAATCGTCTGCGTGTCTGCTCCTCTCTCCGACTAAAGACGACTCCCCCCTCCCTCTGTTCTTCCACAGCCTCCGCCGGGCAGACTGTGGGGCACCAGCAAGCCTGTGTTTTGTTTTACTTGTGTTTAGTCCGTAATGATGCTCCTTAGCCTCAGAGCCAGCTCTGCACGTACACACGCTGCACACAAATCCCCGTTCTTGTCACCGGATAGCAATGTAAGGGCGAAGATCTCCACTACAGCGCTTAAACAAACACAGTAAACAGCCTGCGACGTGCGTGTGTGTGTTGGATCCTGAGCGTTTGACGCTGATCCTCCTGTCTTTTCCATGATTCTGTTTGTCCTGTCGCGTTAAGCTCACCGCCGTCCGGCTTCACAGCGACAAGCTCCGTGGATATCCTCCTATTTCAGGTGATGTGTGTCACAGTTAAAGCTGCCACGAGGATTAAAGGATGGACGGTTAACAGCTGCCCCGGAAAAATCACCGAAAAGTTTCTTATAACTTTTGCTTTCTACTATATTTGAACCTTTACTGCTTTAAGTAACAGGTGGCCTACTGAGTTTAACTCAGCTTTCTTTTGTTCCCTCTTGGCTGAATAAGAAGTCTGTGAAGACCCTCCAGCTGGTCCAAAATACGTCTGCATGTGTTCTGACAGGGACGAGGAAATAGATCTTACTGCAGCGCTGCAGGATAGCTCGGTGGATCGAGGAAGATCCAAGAGGAGGCGATGTGTGTTTAAGAGCTAAGGGAAGCTAGATGGAGTCTATAGTCTTAGTTGTCGCCGCCAAACGAAGCCTTTACCTTCATACAGCCATTTAACCACTGCTATACCCAACGTTACAATATCGCCCCCGTATTAGCTTCTCTGGCTCGCTGTAAAACCTTAATAATCCTTTTCACCTATAAAGCCATCACATCTTAAAGAGCTCAAAGTGCCCTTTAACCCCTTACCGTCCCAGGATGCAGGCCTGCTTGTGGTACCTAAAGTCTCATTTCAAGACATTCTGCACCTGAAATTTCCAGAGCTGCCCT
The DNA here is from genome assembly GCF_022749685.1 of Semicossyphus pulcher. Lineage (NCBI taxonomy): Eukaryota > Metazoa > Chordata > Actinopteri > Labriformes > Labridae > Semicossyphus > Semicossyphus pulcher. Next base: position 10,372,516 of record NW_027211699.1, on the reverse strand, counting down.
TTCACACCTCCCTCCCAGCGAGAAGGACATGACGTAAAAAAGTACACTGCTGACGTCCCCGCAACTGGTGAACAGTTTCAGCGTAGGCCCTCGCAGCCAGAAGCTCCTGAATCTCCTCCTCTCTGCCGTCTGCAGACGTCTCGGCTGTTGTCGTCTCAGGCTCGGACCAGCCCCTAGTTATGCTGCTATAGGCTTACACCTCTTCCTAGCATACAGCGAGGAACTAAGATGGAGCGTGTACAGTTGTCCAGATATAATACAAGCAATGCAAGTGTGTTAAACTTCCCAAATGTTGAACGGTCATCTTGATTGGGGAACTATCTTATTTTTACTCGCTTGTTTGCATCCCTTCCAAGACTGAAACCATTAAGGTGCTTCTTCTCGTCTGTTTAAAGCCAGCTTTCTTGGATAAGTTGTGTATCTTTAGGTGTCTTATAGATAAAAATGGATAAATTAATAGATTTTAAACCATTTAAAACGTTCCTAACGACCTCAAACGTCCGCTCTTGTTTCTAATCATATCTGAGAAACCTGTTCTTCTCCCAGTTTCTATCTTCCCCTCCGTGTTGCTGCTGTAGCTCGGGCACAGCGCTGAAGCCGGTCAGATGATTTGTGTGTGGAGTAATACGTGTTGACAGGGCGCTCGGTGCCTGCTAATACCAGCTGCAGACTGGAGGATGTGGGGCCGCTAGCACCCGTCGTCACTCCTGAGCCGGCTCTCAGCTCTCAGTGGCGTCCGCTGAGCGCGGCCTCGGCTGTCCGCAGATCTCTGCAGCCTGAGATACCCGGGCAGGCGGTGTAATGCTTTTAGCCACCAGTAATCCATTAACTTAATGATCTCTTGGGTTGGGGCTTGTTTTATTGCCTCTCCACTCCCTCCCCCCTTTAACCTAATCAACCTTTTTTCTGTGCAGATATTCTGAAGCCAAAACCTCGCTGCTGATTAAATTCTCCTACAGGCTGCAGATATTTTCCTGATCAAAGCAAACTTCTCCTTGTTAGTTTTGCCAACAATATCAAACACAAGTCGTTCATTTTTCACTACAGATGATACAATTAGTTTTAATACCGCTGACTGGCTCATTAATAGGCCAGAGGTAGCCTTAGCAGCAGAGCTCAGAGGCAGACTCACGAGTTGTGTTTACTCAGTGGAAATGACAAATTTCAAAGATGCTGTTAAACAGTGGAGCACATGAAAGGATGTGCTGTAATGATCACGTCTGAAGGCTTTGAATAAACTTGGACCTCGACTCTGTGATAAAATGATTCACAAAGTTTGTTCTGCTGAAAACCTTTTGATCCTTATAATGCTCATAACGCAGAGAGAGTTTTTACTGGTGAGAACGAACGTTTCTTTTGTTTATAGAAGAGTCTTTATGTTGGAGGTACAGTGAGCTTTTATTCCAAAGATTGTAAAGTCCCCAAAGATGTCAACTTAATCAGCATCATCAAGCTGATTTAGACGTGAGAAATGTCCTTACGATGATGCGACCAACACGTTCTCACTACCAGCTCTTTTAAACTGCTCGGTCAACGGCTCGGCTTCAAAATATGATGATCTAGGCGCCCGTCTGAAGACACTTTTGCCCATGCAAGGCCCCGCCATTACTTTAGGGGTAGTAAATAATCAAACATATTCAAAGCTTGCTGGGAAACGCTTCCCATTTTATGAGTTTTATATGGTCGCAGTTTGTTCAACAATAAATCAACTTGGTTATTTCCTGGAAAAAGAATATTGTTTGGTTTGCACTTGTGTACCTTTTTGAGAGCCAGTGTGAGGTCTTTATACGTTACCTCTTAAAACTCTTAAACGGTTGCTTTTCTGCAGTGACACTGATGAGAGAAGGGTGAAAATCATTTCGACCAAGCTTGTTGTTTCCTGCATATAGGACCATTTTTGAGGTCACGAATCTATCTGACCCACATTTCAACTTCTCTTTAAGGAGTATTTCACAGCTTGTCAGTGAAGACAACCCCTGCTTTAATGACCTGAGTGATCTGTCAATACGATCAAATATAAAGAACTCTCTCTCATTCACTGTCCAGATGTCCGGCTGTGGCTTCGGCAGAGGCCTCAGGGAAACATCCCTGAATGAAGGCAGGTGTTCGCGCCCAGCTGAACAGGGAACAGCTGTTTCTGTTGTTCACACAGCTCAGATATGAACCTGTCGCTGGGTTAAAGCCTCATTCTGTTTCGTCTGATATTTTGTTCATTGTAAATAGAAAGTTTTTATGCTCCTGTTGAGAGTGACCCTCAGGTGTTCAGCCAGCAACTGTTGGTGTCAGTTGGTTTTTCCCATCGCTAATAACGACAACCTCTCCTGTAGCATTTCCTGATAAACTCTGAGTCTCTGCCTCAAGCTCAGGAGTGTAAGTATCTCGGGGTCTTGTTCACGAGTGGGGGTAAAATGGATCGTGAAATTGACAGGCGGATCAGTGCAGCATCAGCAGTAATGCGGGCGTTGTACCAGACCGTCGTGGTGAAGAGGGAGCTTTCGATTTACCAGTCGATCTACGTTCCAACCCTCACCTGTGGTCACAAGCTGACCGAAAGAATACAGAGCTGCTACAGCGGCTGAAATGAGTTTCCTTCGCCGCTTCTCCTTCGCATCGCAAGGAGCCAGTTGAGGTGGTTCAGGCATGTGGTTAGGATGCCTCCTGGGAGGTTTTCCGGGCACATCCAACTGGGAGGAGACCCCGGGGCAGACCCAGGGCTCGCTGGAGGGATTATATATCCCGTCAGGCCTGGGAACGCCTCGGGATCCCCCAGGAGGAACTGGGAAATGTTGGGAGAGGGACGCCTGGGTCACCTTGCTTAGCCTGCTGCCACCGCGACCCGGCCCCGGGTAAGCGGAACATAATGGATGGATGGATGGATGAAATTGTTGGGTTTCCATCATAGACTGCGTAGAAGAAGCAGACTTACCGTTGGATGTTACCAATTGGTTTTTGGAGTCTCAAGTATGGAATTTTGCCCGGTGCCATCTTTGTTTTCTAGAGCCAGAACTTTCAAGTAAAAACAAGATATACTATAAAATGATCGTTACCAAGGAAGTAGCTGAAAGCTTACATTACAGTTTTGTAGTGTTACCTGATTATTGAGGTATGGCCTTGTAGTTAGGGTCGGGTTTCCATGGCCTGACTTTGTACCATATCCCAATGATTTCTAGTAAAAAGTCTCTGGTATAAACTGCCAACTAACCTCCGTGTTGGAGCCATAAAGAGGGCAATTGATAAATTAAGTTACTGAAATCAGTGAGCACTGAATACGAGGAGCGTTTGTCGCTGCCCTGCATGAGCAGTTTGTTGGTGTGCAGTCCTCTGAAAGGCAGACACGTCCTGTCAAAAGTTCTATTTGTTTGGTAAAGGATGCTGTTTGGCATGCGGCCCAGTTCATTGTGCTCTCCCACACATCAGATAATTGGAGGGCTTTTGAAATATCCTCTCTGCTGCTGCTGCTGCTCCCCGTCCTGGTCACGATGTTCAAACCGAGATGCGTGGCAAGGTTGATGTTGATTTTTCCAGCATTTTTGTCCGCTGTAAATTTCGTCGAGCTGGGTTTGATGACTTGTGCGGGGGTGATCCTGCTGTTTGATGTCCAGAGCTCGTTAATCCAAACCTCATCTGGTATGCAAGGTCAGACCCAATACTTTGATGTGCACGGGCCGGCTCTGCCAAGTCTGGAGAGTCGAGAGGGCACTGTTCGTTTATGAAAGATCAGGAACTGTAGCAACCCTGACACATTTTGGCTTTTGTCCATCGACTACTGTGAGGATGAGGTCTGGTTTGTTAAAGGGGCCTCCAGGCTGAAAGCGCACACATGAACGTTTCCTGAGAAGCTGAATCAAATACAAATCTTTCCCCAAACATGCAGGGTAATTGGAGGAATGTGTGGAACCTTCATGTTTTCCTCAGGGAGGCATCAGGGCAGTTTATAAGATGAAAGCTCCGTGATAACTCTGAACATATAAACGAAATATTAGCCGATATTAACCTACAACGTTCATTTGCTTTTTTAAGACTTATTGAATTGTCTTTTTGATAAAACCTCTGCCATCCCTGTACCCCATAAAAACAAGACATAATGAATCATTTGTTCGTTTTGGGTGACGAGTTTTGATTGATTTGCAAGAGCTTGAAACTTTCTTGCATGTTTGGTTCAAGTTCCTTGGAAACGGGGAGGAATGAGTAGAAACAGTGTGTTTGTTATGTAAAATAAAGCAACAACAGCCCCCAGTTTGCACCCAGCACAGGAATTCAGTGCAATTAACTCTTGAGCGTCGCATGTAAATATGAAGGATTGGGGCTCCGCGGGCAGGCCGGCACTCACTCACACACAGGGATCCTGGGCCTTTGTTCTCCCGGGGCTTTGGCTGGCCGCCACACTGCCTCAGTTGGCGGCACCTAGCTATAATTTTCTCACAATGGCTGGCGTGTGAGCCGTCCATCATTCCTCTCCCGTGTCTCCCTGTTTCTCCCAAGCATCCCCCCCTCACCCTCCACTCGCTGGCACCTCTCGAGCCTGGAGCAAATTCAGGTTTACCCATTCCTGAGTGCTTGCCAAGTCTTTCCTATCATTCTGTCATCTTGCACAACTAAACAAGCCGCCTAAGGATATTTATTAATTCGCTGTCTTCACACTTGGCTGAGCTTTGATCAGATGTTTAGTATCTAAACAGATCATTTTTTTGAGATCTGAGGGATCTCAGATGTACTCAAGGATCTCTGCAAATTGTTTCCAGATCCAACTCCTTTTGATTTAGCCTCTCACCTGCAGTAACTTTCTGAAAGGTATAACAAGGAGTTCTGCTCTGCTGATCTTTTCATACTCGTTAATATTCAAGGTAAAGGTGGCAAAGGAATTGGCCATAGGATGGTTGCAGAGTGACATAAACCAGCAAGGATGTCGCTGTTTGATTTGGATTTAATGATTCATTATTTGATGTTGCTTGCATTGCATTGCTTAATACACGTGGGTTTCATCATCGGACTTTGACTTCCTGCAGTGTAGCATTCTGGATGTGCTAATTTAAATCCTTGTAAAGTCAGTCAATGCTTAAGTTCAGATAACAATGCAACAATTCCTTAGGTCTAACCACAGCGTTTGTCTGAACCTGACCAGAGAATCAAAAGGAATCACTGGAGTCGAACCATGTTTCTGGATTTGTTTTGTATTCGCAGTCTTGTCTTCAGGTTTTCATGCATGCCCAGAGGTTTTGGGTCAGAATGGTTCAGGACAATTCACAATACTTGGCTTGTCCTGGTAGCTTTAAGATGATGGGAGGCGAGGTGTCTGGTTTGGGAAATTGGGAATACGTTGGCAGCTTTCCTGGAAAGGCTCAGCTGGATTTTCTGTCTTTCTTTCTTCTCCCTTGGTATTGAACATTACCTGGATGGACTCCAAGTGTTGTTCAAATGGGTTCAACTTATAGAAATACAGTACATCATGCTATTATTGTGCATCAGTAAAGGTGAACACTCTGTTTGCTGGCAGCCACATTCTGCTGATCTCTTCAGGTCTGCAAGGAGTCCTCAGGACGGGTTCTGTGTAGCTCCCTTTGCAGCCTGTTCTCATTTCCAACTTGAGAGCTGGGGACCACTCTAGTGCATTTCTGGACACTGGTTTCTAGCTTATTGTTTTGAGGTCTGATGATGGCGTTTGAAGAGCAAGAAAGTCCGTTTGGCGTGACAGTGGAGGGTGATGGACAGGTCAGTAAAACACAGGACTATCCAGTACACCAGGGTTCCAACGCGTTCTTATTCCTGGTCATCAAATACCGCTGCGTTATCACAGCCTTCTGCCACCTCATACATGCGCCAAAGGTAGTTAGCTCCCTTGTCTCCTGGGCGAAGGTAGGTCCCATCAATTCCACCCTGCGAGGACCTTCTTGGTCTTTACACTATCTCAAACAGCTGCTTGTCTGATTGCTAATAGCACAGCAGTAACTCAACAGTACCCTGATTACCTACTGTGCCTTTATTGGGGTAGTTTGGGACATGTTTTCAATTTCGATCCGTGATCTTGACCAGTGGAACTTTGAGTTAAAGTTTCAGGAGTCATTCGTAGTTGTTGAAGTTTGTCTCAGCATGCTGGCATACCTCATGACGCTGAAGGAAAAGTGGCTTGGTTTAGCGCTGTTTTGCTGTAGGGGCAGGAGGTGATGATACAACTTAAAATGAAGAGGGGGTCATAGACTTCAGTTGACCAGAAACTTCCAGAGGACACAGGACCTTGTCTTGCTAAGGCATCACTTGGGAGTTTCACCGTTTGGTCGTCAAAGACTCAGAAGAATGTGAGTGCATGCGACAACCTGAGACGATCTGAGAATGACGGATTTGGCACCTCAGTCTAAAGCAGGATTACTGAAAGTTCATAAAACATGAAGGTTATCAGGAGCAAAAGCCCTCCAGCACCAGAATATGAGACTGAAACAACTTCACGGCTCCATCCTGATGACTGAGCACCATCATTAACACGCCTGTGGTTGGCTGATATAATTGCCTTCTGTCAAGGTGCTGCACAAACATGTCACATAAATCCTGTATGTTTTATGGGTAGGACGTAATCCCACATTTCAGCAGTGAGATTTAAGCAAATCTGTCCGCCACAAAGAAACATTTCTTCATTGTGTATTTCTCACTTATTGGAAATGAAAACCTGACAGACAAGTATCTCACACTCAACCTGCAGGCTTTAATACTCACAGTATTTAGATTTGGCTTAACAGGCGTTTCAGAAGTTATTGTTAGTCATGAAACTGTTCCAGCATGTGACTCCTCCTAAAACCACAAATTGCCGTTTTTACATTTCTGTTTGTGTAAGAGTCAAACAAACAAGATACAACGTGTTAATTAGTGAGTTTCAGGAGAGAGCCAGGCTAGCTGTTTCCCCATGCTTACTTGCATTCTTTTATGCTAAGCTAAGCTAATCTCTTTACAGCTGCTGCTCCAAACCAAACACACAGATCTGATAGTCGAGCCAATTTCCTCATCGGATTCTTCAGAGCCGATTTCCTCATCAGATTCTTGGACAGAAACTGAAAGAAGAGTCCCCCCCACCCCTTAAACTTGGACATATTTGCTGGATACGAAGCATAAAGATCTCATACTGTTGTCGTTTATTGAAGACTCAATGTCCAAATCGATGACATGTAACACCATGGGTTGCATCCCAATTCCCCTAGTTGGTCCCACCCTTCCATTGGCGCTCTACGATGGAGTGTTTGGTGGCCTGCTCCTTTCGGGTAGTGGTCTTCTAGCGCCTTGGCTTAACTGCACGCCTGAACGTCGCATGTGCATCGTGGAACCTCTTGCGTTTCATTTCCTGGGCCATGTCAACAGATTAGAGCAGCCTCAGCCGAGCCGGGGCTCGTGCACCGTTGCAGCGCCGCAAGTCTAGAATTTGGGACTCTTGCACATTTTTCTGCAAGCCCAGCGTGGTTTGGGGCAAAGTAGACTGTGAAACGGATCTATTGATAGTCATATTGGCATAATACCAGCAATATTACACCTCTCACCTCAATGTTATTGTCTGTATCTGTAGAATATGTCAAGTGCAAGAAATGTGCGACTGCCAAACCAATCAGGACTCTTTGCTCCAACATTTTGGGGGCAGTAACAAAAAGAACAGCACTTAAAGTAAAGTACAACATAAAGCATCTGTAAGAACACCTGAATGAGCTAGGAAGGGAGGATGAAACCTCATGCGGCTTTGGTAGAAAATATCTGGGCTTCAAACTACAAAACACAGCAACATCAAAACTGGAGTAAGGCACAACTACACCTTGCTAATTTTAACAGTTTAAGTCTCACAAGTGTTGAAGCGTCTTCCCTTGAACTGTGCCTGTTCTCAAGGACATTTCCTCGTGCCTTTTCTCCGTTGTTCTGCAGATCCAGACTCACAAACCGTCATTCTTTTCCTCTACCTACTTTGAGGGCAAAGCTGCCCGAACAGAGAGAAGAAGAAGAACGCTTATAAAACAGAGGAACACGGGAAGCAGGCGGCAGAGGATGGAAGACAGCAGATTTATCACCCGACCGTGGAGTGGAAAGAAGTGCTGCTCGTCTGGAGAGCCGGTTTCCACTTCACTTTAATTCAGTGTGAAGAGTTCGGGACACACGAGTGCGGTTTGGGGAAGATAAATGGGAAACCCAGGCGTTTTCCATCCAGACTGACACCTCTCTGTATTCTGATCTGTAATGAACCCTCTCGGTTAGTTGTTGACAGGATTCAGAGGTTAATCTGCTGCATGTTGATTCAGGATTTCAAGCATGTCTTGTTTTGGGTTTGAACTTCAGATGAGTGTCCAAATTTGTTTTCGGCATCTGAATGTTCTTTTTTTCTCACACGATTTTCATCCAGGGAATATTAACGACAGCTGCTGTGTTCTGAACAGCAAGAAAGACGTTTATTTTAGGGGATATCTGCCCCCTAGTGGTGCAGATGTGCGCAGATGTTTTCCACAGCTTAGAGATGATGGATACAGCGTGCAAAAGCATGTTAAATAGGACTTTTGTTTGCACAGGACATTAGCTAAGCTTTTGTCTGATATATCTCGATCTGTGACTGACAGCGAGGAGTCTGATTGGACGGGACGGTTCCTCCAAATATTTGATTTAAAACCTTTTTTTTAAATACTTTCCAACGTGTGCGTTTGAAGACATTCTGTATCTGCACAAAGAAACCTGCACTAAATGGCACGTGTGATGAAAGTAAAATGACTTGGCCCTCATATTCTGGGGTCACAGGCACGTCAACGTCTGCTTTATTACCGTAGCATGTTAACCTGAAGCGCCGCTTGCCATCCAAGAAGAAGCAGAGGAGCTGCATGAAAATGATTACAACACAATTATATCGGCCACTTTGTTGCGACTCCTCGCTGCCCAGCTGTCTGCCGCCTGCTGCCAAGAAATGGATTAGTTTCACCGCTCCTCTAATAAGACTGTTAGACCAACAGCGTGAGCTCAAATAAATGAATGAAAGCTGCGGATGGGGTGACAGAAATAGATTAATAATGTCGGGCTGCGGCGTGTGTCTTCATCCAGTCAGAGCTGGAAAAGTGGCAGAAGCAAGAGGAGCTTCTCATTATCTGTGGGCAGCCACAAGACTCTCAGCAGCATCAAAAAGCTGTCAAACGTTCTCACACAGGACAGGCCGACGTCAAACAGAGAGTGTTTTGTATCCCCGGAGGGCAGAAGCACAACCAAGGCGGTAATAAAACTCAAGCAGACCATGTTGGTCCTGTAAACGTAATCTGCAAAGTGTTAATTACAACCTGGCGCCTCTGTGAAGCTGTGTGTGCTGGAAGTCAGCTGAGTCGTCAGCGGCGTCCTGATCTCCTTTCCAAACAACACGGCTCGAGCCATGGCGACAGCCCTGGAAACGAGATTGTCCCTCTGTTGACGCTCCCGTTTGAATGGGCCGCTTTAAACAAATTAAGAGCCGGTCGGATGCTGTGTTTGTGTGCAGCCCTTTCTCCTCGGGGGTGGGGGGTCGCAGCCAGAGATCCTGTGTTGTTTACTGTCATTCATGTGAAGGGCCGACGGTTTGTGTGTTTACCACACACAACTTCTCACAGATGACACTCAATGAAAGTGCTCTTTACACGGCATTATGGCCCACACAGCAGCGAGACGCCGCGGCTGCAGAGCTGCAATCATTAATCAGAAAGACAATTGTCCAAAATCAAACGTGTTTTTAAACCTGAGCTTTGACCTGACCTCACTTTTTGGGTCTAAATGACTAAAAGGTACAACACATTTAATTTTTTTCCCAGCAGTTAGTCAGCTGGCAGTAATGGCTGCAACATAAAAATGTGAAAATACATTTAATTCCCTTTGAAGTGTCTGACAGTGCTCGACCTTTTTGTCAGAATCCTCTTTTTAAACCAAAAACAGCCGATGCGTCCGTCTCTCCAGAGATTCGTTAGACACAAGGAATCATTTTAACCCACAGAACACACAAGTTCCTGATGGGTTAGTTTCTTTGTGTTATTGTGTGGTACAAAGATGATTAGCTTTATCCACACTAACAGTTTAAATCACCAAAGTCACACAAGTGATTGTTGCAGCTTTAGACCAGGTAACCCTCGGCCCAGTGAGGTAACATTACAGTTTTTGTCTACGGAGTCTGGTGATTTAACAGAGACAAAAAGCTTTGGGTCTTTTTCAACCAAAAATGCCCAAACTTTAATGAGGAGCTTCTCTTGATCATTTAAAATCTTTTGACTACATTTCCAATAAAAAAAGGAATTTTCCGGACGTCTTCTTGGACAGGAAACTGGTAATTGATTTATTGAGACAGTATTTGAAAGACTCATCGATTATGAAAACAGCGGCCAGCTGTCGGCTCTGTTTGATCTTTTGGAGCGTAAAAACAGTTTTTATTCTCACTCTGCCTTTCAGGATTTTCATCCCTCCTCTCCTTTGTGAGACTTAATTCAGAAGCCTCTGTCTCCGTCCTCCTCGCTCTGTGCGGCCCCAGAGGACAGGGGTTCAGTCAATGAGCCCCTCTTTCAGATTTTGTTATTTTGTTATTGTGTAATGGCCTCCGAAGGTTGAAGGATGGCTCCTCTACAGGTCTCCCCGAGGAGCAGGCCCACTATCTAGACATTAATCTACTGCTGTGAGACAGACACGCTTGTTTAGCTAGCACAAAGCCCAGTAAGCTGTTGTCTCTGAGAAAAAAGCTGGCCGTCTCCAGAGCCACTGGAGGCTGCGATGGCTGGAGCCAGAGTAATGACCTGTGAAATTCACCGATAGACTTGTCCTGTTGCACACAGGTCCGCCGGCACCGGGCCTTGTTCGCGGCCTGCCGCTGATTTATCAGCGTGCCTCTGCTGGTGCCATGGGCTTTATGGGGTTTTATGTGGGTCGACCAAAGGACCCCAGTTTGGGGGAAATTAATGCAGTGTTTGTGCGTGTCAAAGCCTGAAAAAGCTGAATTTAAAACTGTTTCTTATCCATTGAAATGGTTTAAAAAGATACACTTTAGGTTTCCAGATAAATAGTCAATATTTGAGCTCTATTTCCACTAGTGTATCACAGCAATGGCTTCAAATATTTACACTGCTTTGTCCTGTGAAACAGTCAATATTTTCTCTCCTCCTCAATCAGATTAGGATGTGAGGCTGAAAGTAAAGGAGAGGCGCCTTTGAAGGTGGTAAGGAGAGGAGCTGTGTCTTCCCCAGAGCAGATTATACAAAGATCAGAAGGGCAAACTCCCCGCTGGCACCTTCTGTCTGCAAGATACAGTTTGACTTTGTTACCTCGGCCTCACAGCAGAGGGAGATTCCTCCTGATTCCTGCCCCGTGGGTGTTAAAGAAACTGCTGGCTGGAAGAGAAATCTGATTTAATGTTGGAAGTGTTTTAGAACATAACTCCTCAGACTTTGTGACACTTCTCTTTCATCTCCTCTGGTTCTCTCGATTATCTAGAAGCAGTGGTTAACCGTATTGTGTTATTGCTTAATCAAGTGTAATTAAGGCAACAGACATGTAAGATGTCTGAACTTGACACATGTTTCACAGCCAACAAACAAGAGGCTACACCTAAGCGGGCGGCTGTGCAAAATGCTAATGTCAGCATGCTAACTTGTTGATATTTTCTGTTAACATTTGCTAGTCAGCACAAAACACAAAGTTCAGCACAGGCTGATGAAAATGTTGTGCTGTGGGGCATTTACTGTATATGAAAGTAGGTTTAGGATTTGGTTTCAAAAGAGAAGCTAATGCAGGTTTAACTCGATTAGTTCCTAACTGCCAGCGAGGGGCAATCTCAGCACCATGTTGATTTTGTAAGTTATGGTCCCAACCATGATGACCTGACATTTAGGATAAAGCAGTAGCAATGGGTTCCAAAAAAAGATGACATCATTTGGCGTGCCACAAGGCGGAGTTTTAGGTCCCCTGATTTTTCTTTCTTAATTGCCTGTTTTATGATCCAGGGACACAGTTGTGAGAATTTGATGCAACTACATGTTGCCATTCATCCAACCCTGGGTCCAGTTGGTACCTTTTTAAATGTGTGTTAGATAAACAGTGTAGTTGTTCTTGATGTAATTCGTCAGACTTACCGTAACCGTGGTACGACTTTTTGGCTCCACCGATCAACAGTACACTGAGTTTATGGCAGATCCATCTCATTTAATTCTGCTGCAATTTTTAATTGATGTTCAACAGTTAATAAGGACATTAATGGAAATTGCACTGTATTATTTCCTTCAATTAAAATTAGTTAAAATAATAATATTATCAAACTCAGGTTGGGCCCAAAGATCCAACCTTTACCGCCCTGTCCAAAGTTATTTTAAGATCTTATTAGTAGCTTCAAGTTACCAGATGTTGGCAGCTGAAAATTTCATGACACTCAGAAAATGTGGTTCATTAAAATGTTTATTTTCTCGTTTGTAAATGAAACTTTTATTTTGCAGTAACTTAGAAACCCAAGAAATTAAATGCACTTTTATTTCACTTCTTATCTGCACCTCATATGTTGCTGTTTGGTTCATACGTTGACATGTTTGTGTTCGAGGCTTCCAGTTAAGTGTTTTGTATAATAGGTGTCCGTCACATTTTACAGGTAGCTGAATGTTGTTTATGACATCAGATACCAAGACTAATCAATAGGTCTCTCTCTGCCTGCTTGCCCTTCAGGTGTCCGTGAATTCACAGGGAAGGAGGCGGAGTCCAGGCCGTGTAATAAAAGTAAGCTTGGAGGGAAAAAGTGACAGATGTGGAGGGCCTGTGCCAGCGCGAAAAAGCGAGAGTGGGACTGTCAGACATGTCGACTCCGGCGTAGTGATGGATGGAGAGTGAGGTAAGACAGATGACATCGTCTGTCTGAGGCCGTGTTGTCATAGTGGAGGATTGCCGCTTGTCTTAACCTCTCAATATCAGAGAGCAAACTGAAGTTTGTTTACACTGCTCCAGTGGAGTGATTTAGAATGAGGGGGCTCGGGAGACGAGGGTGTGGAAGGTATGCTCGCTGGAGGGTCGGATCAGGTTTCTAAACATTCCCTTTGAAATCGAATAGCGGCCATCCCAGGCGTTTCAAACTCAACCAGCCCCGCTTGGTCGCAATCCTCAAGATAGAGAGGAGTCCAAACACAAATACAAACACAGTTTAATATCAGTGTCAGTGCTGGCCTTTAAGTACTCGTGTTAGTCAACATCTACAGGCTGGATTCTGCCAGAAGTACAGGGTGAATAAGGGCCTCTAGTTTTTATGGAAGAGCATTCGGGACATGCAGGAGGAAAGTGTTTTTAGTTTTGCATTTCAAGAAGTGGAACAATCAAGCTCATTACCAGATATGAGTAAATAATCAGAGGAGGAATGTGTTTTTTGTTTTTGCATATTGACGAGAACATCACCAGTTATGGAGAACAAAGTCGAAATGTTGTACAAAAAAAGTCCAAATGCGAAGAATGAAACACATTCAGAGTTTAAGAATTATTCTCAAGTATAAGAAAAGAAAATTCAAGCAGCAAGATTTAAAGATTTATTTATTTATTTTGTCCTTGAAGAGGAAAGTACGGTGGCCTGGAGCAGCCTTTTCCTTTTGCATGTGTTTTCTGGGTTTGTGTTTCTTTAATGCATTTGTTTTCGGCCTTTTGCAGCACCTTCTTTTTCCATCGTTGCTTTTGTTTTAGACTTTCTCATTCTGTTTTCTTCCGTTTCTTCTAATGGAAACCGTTCAGGCCGTTGCAGCACGATTGCCCTCTTTGGCCACCGTAGGAAAGTCACCGTTTGAGAATAAAGTCGAAATTGTAAGAAAAAAAGTTGATCTTTCTGGATTGTTGCCGGATATAAAAAGAAGAAATGAAGTTTCTTGAAAACCAGTTAAAAATAAAGACAAACGTTGAGAACAAAATGCAAATGTCCAGAGTATAATGTCAACTGTATTCTAGCTTTGTAAAATATATATCTAATGTTCTGTTCTGATTGGCACCAATATTCCTCCATACGTTCGGTATGCAGCTTTTCTTTTCTTGATGAGATATTTTGTAGTTTTCTGATTATTTTAAGCCTTGACGATTATTGTCAGCCTGCAAAGGTAAGTAAAACATTTTCTGCAAATAATAAGGTGAAAAAAAAAGTCCTCCTCTGCTCCTAATCAGGCGTTTGTTTGCATCTTGTGTATCAGTTGCTTACATTAAACAAAGCATCATGGAAAAATCTTATTTCTGGCTTTTAAACAAAGACCGGAGCGGAGCGGAGAGCTGATTGATTTACGACATCTTGTGTTGCTAAAACAATAAGACGTCCTGGGGAAAAACACCAAAACATCCCTGGAGATGAACTTGCTGAATGCTCTTCCAAACAGCGCGGTGCGGGGTGTGTGTTATTGCGATGGAAGATGGATTGGAGTCTGGCTTATTTTGCCAGGAGTCAGGTGTGGGGGATCGGGGTTGGTGCATCGGCGCTGGGGGCGAGCAGGGAGGGTTTAGGCTCTTTTCCAACCCCGGCCTGAAGTCAGCGCTGGGCCGAGTTTGTTGGATATGTGTGTGTGTGTGTGTGTGTGTGTGTTGGGCTGGGGGTAGTTGGGATTACACTGTCACACTGTTCATACTGTTTATGCATACCAGGCCACTGTGAGTGCCTCTTTGTCGCGTAAGTGTTTACTTGAATTTATTTTGGGAGAGTTCCACATGACTGCGACGGGGATCTCTATAAATTATGGAATCGAGCGCTTTGTGTAGTGATAACTTCTGTCAGGTCGTCGGGCTGTGTGACAGTGTTTTTAAGAGCGTGTAAATACAGGGGGTGCTGAGAGAGGGAGAGGGGTGTCCGGGTGTTGAAAGGTGCTGCAGACTTTCTTGTTCATTTAGTCTCTTCAGCAGAACAATAACAACGCTTGCACTTACTCACACACGTTTAGTGCTGAGAAACAGCAGTGGAATATATTGTAACTACTATTAAGTATTATAAAGTTAAATCCTCAAAGACTTTCAGTTAAATGAGCGTCTGTTTGAGCCACATGAAACCCAAGTCCACCACAGCCTTCTTGGGTCTTATGTATATAATAATAAGCACCCACGCTTAAGAAAGTAGTGTCCGTCCAGATTGGAAATGTTGTTATGTATTGGGTTTTAAATGGTCATGACTTTGCTTGGATATTTATTTAATCTCTTGCCCTAATCATTGGAAAAACACGGCAGCTATTTGCCTCTTCACACCTACCTTTAGCAGCTTTTACGGGCCAAGTATTGACGACCACGGGTGTCTCGCATCGATTGCAGTTGCCCTTTTTCGGAGTTAGGATCAGGCTGTTGATCGAGCCATCGTTTACGCATAGCTTTGATAACAAACAGGGACATCTCAGCTAACAGTGCTTGTGTATGCTAACGGCTAATTATGATATGGATAGCAAAACATTTTGCAGCTCACAACTTCCAGACAGGACTTCTGCTTCCTCTGATTCTGACTCACTGTTTTCTTCAGAGGCAGCAAAATGAGCTGCTTTCCGAATCTTTACTTTCACTCAGATTTTTGTGAGAGTTAAAATCAAACCTGCATTTTTACAATTTCAAGCCACCTTTTCAGACGCATTAGGGCACAAACACTACTTAGCTAAACCTGGAGGAAAGTCCTGAGCTGTTTGACCCGTCCATCATCCTGTAGGTGTTATCATTAGCTCACAGTTACATGGCTTATTGCCAACACATGGCCTTTATTTAATAATGCTTAAACGTTTTGAAATAGTCTTAATAGGTCATTGATTCGCTATAGATAACATAGCACTTTTTTGTTACAGTTGCAGGTCATGCATTTTTACACAGGTCAAGTGAGGCGAAAGCTGGACACAACAAAACGTCCCATGCTTGGAGAGATTATCTGGGTTACCAAGTGAGTGCCAAATCAAAAGTTAAGTTATTCTGTGGTTGCCTTAAGTCGTGTACAGCCAAGCCACACACACGCAAGACCTACAGAGAGCCAGAGGCAAATCAATACTGAGAATCCACATCTTTCACTCTGGACAAAGTGTAAGTATGCTGCTGTGCAAAGGTTATAAAGTCGGTTCTGTTGTGGTTTTAAATCTGTAGCCTTTTATTTCAGAGTCTGATAAATTACACTTATGTTTGCTGCATATAATAACTGTCAGGATTTTAATCTCCAGTGTGTAAACCAACAGATTATACAATTATGCTTCATGAAGACACTGAAGAGCCGTAAAGTTCAAGGACAACAGCACCACCCTGTGGCCGCAGCCGTGGATGTGTCCCCCGGTCACATTTGAAAGGTGGTTTTAGATGGGACTTTTTTAGCAGGCTGGTTTAATGTGAATTAAAGATCAAATCCCGTCTTCACATGTTGGAAATGTTTTCTGACAAAACATTTTAACCCATCTACTACATCCCAAACATACTGAATGTTTAGCAGCAGATGTCCACATTAAAGAAGCGGACATATTTTTTACTCGACAGAAAAGAAAAACACGACTCAGACAGAAGGTTGTACCATTTATTAGTCCGTTTGACAAGCGGCACAATACAAGGATTGATGACGCTGTCCTACCCTGAACGGCTCTCGGTTTGAAATAAATAGATTGTAAAGAAAACAACAGTCTCTTGAGATGGTTAGTAGATCTAAAAACATAATTATATCTGTTTAGGAAAGCAGATACAATAAGAACACCTTGCATTACCCCATGTGGTAGGTATACATGCATTGTGGTGGAGTCTAAACTAATCTGTCCCTAACTCCTGATGCACTTTGAAAGAAATCCATGCTGGGGTCGATATATACGGTTGAAAAGGCACCGAATGTTGTGCACGATTTCACCTGTTGCTCGTGTAATTAAAGAAAGACCTCATTTTGTTTTGCCTATCCTAAAGGAAACTACTTCTAATAAGGCATCAAATGTTTGTCTGTCCAATGCACTTGTGATCCAGCGGGCCTTTTCCGGTCCAAAACAACACGGCCACGAAAATAAGGACGGTCCGCTCTCCGTGCTATACTCTAGGGGTACTCCTTTATTGAACAACCTGAAATTCTAGCTATCTTTGGGGTAATGCCTTTTGTGTGGAGTCTTTGAGAGGAAGAAAGGCACAGTCTGCAGAGCAGGATTAGACAGGAGAGTTCAGTCGAAGTGCTTGGTTGCTGAACTCCTCTCGAGGGAGCAGAAAGTAGCTCGCATTGTTGTGGTTTCTTTTCCGTTGCATCAGATAAAAACCTTTTCTTTTTTTCTTTTCTGGGAGGTTCCGGGCCTGCAGCTCCTGAAGCCGTGCAGGCAGGCGGGGGTGAAAAGTCTGCAGCTGCAAGTGAAAAAACAACTCCACACTTTGTTTTTGACAAACCAGCAGCAGCAGACAGAACGAATCTGGTGTTCTGTGGCCAAACGTTTTATTGTCTAGCCACACCCAACCTCTCCCACGATGGCTTCAGAGCCACAAAGGCTCATGGGACGCTTTGACGGAGAGGCATCATGAGGTGTGCAGCCGTGTCAACACAAACACTTATCCTCTCCGTATTTCGTCCATATTAACTACATCTCTAGTCTGATATGGTCATGATA